>NC_050203.1:35244722-35569444 GCF_013141755.1 Anopheles stephensi | reverse complement strand
AAGCCAAAGCATCGGTTGCTGAACGTTAATTCGTGGGTTAAGTAAGCGACACAAGACACTTACGTGAAAACTATACTCATTATACTACGGTACTGCGCAATCATGCGCATCACATTCCGTGTAGTACGATGGAGCGATGGAGGAACCGGAAACTGTTAAATAATATTAATTGAATGCAAATTATTTTACAGACATTTTTAATGAGCTCGAGGAATCCGTGCTCACAGCATCATCGACATCATACCGTCGTCACACACACACACACAGGACCGAGCGAGGCTAAAAATAAATTCCTTCAGCGAGCCTTCGAATTCTGGTTGAGAGCTGCTGGTGTCATGCTGCTGATGAACGCGAGCGATTGTTGTGAACTTGATACATAATTGAAATGTATCGTTAATTTGCCTTTTTTAACTTAATGACACTTCCTGTTGACCTAGTACGAGACAACCGTCAATGATCCACGCCCAAACGGTTTGCAATGGCTTCCCACGGCAAACTCCGGCCAACTCAGCCTACCAGGCAGGGCGGAAAAAGTTTAGCTGTTCCTCACCGGTTCCATCTCCAGCCTTCCATTCATTAATTTAAGTGTATTCGTACACATCGACACACACACACCATATTCCACCGGGTCTTGCATGCACACCCATGCATCGGGGCACGCAACAATTAATTCAAGCTGTTGGAAAAGTTATCACATTGAAACTTTTTCCATTTCCATCTAAATTATAATAAAGTTGCAGAGTTCACGCTTCATCCGGCTCCGACCCATCCGACACACACCACTGTGTCACACGCACACACACACATACAAAAATACATTTGGCCGAAAAAAGGTATGTCAGGTGTGAGCATCATGGCACGAAGCATCAGGACTCGGTAAATGTTTGTTCTACTTCATTTGCAATACTCAAAATCAAAACTCCGCTTCACGGTGTGTGTGTGTGTGTGTGTGTGTGTGTGTGTGTCATGCTGATCCCGACAAAGTTCCTCAACGCTGTCGAACCAGTGGAACAGATTCATCCAATCTAGGCATCAGCCAGATTTCGGCCATCCCCCCCCGAACCCAGAGCCCAGTAGCGCCAGTGGGTGGTACACACCTCGTCGTCAGGACACCTTTCGCCGTGTCGGTCTGGCTGCGCAGCGTTGTAAAATCCAAACCGAAGGCGAGGCCAAACAACCACCGATACCGGGAGGTCCCACGGATGTCGTTTACATAATTGAGTAATGTCGCTTTATCCCCAGTGACACTCGTTCGCACGAAATTGCTATCCGCATGCTTCATGCATACGAACGCGCTATGCGCTCGCAAATAATCGATTCGGTGGGCCGGGTTCATCCCTTTTGCTCCACTCCATTCCACTCCCCCTGGGGGGAAGGGTACACACCTGCGATGTGATCGTGACGCCATCCCGTTATGTTGCAATTTACTGAACCTACGGAGCACACCGGTGGCAACCGTGGTGGGCACTTCGATAAAGCGAAGCTCTATCGTCGAGAAGTACAAAAATTGTGTCCCGAGTCGAAGGGAAGAAGCAAAAAAAAAACACACAACCGTCAACCCATAGTCATAACGCTTGGAACTTACCGCTCCGCTGTCGTAGTGGGGTGCAATAAAAATTGCCAGACAATTGGCGCCACGGCCAAAGTGTCATCACGATCTACAGCAAAGCAAAGCAAAAGAGAATTTTTTAATTTTCGGAAACATAAAATATGTTAGTGCTCGTCAATGCGATTACCTAAAAGGGTGTGATTGCGTTGGGTTGTTTGGTTTTGTTT
Source organism: Anopheles stephensi (assembly GCF_013141755.1). Lineage (NCBI taxonomy): Eukaryota > Metazoa > Arthropoda > Insecta > Diptera > Culicidae > Anopheles > Anopheles stephensi. The sequence continues at coordinate 35,567,668 of NC_050203.1, read as the reverse complement.
TGTGTAGTGTATAAAGATGATTATTCATTCAATTTGTTTGTTATTTTGAGGTCCTTTTCAGAACTGATGCTGTAATAGTCCCATGTACAAGTAGATCTGTTTGAGATCAAATACTTAATTCTTTATTCTTTATACTGTTCAAATAGGTTTTTCCCGCAGCATATTTTTATTAAAAACACACAACATTCATAACAGTTTTAAATCTTCATCGGAACTTGCAAATTCGATCACTAAATACGAAAAAATTGACCAACCAATTGCCTAAAAAAGGGTGCATTAGAAGGGTTCGTCTTCGATAGGTGTTTCTAACCTCAAGAGCACATGCTTGCCCCAGTCTCTCTGTATTGCTCGGTGGTAGCCCTTTTGGAAGCCCTGTTTGAAGCTCTGGTTCCATGGCATCTCAGGAGATCGTGCGTTGTTTCGAATGATGTCTAGGCTGAGGCTTAAACATTCTGCATTAGGCGGGCATCTCCAGCGTATAGGACAGATCAGCTCCAAAGCATGTGACATCACTCTCGGATACCATGACATAGCCCAACTTCTATGGGCTTGCTTGAAGTAGGAGGCTGCTCAACCCGCCTCATGGGATGCAGTCCAGGAAATTAGAAAATTGCCGAACATTCCGATGCGGGTATCGCACAGGCAAGCGAACACATATGAGGCCTACTTGAGAGCTAGCCAAAAAACTAAATGTAAGCTATACCCTGCTTGTATGCTATGCTCGCTTGTTCGGAACAGCACATATAAGACGCAGTTGCACTGATTGAAGCACTTAATAGTCAGCGAGAAGGGACCAGGAGGACAACAGTTTGAGCTCCAAACACCTGTACAATGTATATGGATCACGGTTAAAATTCACGCTATCTCTCTTGGATTATTGAATACTTGGCAACAAAGCATCCGATTATCCTCGGGATACGTTGTCCTTGCTCGATACAGACTTCCGCGAAGAACAACACTCTGCTTTTGGATGACAAAGCAACACGCAATGACAGAATCTAGTACATCCGGGATAAGGAGCCTTTAACGTTTTTGTGAGAAGGAATTGCTTTCCAACTTATACGAATTGTATATTATTTTGTACATTGGTTATACGCAATACGGTCAGACGTTCTCTAATTACTCTAATTACCCCCTCGTTCCCCAAGAGTCCTTATCGCCAAACTGACTAGGGTACTTGGCTATAAAAATACCTCGAATTGAAGAGACTTCTCTTCTACCCGTAGCAAAGTAGTCAGCCTTACGTACGGGGAGGCGGTCTGAATGGGATTTGAACCCCGGCCCTGCCGTGTCAAAGGCCGCTGTCGCCTCGGCCACCAGACCGCCCAAGAGACTACGTCCAACCAAAGGCCCAGAAGACTGTAGAGCTTCATCGTTCAACTTGAGCTTTGTGTGCCATTTTGTGCAGCTGGGGACCTTATATATCAAGAGTTCTCTTAGTCGAGGAGGTCACGACTGCCGGGGGACTCATCTACCAAGAGATTCCTTCGCCCAAAGGGGACATACCTAGCAGCTTGCCTTGTCGCGGAAGGAGATCTTCTGAAATCTGCTTTCAACTGTGCGGGAGGACTGTGTAAGTAAATATGTGAATTAAGATTCATCCATCCTACCAAACGTGCTGATTGCACAACGTTATATTTAACCGGACTCGAGCATTCCACGCTGTTTGGGGAAACGCTTCTATAGCGTTGGAATTGGAATTACTTTTGTTGCATTTTTCCAATATTCGGTTACATTTTACATGCTTGAAAAATAAAATTCCACTTGAATTTTTGCAACAGGTTTCAGCAAATGTTATCTACCAATGTACAACGAAGCATGTCTGGTATTTGCAACAATGGTCTGCGTGTATAAATTTCTTGCATTGCTTTTGCGTGTCACATTTACGATACAGATACAACTTTTGAAAGGCTTTATGTTACACAAAAATACTAAAACTCTTAATATGACAAAAAACTTGTCTTGTCCGAAAACGTTTCCTACCAGAAAGCTACAGGACTAAACTCCTAAAAAATATTTCAAAATATATTGAGAACAATAAAAATTGTATTTTTAAAATTATCTCGAACAATTGTTAGAATCATTGCAAAAGCGAAGAAAAATATTTTAAAATAATAAACTAGATTTCAATGTTCAATGTTGGTAATCTCTTCTAACTCTATTTTTTATTAATTTAAGTTCCTATAGTTGCGATAAGAAGTTTATTCATACTGATTAAATTTATTATTCCTAAATTAACTTATCCGGGAAAAGTAGATTAATTCTTTTGCTTCAAAACATGAGTGCTGATAGCTTTTGATGTGGGTGTCTTATGTTTTTACATCAAAGCATAAACAACAAAACACACTGGCTATTCCAACCGTTTCGTGTAGGTGTTTGATTCCATCTCTTTTTTTGACCAGGCTTTTTGAAGATGAAAATTTTGATTAATAACACGAATTTCATTAAACGATTGCCGGAACTGAGGTACGTTTTCCAATGTAAATACAAATAGTTTTGAATTGGCATTTGTTTTTAGCTATCTAAGGAACGCCATCTTAATGAATGGATAGAAAATTCCAAACCCCGAACTCATTGACCGATACATCATACTATATCGACCGCAAAGAGAAAGAAAACCAAATGTTCAACCACAGATCAAACATTGTTCAAAAATTTACATTCAATAAAACTACCTTCCACATATATAAAATAAATGATCCATAACACCATGGTCAGGTTTGCCAGTTTTTTATGGGGGGGGGGAAACTTCTCCTTCCCCAAACCCCCCTCAACCGCCATCTTAAATCATTGGCCACTTTCTTCGGTTCGATCGCTGGCGTGGAAAGTTTTCCCTTCCATGCCTGACTGCACTCATAACTTATTAACCAGCCGAGCTACCACCACCACCACCATCTCGAGCTCTGCACGGAAAGATGCACGATCTTGCTTTCTGTGCACCCCAGCCACAGCGCCAGCCCTAAAAATAACGAAACCAATGAAAGAAAAACGACCGACAGGCAAAGCTTGGAATTGATTATGGTAAACATTTTCGCCTCGCCTTTCCCCGCCATCTTCTCTCCTCCCGCCCATTCCACCCTTTGAAATTCCACTCCCAGAAAGCCAAGGATCGAATCGGGTAGGCATAACACACCAAACATCGGTCCAGCAAACAAACAGTCGAACAAACATCATAACCGTTCGAAGCGAAGGATTGCTTGAAGGTGGTGGAGGAGGGGCAAGCTGAGGGGAGAACAAAAAGAAGTAACCGTGGACATTTCGTTTTCAGCTCATTTGCGCTGTTCGGACACGATCGGAAAGTAAGGGAAAATACGCACGCTGATGATGTAAATATCCCAAATACTAACCCAACCATGAAACCGTTCGGTTCGGCAATAAAGTCAGCTCAGCACACACTGGTGAAAGTGCTCACACACACAGACACACAGACACATACAATCGTATCGATTTCGGTGGCCCCGCCATTGAAGCAGGAAGCAAGGGCAACCCAACAAAGGGGAAAGTGAAATATTTGCAGTTACTTTTTATCGACGTAAGTAGGACTGAAAGAACGAACGTCGCCTCCGTCGCCAATGGCTCCAATGGCGACTCTGTATCCCTGACCGATACATGAAACCAAGCATCCTGGTACGTCCCGGTATACCTTAGGGGTACCAACAACCCAGTACGGAAGGACGCGCGAATTTGGATGTCGGATGTCGCAAACCCACGCCAGTTCGACGAGATAAAATCATTCGAGAGAAAGTTGCATTTTATTTGTTTATGTTTCCGGCCGTGGGGCGGGCACCAATCGAACGACATCATTCCGAATCCGAATTTGAATCCATAAGCAAACGAACAAAAACTACGGTCCACCTACTTCATGGTCCCGGAGGCATTCAGCCGGGCCAGCCGTACTGCAGACGACCGTCTGTTGCGATGGTCTTTGAATTTTTGCGGCCGGAAGTGAGCATTATCTCTTGACATGAAGCACAAACCCGCTGGCTAGCGAAAAAGGCAAGGCTAAGTATCCGGTGGTTCGCGTCACAGCAGGAGACAAATCGATGACCTCGGCTAGGCCGTAAACGGGGGCGAGCCAGGCTATCGCCGCAGTTTCAGCCCTTCGGCTGTGGGTTGAACTCTCGGATAGAATGGAAACTGCTCAAGTGGCCCCACTCGAGTGGCCTTCGTTTTATCAATTGAACTTTAAAAAACACCATCATGATCAACGAGCTGATGCTTATTTCATTCCACTCGGGATGGGTTTTCGATATTTTTCTGGGAACTATCGCCCCCCTCCCTCCGCCAGAACGTTCTCTCGTTTGCCGATTTACGATTCTACCCGAATCTTATCACCCCGCTCGGTATACTTGGTACACTCGATTGGCGTGTATTTTGTTGGCCAAGCCAAGACTCGCCGGGCCAAACACGCTGAGTAGGTCAATAAAAACAGACCTTACCGGCCGTTTGCGAGAGTAGAGTAGAGAAAATCCGTTCACCGAAAAGTGTTGGCGTGTACATCCGGCCGGTACCTACCCACCCGTCCCTTGCTGTGCTGAGTGCTTTTTCTTCGAGATGATCCACTGAACTTATGATTGGGTCTCTTCCCTCGTCTTCCAGTGTTTTGCCACTGTTTTTCGTACCATTTGTCCAGACAGATAAACTTTCGGTCACGGTTGGCGCTTCTAGTGGAATTGTTCGACCGGAACGGCTTCCCAGGACAAGGTGCAGAACGTTCACACAGCATTGACATCTCCGTTCGGTGGCCATCTCCGTTTGCGTTCGAGCCAGCCAATCTGTTCCATCCGTAACCGGGCCGGATGCTGTGCTTCGTTCGTGCCCGTTGTCCATTTGACTGGAAGTATCGATATTGTGCGGAGAACTGGCTGATGACTACCGTCTGCACTGCTTCACCGCTTCATCCAGCCTGGCCTTTCATGGCTGGCGGGCAAACTGCTCGCAATTGTAGGCATAACAGCCAGAAATGAACATAAATTGAATTCCACGAACACAAGAGACATTTGGAAACTTTTTGGCCTACGCAAACTATGCGGGTTCGATTTCTCGGTGTACGGTGTCAAAGGACGTATGTTTCAATTTTACATTCTTCGGGTTTTTGGCCCACTAAGCTCTGCACTGCACTTCAAAGACAATGTCACAGTTATTGAGTGGAACTGCCTACCCCTCTCCCCCCTTTTTGTCTGTTCAAATCAGCTAGCGAAGACAGCCAACCTACTCAATCGAACAGCGGGCCCACCGCCAGTGTGTCGGGTTCGGTTGTAATTGAAGTGAAAATCAGTGTTGCTTTCGATCAATCTCAATTTGCCTCTTTTGTACATTAGGCATCTCGCCTGAAAAAGCGCATTTGTTTCACGCGCTCTACTCCATCCCAACCATGCCACGGCTCCTCATCATCTGAAATATTTACCAACCTATCAATCCTGGCCTGATGATAAGATCGGGGGAAAAACACATTCTAGGAGAAAGAAAAACACATCGTCGGCCTCGGGTTTTTTTTCCATTTGCAGCCGTCAGCCGTTTGAAACGCTTTGTATGCCATTATTTGCCAACACTAACTAGAGCACCACAACCCTACTCGTATTCGGCGTACCTTCGTTCAGCCACAAAAATCTGCCGTTGGTGTGGCAAATGATGGATAGAAATGAGACTTTGCTGTGGGGGAAATTCGGCTTAAAACCAACCACGCAAATGGGTACGAATATCGCAATAAATGTAAACAATGGGTTAGCAGCAATTCTAGGGAAAAATGGTCCCCTGCTAGCTGGCTGCTCCTGTTTTGCACGTTGATTTGCACCAGTCAGATAAGTCAGAGAGGAAACGTCCGGCAGAAAATGGTGACCGGCAACAAATAGCTAACTTATACGATTCGTCTCCCAGTAGTATCAGCTTACCATTTTGCGAGCTTGTGCGTGTGTGTGTGTGTGCACGCGGCAAAGAATCCCGGACGGCTACCGTGACGTTTATGCCACTAGCCTGCGGGTCCTCCATTTCCCGTTCGATCAACGATGTCACGGGTTGCTCACGAAACGCTCCAGGCATCATCTTCACCCCCTTAACTTCGCCCCAAACCGGATGCTCCTCCCTTCTCCCTTCTAGTTCACCCATATTCCGGTGACGTTCAATATTCATGAACCAGCTCGGGTGGAACCTCCCGAAAACTTGGTGCGACGAGTGCGAGAATTCCGAGGTTCCGAAACAGTGGACAGCAACAAATTGGTATGCTTTTTTTTCGCGACCACCCCGCGAGAGTTTTCCCGGTGAAGAATGCTGGCATGGCTAGAAAAGAGAACACAATAACACACACACACACACAGAAAACCATCCACCTCTAACCAGACACAGCCCAGAAGAATGTGAACTTCATTGTCTCTGGACCAAAATTCTTCCTCACCACACAGACACACAGACACACACTCATTTGCACACAAAAGCTTCCGTCGTTTTTTTTTCCCCGGACCAACATTGTCAGGGCAGGGTTCATTCATTCGTCGGCCAAGAATGTCAGGCACAAAGTAAGAAAAATGCGTCAAAATATGCGCTGCCCCATGGGTGTGAAATGGAGTCATGAGAATTCATTATTTCTCTCCCCACCCGGACGAAGCACACAATGGCGTGGCGTGGCCCAGTTTATTCTATCCTGTCCCGATGGCTTGGGCGCTTCTCGTTCCTAGAGGAATTGAGCAAAGCAGCAAAAAAAAAACACCACCCCGAGTGGGTGCATAATTTGGAGTGGCTTTTCTTTAGCTTTCGGTGATGGGGCTGTTGGCAGAATGTTCCGATCCGCTCGAACCGATCCTCACAAACCTGTTCAACCAGGCTCAGTTTAAGTAGTTCCCATAAAGCCGAAGCTTAACCATGTTCGGTGAGGCGAAAACGCGTTATTATTGATTGGGAAAACAGGTTCTCACCTTGTGCCGGTGGGTCTGACATTCACCTTGATTACCTCGTTGACTGGCGGAAAACTACTACTGGCCTACCGAGCCGGGCAAAAAGGGTTCGACTGTTCAGAAACTGTTCGGAAATCAAAGCATCCTCATTATTTAAACAAACCCCATGCTCCACGGCACGGAACGCTCGGGAAAAGTTGATCGAAAGGATATCCTATGCCCTGCCCCGGTCGACCAGGCACGGCGATCACCGAAAACTGAACCCATCCCGAACTTGCTAGACCCTCATTTGTGCGTGTGTATGTATGAACGGCAGGTTATGGTTAGTTCTTTTGCCTCCGTTTACTCAACATAAACATATTTTACCACATTTTTTTTCTTCCGCATCTTCTTCTTCCACGGTCGAACCATCAAAAACCGACCCTCTTCGATGTCAATGGGCTCGTGACACACACGGCGAGTGACAATTCGGTGTCAAGCTTCCCACGCCACGTACACGTACCGAAAACCGATCAAACGATATTCGCCCGGACGAGGACAGCCTGGACAGGAGAAGTGTGTATTACTCCCCCCAACCTCCCTGGTCTCAACACTCCTCCAGCTACTAGCTCTTGCAGGGATAATGCTCACCCACTCGGACTGTGTCGGACTGGGTGCGGCCGGGACAAGTTCGTCCCAGTTCCTAACCCGATCGTGGTGCGTGGTTTCCCCTTAACAATGTATGAGGTTTGAGGCTAACGACTCATTTCGTCCTGTAGCACTCGCCCAACACCCGGGAGAGGCGACAGGTGGAAGAAGGGCTAGAAAGGGGAGGCAAAACCCCCACCACTTGGGTACTGGCGGAAATCCTAGGGGATAAAGTAAAATTTATTAACTTCAGTGTAAGTTTCCAGCGGGAGGCAAAGTTTGGGAGTTTGGGTTTTCCTCGTTATTGCCGGCGCTATTCCCCGGGACCAACCAACACCCGGGCCTGCCTCGCCCGTGTAACGGGATGGGATGCGTTGGAAGGGTAGAGAAGAAGGGGGAAGGGCACGAGGGGACGAAAAGTTTTACCACTGGAAGAGGGTTCTGTTCCGGTTGCTCTATTATTATTGCTGTTTGTATACGGACCCCGGGCCCGGTATACAACGGACTTGGCTCTCCTTCTGTCGCTTTGTTTCAGGGTTCTCTCACTCGAACTCGTTGTCCCTTTTCCCTGCTTGTCTACTCGGTCTGATCACACAGGGGAAAAAGCTAACCACAGGCCCGGTTGGGTGAGATTATGCGAGTCATGTGCTTGCTGTGCCCAGCAGAAGCATACGATGTGCTTTTCTTTAACTCTGCATACACCCGGAACCGATGATACTGGCGGCCGGGTGGTGTGAGGAATCTGCCGGGCCGGCAAACTTACACCCATTTGTTAATTGATAAACAGCTGAACCCTTGCTAATTGATAAACAGTTTAAACCATAACGATTGTTTACCTGCATGATTTATTTTCCTCCCCACTGTACTGGGCTGCACCCGAGAATCGGTTGCGTACTGTTTGCGTTTTGCATCCGAGAACGGTTGATATGTTGCCGCTTACACGCATCAATTACTGGCAGACAAAACCGGGGATGTTGCCGTCCCGGTGGACATTGATCCTGTGTGCGCTTGTGATGTATGACTGCCGACACACCCCGACAATGGACGGGCGGGTTTCTCTAACCTTTTTTTATTACGTTAAGCCATGGAAAAAAAACACCCGGCATAATTTAAGGTTCGGGAAGAATTGTTGCCACACCGAGCGGAATGGAGAGGGGTTTTAATGTCAAAACACAAGCTTTTGTAGTTTGTGCCTTGTAATAAATGCAATTAGCTTACGTTTTATGTCACCCATTCGCGATAGCATTTCGATCGATAAGGCACTTGTTTAAAGCTATGGTTTAGGTAATTAGGTGAATTTAGTTGATTCAGTAACCGATTTTTTTAAACAAATCCTGAAACCAACACCTTTCCGAAACTGTCGCAATGAACGAAGGAAGAACTGTATAGTACATGCATAGTCCCAGTAATCACATATGCTTACATACATGGAGTCCATCTCCTTAGCCTTGTAGGGCTAGTGTTCTGAAGAATGTTTGCTCCCGTATGAGTGGAAGGACAACGAGATCTATGAACTGTCGGATAGTGATGGGAAAATCGGTTGTTATTCGTTACCGGCTACAAAGCCTCAAATTTGCAGTTGGTGGACTCTGAGTCATCGGTGCGATAAGGGCTCCGGAGCGGTAGGGTGAGGTGAGAGCAAGCTCCAGAGTGCTCATCACTACTGTACGTGCAGCAAATTTTTCTCACCAGATTCCAGTGGGTATGGTAATGTCAGCCCTTAACATCCGCTAACCCGCTTACATGGACTTCTTTTTCTTGGCACTACAACCTCGGAAGCTGCCATTTCATGTGTCTTTCATGTGTACGTGGAGACAGCCCAGATGGAATTTGATGCCCGGTACTGCGGTGTGAAGAATCGCGTCGCTATCACCTCGACCACCGAGGACGATGGAATCCTAAGACAAATTAATCCAAAAAGATTTGTGTGCGGCTTCAAGGAAATATCCAACAGACCCAGACTAGCGGCAGTAGCGACGGTCGATCGCACTATATAAACATGGAGACATACCTGGAGCAACGAATCGTGCGTTAGTGGCCCAACGAGAACATAGAGTTGATCGAGTGCGGACATCTCACGCGTGAGAAGATCAAAGATAATGTGATGATCGTAGTGTAAGGATTTTTCTGACATGTTCTTCGTCCGATGCAACTGTCTCGGTGCCCAAATAGGATCAAATAGATTCAAATAGAACCACAGAAGTTGAGCTATGTAGAGGACTCCGAAGCAGCAGCCGCATCCTTTAAAGTCGATTTGTTCTAAAAGAGCGAAATGCTCACCCAATCTTTAGCCATCAACAATGGTCGAACATAATATCCTTCCAAGCTCATCTATGTCCCGCACACTCACTCATGTTTTATCATGTGGTCATGAGATCAAACAACCCTTCAAGAGAATTCTTTATGGGCAGTTGTGCAGTCTATTCACTGTTAAGAATATCACAACGAGAATCACATATCTAAAGTCCAAGAGTCTGTTTTACACTCTTAAATCCTTCGTATCGTCTTTCCGATTATCCTTTATTCCCAGCATGGTTTCATGTCTAGACGCTCCACTCTGTCAAATCTTATCTCTCTGATGCTTGATCTGTTTCCTGATGTTCTCTGATGCTTGAGACAGGTTGACGTCATTTGCACAGACTTCAAAGCTGCATTCGATTGCTTGCCTCAAAGTCTGCATTTGAATAAGCTGGAACGCTTAGGGTTCGGTGGTTTACTTCTTCTCTGGTTCTGTTCATTTCTGAAGGACCGCACTTGCAGGGCGAGGGTCGACGATGTGCTTTCCGATCGTTTTGTAAGCAAGTCAGGGGTTCCTCAGGGCAGCGTCTTAAGTCCTTTACTGATGTATGCCGACGATGTTAAGTTCTATTTTCCTGTGTCCTCGTCCGCCTTTCCCTGCAAAGCTACGCTGATGCATTTGAGGATTGAAGTTCCTCTGACAGGCTCATCCTTTGTGTAGAAATATGCTGCGTAATCTCGTTTGGCCGGTCTCACAATAAGCAGCTATCCTTGGTGCGTGGCTCTATCACAAACTCTCTTTTGAGCCAAAAATCAACTCAGTCCTCGAGTGGGCCAACAAATTATTGGGCCTCATCACCCGAATTGCGTCAGAGGTAAGTGATCTGCTGTGCTTGAGGGCGTTGTATTGCTGCTGGGTTTGTCCTATTTTGCACTACGCCAGCGTCGTTTGTTCCCCAGCAAGTCCTAACCTCTATGGATAGGTTAGAGAAGGTATAGCGGAAGTTTTCTAGAATCGCCGTAAGGCGCTCCCTAAACGACCCCAGTGCTGCTTCTCCTCCATACTCGGTGCGGTGGCAGTTGCTGGGACTTTATTGTCAACATCCTTCTTGCGAACATAGATTCCCCTACCCTTCTGGCGGCCGTTCTCATACGCACTGCTAGGTATTTTTAACTGCGCTCAAGACATTCTTAGCATGGTTCTATGCCAACAATAACTGTTCGAGATTGCAACGAGATGCAAAAAAATGACAGTACCTGGTACTAAATAATTAAACATCCTGAAACCGATACCCTCACTACACCGCCGATGCTCTACCGATCTAATGTAATCAAATTATTGCATCTTTCAATCAACATCTAACCGGGAACCCTCGGATTTACCGGGAAGTTCACGTTTCATTAGGTATACCACAATTGATTCGCCACTCAGCTAAAGGATGGAAGTAAGGAACATCCAGGAAAATTCATTACCTTAGCCTTCTAAATTGTTTTCCAAATAGTTTGGTTCAACAAAAATATTTCTCTTCTAATTGATTTGCATTTTTCTGCCTCATTCTTGCTACATTCAAGCTTATGGCTTGTTGCAGAAATAAATTTTTGGAACCTCTGATCGAATCGTGGACTGCTTCAAAATTGCTATGAAGTTAAATTATCAGTAGAATCCATTCAGCGAGACAAAAGAGTTTCTAATGGTAAGCCATTGATCGACTTCCTTCCCTCGTTGGAATGAATCAAAGAGGATGAATCAATCCGAACCGTAATGCACTACAGTATCGACGGTTAAGTACCGACTGCAAGAACTGACACGCTATGGTCTTTGCTTCGCTGCCGAGTGGTTTGCTGTTTTAAATTAAATTGAAATAAAATAAAGCATACGCTTAACATCTTTTTTGTGTGCATGCCCATCGACGGCCATCGCGCCGAGCGCGCAAGAATTTCATTATGCCAAATGATTGAAAATCAACCATGTAATCCATCCGGGCAGCATAAAAGCAGCAGACACACAATTTGCTACCGTCTGAAATTGAATCGCCAAGGGAAATAGATATTAGAAGCTGAGAAGTTTCGCATAGAAATGCAAATCACTGCAGCCGGCGCGCAGTTCGCTCCGTACCATTCTGTCGTCCGCTCACCGTTCAGTGCTCTGCATCTAAATGGGATTTTTCCACTGCAGTAATCGGTTCAGATCGAGCAGCACCACGGTGCAGAAGTAGTAATCTGCCGGTGATGGTGCCGGATTTGCTTCTTTTTCGTTTTGTTTGATGCCTTCTTCATTGGGAGAATTTTTCTTCAAACGGTAGAATCACACGCAAACACAAACCACGGCTGACTGGCTGGATGGTTGGTTGGCCTGGTTTTTCCTCCTTGCCGATTTGTTTTGCAATGGTCACAGATCTACTCAAGGAAAGATCTTAACGTTACCGAGCTGACTAAGGCAAGCAGCTGCTGAACGAGGTTCCGCTCATAAATTTGCGCTCTCGCCAGCACTGGATCTGCATGACATGGTACGACAACGGTTCAACCGTCGAAACATTCAATTTCCGACACAAACACGGCTCAAACTGTAGGCGGTTAGACGATTGGATTGGTGTTGACTGTTATATGTGCAATGATCCTGCGGCTTACACATATCGACAAAGCTCGATGGGAAATAAAAAGTATCTTCGTACAGTAATGCAGCAATCAGGTTGGAAAAGAAATTGTTAATATTTTCTGCAAGACACTATGTAAACTGTAACATTTGTTTACCTATTAAACTATTGAGAAGTTCTCTTTCCCTTATGTTGAGTTAAAGCGATGAAGGTGATTTCTTTGCACTTTCCACACATGTTATGTTCTATTCATCAATGCATTGGCTAACCGATGGTGCCTTAGCTTCGGCAGAGTTATAGATAGCGACGGAACTCTACGGGAATCATGAAAAATTAAATAAGGCCCACAGTAGATAGCATTGAGAGCGATGTAAGCTTTCCAAACTGTCGTTAGAAACGAATGGTATTGTATCTTCATCACCTAGACTGTCCTGTGGACTTCTCTCGGTTACAAGTTTGATTGGTTTTGTTTGTTTGGATGGTTTTTTCGGGATTGTTTCTATTCTATGTGCCAAACTCAGACTAGACATAGTCGGACCATCCAAAGACTATCTGGTTATGTGATGTGAACTGGTCCAATAACCCATTACTGTATAGCCGGCATGACTTAGCAGGTTGTTAAGCCAGAAAGAAGATCTGATGGCAGCTTCCGTTCTTTGGACTGAAAGCAACAGAGATGAAAGGAAAAAATTGAGATGAAATGACGATGTTGATGCGTTGAATGATTGACAAACGATAGCGCTCGACCAAGTGCGTGGACTAGAGTACTTTCTTTAAAACCATAGGGTGATAACGACTGCAATGCTTGGACACCTTCTTCTTCCTATGCTTATTTATCCCTCCAAACTTAAGACTTCTTGGCCTACCTTTGCTGGCTTCCTTGACTTAGTTTACCTCGTACCTAGATAGTCAGTTCTGTCCTATGAAGACCATCGTCTGACACCTGATCGTCCCAAAGATCCGGAGGTATCTTGAGGATTGAAAAATGTAATTGAACAGTGTAACTGCTTTTTAATTTAATTCTTCTTTTATTTTGAACTTACACATGAATCATCTCTCACTCTCTTTCATTCGAACTGCTAACTTTTCTTCACCATTTTTCATAGCATACTCTTATAAATAATAGTCCTTTATTGATCTACAGATGAATATTCTTCGTACTTAGCTGTTCAATTTTTTCCTAAGAACTAACTGGGAACAATACTAAAACGCTCGATATTTATGATCCACGAACATTTAAGGTGCCATATTTCAACTCTACCAACCTGACGTCTCCATGGATGTGGAGGATGAGCCACCAGGCGTCTCCATCGATGTGAAGGAGGTTCTTCCAGGATTCTCTCGAATTTTTAGTCAGGTTTTTATCAGTTTTTTTGCACTCAAACGGTTATAAAAATTGTATTGACAGTTCCAAATGAACAAACCAGGTTGTACATAATTTGAATTTTTATGCTATTTATTTATATTTCTAGTAAGACGGCTTGACGCCGTATTGACAATACCAATGTGTCAATGTGTTGACGATTACAAGTTCACAAATATTAACAAGGCATTTCCTCCCTGTTATTTGCCTTATCCCGGGCATGCTCGGTTGTAATTTTTATGCTAATTAGAGAGAAACTTTGGTAGGTATCATACAGCTGTAGTATTTTGGCATTTTTATTCAACATATGAAAATAATACGAACTGTTTCCAGTATAATGATTTATTATGATTGTTTAATCCTTCAACTATCTGTTAATAGTTATCTTACCTTTTAATTTATTTTCCTCACATATTCGACCATACACATTAATTATCACTCTCTGTAACTATTAGCTTCTTTCTGCACATCATAAACAATAGCTCACAACTTATTATTTCTACCAAGCTGGGAGCATAACTTCAAGCCCCCCGTTTTCCATCTCCAACATCCGATGCCTATACTCCAGGAACAATTAAAGTACCATATTTCAACTCTACCAACAAATTATACAAATCAAAAACTCATCGACAAACGTTCGCGCGCCACAAACACAAACACACGCCATCCATAATGCGTCCCCGAGCAACCATATGCGAAAGATTGCCAATGTGTGGCGCTCACCGGGTCTCAATCAGAACAACCGTAACGATCTTTGCTATTCGGTTAACTTTCCCAAGTAGTACGACTCCCTAGAGTAAAGGGATGGCTTCATACGTGCAGCTGAGTGTGTGTGTGTGTGCGAACCGATACAACAACTTCAACGACCATTTCGGTAAATATTCGCCGTTAAGAGCGTGTGCAAATTTCTCCATTCAGCCTGGCAGGCAGCTAGGTATTGCTCCGGTATGCCAAGCCGTTTTTGAAGCCAAACTGTCACGCTCGTACAAAGGGGAAAAGCGCGCGACCGTAGCAGCACATAAATTTGTTATCAAATTTATATGCTAATGCTGGCCGGGTACCTCACAATTTCTAACCAGAAGTTCCCGCTCATCAGGTCCGCGGGTGAGTATAATTGCATAAATGTGTAACACTGGTATTTTATGCTTAACGTACCTCCGCGTTCACCAGTCAGACAGACAGGCAGGCAGGCCCTACGGTTACGGCGCACAATGCGCAATGTACAGGAAAAGGTTACTTCCAGCTGTCTAGCAAATTACGGTGCAATCTCAAACAAACAATCGCCGCTCACCGTTCTGGTACGGCCACCGTTCGCGTATCGTTTTGCAAATGTGAACGATAAAACATGATGTCAACGTTGAACCCGGCTTAATAAATGCGAAGAATTCTCATTTCGACCGGTGTTTTCGGATGACATTCCACCAGTCAACGGACGGAGAAAAGCATCGACTCTAGCGTAGGATGGCGAATTCCAAACTGTGGGGGGGGAACGGATAGCATTTTCTAAAGCAAGCTTAACACAAAAAATGTTCAAACGCTTACGCGAGCAGAGTATGTATCTTTCCCTATGGGATGGGATCGTACGGTTTGATGCATGTCATAAAGCTGGTACCTTCAGCCGTTGCTGCATCAAAGCCTTACGTGTGCGTGAAATGGTGCTGATTGCTTGTCGCTGATTGATTCCTGTTCACCGTTTGATTAGCGTCAAACGCGTCAAGCGTTCCTGCGTCTTTTGCCTGGTAAGCTCTAATGGGGCCCAAAAAAAAACACACACGTTCATCGAGTAACCCTCCTACGAGGGTGAGAGCGCGTTAGCGCAGACCTGATTAAACTTAAGCTTTATCGCATCGCAATTCACGCTCATTTACCAATAATTAGCAAACGATAGTCGTCGATAATTGTTAACTAATTGCACCCCATTTGTCGGCGGTTGTTTAACGTCTTTCTCAATGCTGTCAATCAGCAAACTGTTAACGGTTGCGAGCGATGCATATGCGATGCGATAGACCCGTCGCCAAGTTGACTGACTCGAATTGTTAGCCTTCCCGCAGCCTTTCCTGACTGACTGACGCAGTGAAAAGCTTCAAGACAATTATCGGGCTCAGGGCACGGAGATTACAATGGAACGTGTCGGAGCCAAGGCTTAGGAAAAACAAGCGACTAATTTCCAACATATGGTGTGCAAATTTCTTGGAAGTGAATGAGACTGTGGCGGGCCTTAAAGAGCATTTCATCATTTAAATGGTGTTGCTGCTTACTAAAACTTGTGCAAATTTCTGCCCAATGGGATCCACAATAATTCTACGTAATTATTATTCATTAAAATCGGTTCAACGACAGCTTCACACACTCTCTACAGCACGTGAAAACGTTCACAAGGTGCATTTTCGACGAAAACCACACCACGCACACGCACGTTTCTGTCAATTATAAAAGGTGCAAATGCTGTACACACCTTAGCAACACACCCTCAAAACCAAACATGTACTGCTTCGGTAAACAATTTTGCGTGCCCGGGCTGCTTCGGCAGGTTTTCCAATCCCGAACACCTTCATACATGTTTGATTCGGACGGTCCTCTCGCACTGGCTGACGGGAAATTCTCACGATCGCGGTGCCCTTGTCGCGGTTTTGCCGAAATAGGCTCAAAACGGTCACCACCCGTTTGATCGGCTGATAAACAAATTTCTGGAATGAGTCACGGCCCGTAACAAACTGGACTGCGTGCTGGCGTGATGAGTTTGAGCTCATCCATTTTTGCGTTTCGACCCCAACCGAACGTGGTGCTGTCTTCGCCACCAGTTCGACCGCATATTGATCAGCCCGTCCGTCGGCCGGCCACAGCGAAACGTTCGAGCCCGCTGACCAAAAATAAACAAACAAACAAACAAAGCACCGATCAAGCATCATCCTCCGGGGACGGGTATCGAACCGGGCCGAACCGTCCACTTTACCGGGCACATGACAGAACGGTTATCGGTGGGCTTTGCTCCCTAGCGGTTATTGGCTTTCGCCCGAAAGGATTGTTTTCATTTGGTTGCTTTGTATTTTTTGGAAACTTTCAACCGGTGTCCGGCCGTGCTGTGCGCTGGGGGGAACAAAAAACGAACCAACAGCGGAAGCGGAACACATCGGCACGATATTTATCGGTTTTCACCAGATGGTGTTGAAGCAGTGGCAGAGCAGAGTAACGAAATGAAAAAAAAAAAACGCTGTGATCGAACATTTCAACGCCTAACGATAATCCGACAGCCTAAGGTAAACGGTCACCACCTACGGTTACTAGCACACACACACGCGCGCGCACGCGTTTACAAGCTCAATGATTTATTTATTTCGATTGGAATCATATTAACACCTTACACGCCATTTGGGTCTCAATTGACATGTAACCTTACCTCCACGATTGAAGTTGTTTTTTTTATCCTCGACTAAATTGCTTCATTTGTTCATTTTGTAACACGATCAGGATGGGGTTACTTATGTTTAATGTTTGCGTGTTTCCCGGGAAAGTGAGCCCATATTTTAAATTTATTGCTTTTTCTGTACTAAAACCACAGAAACATTTATCGTACAATAACGAGCTACGGGGAAGGCTGTTCTGTACGCCACGATACACCAGGCGTCTCCATACATGATGTACGTGAGGATGATGTACCAGGCGTCTCCATCGATGTGTAGGATCCGTTTATCGTACTTGTAGCCGAGTTTTATTATTTTTATACTCTCTAAAGATAATACACATTGACAAACCGTTCCATATGAGCAAAATAACTTATATATACTGATTGGAATTAACCAAAAGTGAATTCTCGAGGGTGTCAAATCTTTATAGAATATTGTGATTTTTTTTCAATATATCAAGGACAGGTCCGAGTATCGAATACAGTCCTGTCCAGACCGCCTCTCCGCACGCAGGACTATGACTATCGAGTGACGGGACAATCGAGTCACAGAAAGCCAAAAATGGCAGACCGACACCTTTCGACGTTGTACATCAAGATAATATAAAATTAAGCAAGTATAATAAATCATTAAGATTACTTAAGCCTTCACTCATCTGTGGTCATAAATCAGCACCGCTAACTAGGTGGATTTATAGAATCATTCAAGAGTGTTAGCTGACTACCGGTCACACTATAGCATGAGTAAACTTATCAACTCACACAAACTTCAAGCAGGGACTGTCCATAAAGTCATTTGAGGAAATCCACACAGACAGAGGTGGCGTGATAGGCATACATTGTGATGAAGTCATGACGGTGATACTCCGCCAAAATGGCTGGGATAATGGATTGGCTCTCTATCTTGAGTGTTATCAAGGGTTCTGAGCCAACACAGCAAAACGTTTAAAGCGCCTGATAGGTACGTAAGTACTCACATACGCCTCTAAGCCATGAACTCGGTACAAACCTGACAAAGAATTTTTGGTCCCGTATTTATCGAAATACAATGGAGGAGGAGCCGCTACAATAACGAGCGAATTAGACCCGCTAGACTCCGGTGGGCTGGGCATGCCACGAGAATGGCACCGTACAACTCAACTCCTAATGTCTGTTTGGGTTGTCCACATAGATAGAGAAGGTAGGATAAGTCTAATTTGAGCACCCTTGAATATGAGATTGGGCATTGGAACATTTATCATTGCACGGAAAGAGAAAACAATTTATTCATTAAATATCCCCAACTCCTTTGATTTGCAGATGACATCGACATAATCAAACGCCACGCAGGCTGAGGACTATCTTTGGCCTTGAAAAAGGAAAATAAACACCCGGGCTTTCCGAGTTTTACGGTAGGATAGGAAACGATGAAAAGGGTACATGATGATGCTCCACCAGCAAACTGTTCGACCCGCACGAGGCGTAGAAGAGCAGCTTATTGGCTGGATCTAGTTACGGCACTCGGAAACTGTTGTGTCGTAATTTCCTGGAAACAGATTGAGGCTTGACGATGCCTCAACGGCATACTCCACCGAGCAGGCTATTTTGATGAAGAAGATTATGATTAATTAAGTCAATAAGTACTAGTTACACTATGAGCATTTCCATAGAAATATGATCAGCAAACATGAAGCAATCGTAATAAAATACACGCTCAGTGATATTGTTTTGCTAGATTTTTGAGTAAAAAAAAAGGATTATTATTAAGCTGTTTACTCTAATTACATACTCGGTGCACCATTGCTGCAGAGTAACGTCAACAAGCTGGAATCCTTATAACACTCGCCCGCGGTAAACCCATCAACAGAGTAGCTCCCATTTGGTTAGCAACAAAATAAATCTTTTCGTCAACTACTCGACGCGAGCAAAAAGGGATTTAACATATACACACACACAGGCGAAACAGATTTACGTCAACTGGAAGTAGCGCAAATCTGATAACACATGGATGCACCGATCATTTTTAGACACGAGTTAAGCTTCCCCGGGACAGCAGGATGAGCAAGTTTGGATAGCAGAAGCACACAGGAATGTAGCTGGGACATCTACGTACCGCTTCCAGCGACAAGCTCCAGTTTCGTGCGCTTAAGGGAAACGAATGAACGTACGAAATCACGGCAAAACTTTTCAATTAATCCATCTTCTTCAACCTGTCTCATATATCGCACGTGCATCGCGCGCTGCCGGATTTGTCTTCTGCCTTCGCGCGGCAGTATCTTCCCGTTTTGTTGCGCGGGAATATAGCTCGCAGGGTAGCGCACATAAGTGTTTGCGGCATTTCTTCCTCACGGCACTGCCATTAAAAGTTTCGCATAACATACACCTCATCTCGCAGGCGGGATTAGTTTACCGAACAGCGCACGGAAGTAGTTAACTGGACGCGACAGCGAAAAGCTAATGCCTCGCAGCTACACTGCTGCTGCTGCTGGATGGATGTGAGCTTCATATCGTGCGGATTACGGTGCGGATTTTTTCACCTGAAACCAGCGGCAAATTTACTCTTTTGCAATTAGTGAACGCTTACTACCGAGCAATCTTATACGGCAGGCGATCAAAGTGGTTGATTCCAGTTTGGTGAGTGCAATGTAATAAAAGACTTACTTCAGATGACAGTGAAGCTAAAACTACGATAGATCAATCACGGCATAAAATGTTGCACGATTCCTATAACCAAACATCATACTTTCAGGGAATAATTTTGTTTATTATTTATTATATTATATTCAACGAACAACAAACTCGGGAGCAACGAACACGGGCGAAGCGGCCTAGGCCTGGGAAGTTTATGTTGAGCCCAGAGAGTAGCGTTGGGGAGTCGATCCAGCAGTCCAAAAATCGTACAACAAATAGTCTTTGGGTGTTGCAATTACACCAGGGAGCGAGCAGCAGAGGGCCAACCTACGATGGAGGCTTACACCAGCACCGATCGAACCAAGGAGCAGCAGTAGAGCGTCTTGATGGAGACTGGGTCCGTGAAGTCGCGAACAAGTTGCTTAAGCAAACGACGTGTTCAACCTGGTCGTAGAAGCTGATAATGGAAAAATGGAATGTTGATAATCATAAAAGGAAAAATGGAAGAAATAATGTTGACTCGATTTATTAAGTGCTCACATAATGCGGAAGCTATCTTGAACGTTAACAAGAACTGTTTTGATAATAAATGATCGCTTACTTTCAGCTCTTTATGGTTCTTGACGATCAGTTACCGCCCGATCTTCGCGGCTATGCTCAACTGAGGATGTCGGGGTGAGTTCAACAGTGCGGAGAGTTGTGAGTAAAAGTCACAGAGTGAGGTCCAGTCTATCGATCATCACTGATTGTTTGGACAAGGGCCGCTAAAAGAGGTTTGCCCAAAAAATGAAGTCTCTGTTGAATTCGATTAGGAGTCCCACTGGAACATAACTAAGTCACCTAAATATCTCTTGTTTAATGTTTTACTTGCGTCTCTAGCCGCCTATTTTTTCCACAGTTGACGACAAGGGCGTATTGCAAGTCGTTTACATATTGTATTCAGAATATTCTATACCATTTCATCGGATACTCTGAAATGCTCGGATCATAGTTTCCTCCATAACTTCAAATTAGTCTCTCTCTCTCTCTCACTATTTTTCTCTTTTTTCTCTTACATCTTTTTTGAAGATTATAAATAGGTGCATAAGGTGGGCCAGGGACGGCCCGATGGTAGATGCGACAGTGGCACCGAGCTTCACACGGTAGGACTGGGGTTCAAATCCCATCTGACTATTCAAGTGAGGACTGACTATTCAACTACGCGGTATCATTAAGTCTAGTTAGCCAGAAATGGTAGGTATGACCTAAGAGGTCCTTAGGCAAAAAAGAAGAAGAAAAAGAATAAGACTAGAATAAGAAAAAGAATAATAGTGAGAAGATACCTGAATTTGTAGCTCTTCGGCATATGCGGTTTTGACAAAACGGCGTCAAGCAATCATACTATAATATAAAAATAATTCCTTTTCTAACTTTAGAGTTGACGACATCTGCAATTCATTAAATAAGTTTGTCTCTGTTGCGGACGCGACAATATAAAATTGAGCTAAGCTGACTGGCATGCAAGAGTTAGATGAATAACTTTAAATAACTAAATATCTTTCGTGTAGGATAAATTCTCATCGGAAAATATTATCTTAGGAAAACAACCTTAAGTCACAGAGCGACCTCTTACCATGAGAAAACGAAAGTATGGTACGTTATTAGAAATATACGTTACGGTGCGTTATATCGGAAAAGGAACAATATCCAGATATGTGGAAATCATAAATTAACTCAGGCCATGTAGTAAAATAAGAAAGTGAAGAACATGGGCCGAAAAAGGTTAACGCTAGAACCCAACGTATACATTATCGTTGCGCGATTAGTTTCACGAAAAAGGGACCTGCGCGAAGATCAAGGCACGGTTGTAGTGCAGTGAAGGAAAGATCACTCAACGAATAGGAAAATAAACATATGCACTTGAGCTACAGATTTAGCCTATCGAATATGCACAGGACGATGCGCGATGCATTCTCCAGATCCATATAAAAAGGATCGCCCACATGATCTTACGGTCCGGAAACATAAACAGATAATAAAACGTCGCTTCAAGGTTCAAGGGATACGCCCGACATTATAGGTTTATGTTACTTCAAGACAAAAGAAGTTCTATCTCTTTCAAACCTTTTCTTTCATTCTAACAACCTAACTTTCGGGATTATTTTAGTATATAAGACAGGATTTTTGAGAATATGTTACTACCTTAAAAGTTAACAGTCTCCCTCTAAAAATTTAAGGATATTGTCTCAATATGGTTATATCCAATCGTCTGGATGTGCCTCACTATTAACATCTTCTTTATTCGAGGATAACGCTCATGGTTCAATCAAATCTTCAAGGTTTACTTCTATAACTTCTCCAAATCAATAGCTTATTCTGTCATTTATATATAATTTTAAAATGCAGGACATAATTCTGAAATTCTTGAGCAGTTGTGAGAATCGCTTGGACAATGAGTCTTCAAAGCCAGACCAGACACAAATATTACTGGTAAGTACTGATGGTCATTGCACAGTACAACGGTCTTGAATATTCATTGAATCGACGCGTCATAATGCTTATAGGGCGATTCGGTCTCAATAGAAGCATCCGAAGTCAAATAGAGGATTGATTAATTGATCCTGTCAAGTAGCACCCTTATTGTACCTCCTTGTACCCCTTATTGTACCTAGCCTTCTGTTAAATGTAATCTGACCTCTTTTTTTGTTGTTTTTTTTTTCCAATATCTCTAAACCTAACAGCAGCAACTGTTCGTTATAATGTGGCAAAATGGTTCGATCTATCCTGTTTGGAAATAGCTTAAGCGCCATAAACGTTCGAACTATATTCTAGAATGGGCCTGTAGACTAGACTACAGTATTCTAGACCAACAATATTCCTAGGACCGAATTTGATCGGTCCTCGCCACAATATGTCCATTGAATGCTTAATTGTATTTCAGTCATTTAGAAGAACGCGTAGGACAAAACATTTAACAACTCAAAACATTAAACAGTTTAGTAGACACCAATTATTCTTTAACCAACAGTTTTCTCAAACTTTTTGCTGTCATAAATTGCTTGCAGTGGCCCAAATATTTTATAGTGTTTTTAGAGCACAATATATTAAAATAGTGGATGACAGGGGGGGGGGGGGGGTCCGGTGGACGAGGCGATAATGGCGCCGGTCTTCACACGGCAGGACCAGGGTACTTATGACTGACTATCCAGCTACGGGTAAAATTAAGTCACATAAATACCAGAAATTGCCAGTTCCAGAGTCCAGTTTTTTTATTCAGTTCATTACTTCGTAAAGATAAATTAAAAAAGTTGTTGAATTAGAAATTTTAAATAGTAACGCAATCCATTTTACCACTCCATGTTAACACTGAGAATAATCAAAAACAGAACTAAATGGCAAAAAAGTAATAGAAACCAATAGCATGCTCATGAACAATCCGAAATTATATTTTTACATTTCACATTTCCACCGCAACATATTAATCCACCACCAGTCCAATTCTACTATGCTTGCAGCCACACAATTACCGTCCAATTGATCGCATTAGTTTGTATCCGAGCTTAATGAGACAAGCGACTAGAATCAATTTTCACAACCATTTTCACGTTTCGGCATTCGGCCAGTACCGCCATTATTAATATTGCGCACTGCTGTTTAGCCGTCAAACGCAGCAACGTTTACCACTTAGCCCCGCATGCTATAAAAATGGCCGCCCGGTCCAAAACAAAACAACTCCCAATAAAAACTAACCATCGCCAATTCGCACCGCAAAAGTGCGTGTATTACATGCCAAATTAAATTTGAATACGGCGCATCCATTAGATTGTGCGCCCACGAGAGGGAAAGAGAGAGAGAGAGAGAATCTCCGGCCAAACCTTACCCCGAAATCACGCCATTAAGTACTAAACATGCACTTTATGGCATTCGCACACAGTCCATCCGACATCATCAGGTTGATGGAATGCCGCCGGCAGTGTACAATAAATTTGAAATTCAATTACTCGCTCCCCCTTCCCGCCTCCCCCCCACCCTTTCGCCCTCCCAGGAACAACCCTCACCCCCCGCTCACCGATCGGCAATTCAAGGCGCCATGATTTATCCTTTCCCTGCATCACCCGATCCTTGGCATCCGACCCAGCCCGAAGCGTGCGCGCGAACCGGAAACGACCGCTTTACAGTTTCTAATAACGAGCCCCCCATTTATCCGGGAGCGCCAACGCCGACCGAGGCCGACCCGCTTTTACAACTCTATCACTTGCACACTTTTGAAAAGTCACCGCCCCCCCAAAGCAGACAGCTCCACCTCCAGAATCGGTTCACCGGATCGCCACAAAAATGATTTCAGCACTCGTAATCAGCCAGCGGAACGAAATAAGCATGCCACGATGATAAAGTACTGCATAAATCTTTAACGCCGGCCTTTGTTTGCAATGTCTCCGTTGTGCCCCCCCTCCCTCCCCCTTCGATTCCTGGGCCACGCGTCAGTGGCATTCTATGCGGTGCACGACGACCAGGGCGTTGCGTGCGGTTTTCGTTGCTCAATTGCCCAAATTGCTCGAGACAAATATTATCGAGTTGGGGCGCCACGCACCAAACGTGTGTGTGTGTGTGCGTCCGGTTTCCGTAGGCCATGTTGTCGCGAGCTTTTCTTCGTACTCGGTCTCTAATAAATAGCGCCACCCACGACCCCACACCCGGCCGCCGGCCAACCGATCGGGCTTTTGTAAATAGCGTCAGCAACGACACTGGCTGCTGGGTATCACATTGCTTTAGAGCAAACGGGGGAGAAACCCTGCAGGAACGGCAAGCCCCAAAAATCAAGCAGCTCGGAATCGAATACGAAGCGTTGGGTGGATATCATTACTCAAGCTCCACCGAAAAACCTCCAACGCAGTCCCAGCCCATCAAAGACCAACGCCGGATCCAACCCGGGATCGGAGGGCCTTGGATAGCTGGCGCTCCGTGGGCATTAAATACGGTCCTCCCGCCACAGCCAAACTAATGGGTTTCTATTCGACGCCGCGCCTAACACTGTTAGCGTCGAAAGACAACCGACGAAAGAGCTCACTGACAGGGGGCCTAGGCGAAGGAGGTTGTCGGCAATAAATAATTTAAATCGGAATTTATGCCAATACAACCTAGTAAATTGGAGCTACTCAGCCACCAGCACGGGAGGGCATGCCGTCGGGGACGCGCCGGGCAACCGAAAAAATGTCGCTTTTCGCACGACAAGGAATCAATTCGCCCGAAGCCCACCGTAAAGACACAAACCCCCAACCCGATGCGCGGGTAGCGTGATGCCTGTGTCGAGATTTATCCTGCCAGATTATGCCACGGAATTAAAAGAGAATTTGTCCTGTCCGTTTTGGGGAGTCCGAGGACACTGGACGCGGTGTCGGTGGTACGCGAAGGATTAGCTTTCGCAAGTAAAATATTGCCAGCGAACATTAGTCTCGCCAGGGCTCGCGGCAAGCTCCAACAGTGTAACGGCAGACCCGGTCCCGCTGGACGGATGAATAAATGGCTGCAAATGAATTGAGTTCGCGCCCGCTCTCGCCGTGCTTGTGTTCACGGGTTTTCACGGGATGCAAAGCTGTCCGGGGCTTTGGGATGTCTCTGGTTGGCCACGGAGAGATGGACAGGCCCATCGCAACGGCCAAAATGTGCAACAAAACACTGTTTGCCGCTTGTTTGCCGTTGTTTTGGGTGGCTGTCCTTTCCTGTTTTTGTTTGTCCCCGAGCTGGGACGGAACGGCGCCCGCGGACGGACGGGGATGGCCACAGAGTTACTGCTAATTTTCCGCCCATCCAGTTTTACGCGCTCGGGCGTTTATTGTTCGACGACAGGCGCACCGGAAGCCTGTGGACGATGGCTGCCGGTCGGCACCGGACCCCGGCGCAATCTCCGGCCCATCGTCAACGGTGCGGTCATTAATTATTCTTTAGTATTCACGAAGCGTAAAATTTAATCCCTTCGCAACATAAATTCGCCACCAAGTCAAACAGTGTGCTTGCCACTGCCAGCCATCGAGACCACCAGCCTGTGTGGGAACGAGAGGGAGGGAGAGAGAGAGTGAGGCCCGGTGAGCTACGAAAGGTTCGACAAAAGTTTTACGGCTACCTCGTGCTGTTGCTATTCCCTGGGACTGTACTGCACCTGCCACACCTGGGTTAGTGTGGGCTGGCCGCTCGCCTCTCACTCGGTCCGTCAGTCCAAGCCCACCGAGCCCGGTGGGGAACGATGGGCTGTCGCCTCGCGGGTGCTTGGCAAATTATGTTTTATCTGTTATTAAAATTATTACTACCCCATCAAGGCACGACAGTTTCATTGCGATGCGAGCTAATAAATATAATATTTAAAGTACACATTAGGCCACCCCACCCACAGCTGAGACAGGCGATGAGCCGAGGCCAGCCCCTGGTTGAGCTGCGCCGAAAGATGTCATTGCGACACTTTGCCCGGGCTAGATTCAGTGCCAGTGCTGCGCTCGCATCGTACCTTACCCAACTGAATGGGAGGATAGAAACAGATAACAAAGTCTTATAATAATTTCATTTCATTACCTACGACTACGACTGGTACCGGTGTACGGTGGCCCTCAACTTGATGGGAGGTTGGGCGATCTTATCTGAAGATCCAAAAAATATCGTTTAATAGATTGTATTGTACACAAATTGTATACAAATTGAACAATTCGCATACATATCGCAAGGGCTAGTAGATGAAGTCTATTTGATGCTTTTAGTCCATCCCTACTTAAAGATAAGCTAAGTTTTTATCTGCAGTCCTGGAGGGGCCTCATGGTAACACACAGAGGTCCTTGGTAGCTCATAGACAATCGGATCAGCTCGACGAAAGTGCTCTTCGAGATCAACCTGTCCCGGCAATATCCCTCCGAGCTTGGAGGTTACCTGACGTACAGGAACGCTTTGCCCGGTCCGGAACATCTGGCCCGTGTGATCCGACTACTATGAACCTAACCTGACGTTCTAACTTGAAACTATCGAGTATTCGACAAGCAACGAATACTGTTCAGAACTGAAAACAGTATTCGTTCCTTGTCGAATACTCGTTAGTTTCCTGCTCGGTTTTATATCATATTTCCCTTAAAGATTTGTTGAAATTGTGATACAAATTTATAATAAAGATGCTATTCTTGAGGGAAGTGTATCCTTATACATCAATCAGGAATAGGGACGGAACACGATCTTTGATGGACCTCCAGAAATTCCAACCAAAGTTGACATCACGTGATGATCACCAAGCAGAAAGTGTTCCAGCCGTAGCATCCAGAAATCTCTTCAGATTATCTCTTCAACAAAGAGCTATCTAGGAATAGTTACAGGCAGCTTGTTTTAGTTTTTGATGACACAGAGTTACTTTTGGTGGTATATCTCAGCATTTTTGATTTGCTTACACACACATATCTGATCTCCTGAGACACAGTGACATGCATGACAAAAATGATCAAATTGGAACTAGAGACTAGACTAGACTAGATGGTACTTTTTTCTTTCTTCCAGGAGGAAGATCTTCAAAGAGACCCAAACCCATTACATCGGGTAGCATCGAACTCATACCAATCGAACGACGAAATCTTTCCAACCCTTACGTCAAAGATTAGCCCAGATTAGCAAAAAAGGTATGGCAGTGGAAGTAAGTTGTGGTTATCGTTGTGGTCGCTGAAAACCTAATCACGGTATCATGATCATAGAGACCATGACTATCAAAACCGTGAGCTACTTCAATAATATGGTTGTCTTGGTTGACAATTAGCTGAACCCTTGGATGGGACGCCCTGTCCAACGCGATGTCCCTTAGCGACGAAGCCTCCTGAATAAGGTTCATCCATCAAGGGATTGTCTCAGGGATGCCAGTTTTCGGATGATCTACACGCTCTTCCGTCTCTTCAGTGCTGAAGCAGGATCTACCTATCGATCGCTCTATCAGTTCTATCATTGCAGCCAGTGTCTTTCGCAGAGAAGATAATACTCAGAAAAATCCCCGCATGCAACAGATGAACACACGATTGTTGACGATGACGAACATCTCTTATCTATTTTTACATGTGAAATATCGAAGGTGTTTCATCGTGTGTCTGGTTCTTATTACTTCTCTATATTAAACATAAAACAGTGCAACGCCTCAGCCAGCCGTTGACTACCACAAGTCCCCAGCCGATGGTCAATCAATCGAGCAATGACGTTCTCGACCGATCGATCGGACCTTTGATGTTCTACCAAAAACATGCAGACGAATCGAATTCTCTACATATTAAGTTGATTGGAAGGTAGGACCTTTCACAAGAACTTAGCTACAAATAGAATATACTTTCAAAGACGTATCAAACGGCCACAACTTAGCGGTCCAAAACTTCGCTTATGTCAGCATCGAAGAAAGTAGAAAGCCTCAGCAGAGCTCTGAAGGCTGGGCATGTCATGAGAATGGCACTGGAAACCCCAGTCCCAGTGGTGTGGGCTTCTACCGTTCGAATGTTATACGCTCTTACGTGTATCTATATTCAACACACCAGAAGACCAAAGCAACTATACAAGATAGAATGGCGTATCATACATATATTCTCTGTACATGTGGTGGCCTTCACAAAGTTTGTTACTTGAGAGAGATAAAGAACATGTCTCTGCTTCGAATGCATAAACTATTCGCTACCGCAAAATACAAATCATACAGACGCATTCTGAATCCTTCGAGCCTAAACCGCTAATAGAACAATGCACATTTTGTCAAATTTGGATTAGAAAATCTGCCTTAGCTTTGTATTTGTACGTTGTTCGTTCTGCCTGTTCGAACGCAAGAAAAATAGCATCGTGCGTGTTGTCTTATTAACGCACCCTACTTAATAAACCCAAATGACACATTTAATGTGAATGATTGTGTGAACAAAAACGAGCCGCAAAGAAATTCATAAACATCGTCCCGATTTAACGTACGTTAATTCAAATCATACTCAAAACTGTGTTTGAAAATTCATGTCAAAATTGAAACAAAAAATTGAAAAAAATATCCTCATCTCAGTACAGCGATTTGTACATTGTTTTCTACATAATTCATATAACTCGTACCTATTATTCCTCTGTCTGTCCTTACATGATAAAACCGCTGCCAATGGCCCAACATCGGATTAAATGGTGCTTCTCCATCCCTAACTTCCATCCTCCGTCTCACGCAAATGATCGATCATCTTCAGTCGGACTTCCGACAGAAGCGACTTCATCTGCTGGTACTTGCCGGTAGAGTTGGGCAGATTCTCGAAATGTATCACATCGCTCACACCCTTGGAGAAGGCTTCACCGCTTGGCAGCGTGCTGTACGGTGTGAACGCACTCAGGATCGGTGTGCCGAGCGACATTCGCTTCAGGCCCATGCTGGCTGGTTCGTCGATGTACGGTACCTTGTTCATCGCCAGTTCGCCGAGATCGAATGACTCCGGTTCGGGTGGTCGTTCGGACGGACCGGCTTCCGACGGTGGGCTAGCGTTCGATGGTGCCGGTGCAGTGGGTGGTGCTGGCGGTGGGGGTGGATCGGCTACAACAGGTGGCGCTGGAGGAGGCGCTGGAGGAGGCATCGAAGTGGACGCTGTTACTTCGGTCGACTGATTAGCCTCAGCCGCTAGCTTTTCCGCTAGCATCACGTCATTCATGAACGAACAGTCTTCAGTCGCTCCGGAAGTGTTGGCCGCTTGCCCAGCAACTTGTTCCTGACTATCCGACAGCTTTTCAGCGAGTGAAATGTCACTGATGAGCGAGTAGTCTTCAGTTGCGACAGAGCTGTTAGCCAGCTGCTCCATAAGCTGATTTTGTCTTTTCTGTAACTCTGCCAAGGTAGGCGATGGAGGATCGGGTTCCGGCAAGGCCATCGGTGTGTCCTACAAGTAAGGGAAGTATAGTTAGCAAACGGCGGATGATTTTCCATCCATTCCTATACTTACATTCAACGTGATTACTTCTACAGGTGTCTCAATCAAGATAACACTCTGCTCTTCGACGGCCGTTTCATTGTTCGTGTCCGAATCGGAAGATAGTTCACCATCCTCCAGCTCCTCGAGCGCTTTGGGAACCGATGATGGTGGCTCAGGACTACCCTCCATCGCATCCATATCGACCAATTCCGTGTTTGCCGTCGGATCGACAGCACTTTCCGCCTCCGGTTCGACCGCCAGCTTCATCTTCTTTCGCCGGTAGCCACCCACCAACGTGCCCTCCAGCTGGCGGATCATACTCTCCCGGCTGAAATCTTCCGAGTACGGCGGTACATTGAAGTACTTCGAGTCGTCAAACATCGCAGAAGGCGGTGGCTCATTAAACCCGGGATACTCGATGATCTTTCGCACATCGTACTTCATCCGTGCATTGTCAACCTCGCCGTCGCTTTCGTCCGAATGCTGCACCGCGTCACCGTTCGAGCCGAACAGCTGCAACCCGGAATGGGTTATCTTCGCATCCTCAAGCCATCCGGGCGGGTAGCCGAACAAGCGCATCTTGTACACGTGCAGCGGAAGATCGCGAGGCCCCAGACCGAGAGCGTTCCGCAGCTCGAGACTTAAATGACCCGGCCTGATGTGACCGTACTTTTGTTCCAGGTCGGCATGGTACCGTTCACACTTTTTCTGAAACTCTTCCTTCTTCTGCCGGATGCGCACGTAATTGCGTGGCTGCTTGCAGTCCTTCAGTGCGTGGCTGCCCTCACAGTTCCAGCAGGTTTGCTTCGCTTTCGGCCGCTTCAACTGTGAGCTGGAAGCGGATGGTGGTGGTGTCTGGCCGTCGTACACTTTGTTCACCGATTTCCTGTAGCTCGGTATCGGACCATCGTTCTTTTTGTTCTTCATGGGCGTGGAGTCAATGACGAACAGCGAACCGACGTCTTCCAACACGTCCGGCGCTTCGTTTATCTCCACCGAGCAGCCATCTTTTCCCGGCTCTATCTTAACCGGTTGGTTCGGTAGATGCTCGTCCAGCACTGCCTGCAAAGCGGCCGATATAGCTTTCTGCAGCTTCTGGTACACTTCCGGCGCTTTGAACTGAATCGTTACGAGCGGGACGGTGCTGTTCGTTTGATCGTTCGTCATTTCTACATTATCGTCATCGATACAAACTACCGACACGTTTGTTTCCACAAATTCTACATCGCTGTCGTTGGTGTGCTCGGTTTCCGGCTCTTTCGCCGTCGGTGGTTCGCTGCTTGAATTCTCGTCCATCGTCAAAGCTCACTTTCAATGCCTATTTTCTCTAGAAACACCGCCAAACTGATTTCATCGGAAATCGGATTGCTATTGTTTACCATGGGCTGACAGTACGTTGACATTGATTGCGCGGCGGAACAAACATTCCTATCCGCTCCGTTTAGCGCCCGGCGGAGTCGTCGTTTTTGTTTCGAACATGATTTCGAAAAATGATTTTTGAATAATTCGTTTTTTTTAATTTGTTTATTTTTCCTTATTTAAATTCTATTTTATTTAATAGGAAACAAATAGGGGGAATGGCTAAAACACTAGAAAAATGTTACCGAACACTGTAAATGGGCATAGAAATCGACTTACCATTCGAAATCATTTTTCAAACATACTAACAACACACAACACTCGTCATTGGTTTAATGGTTTTATTCGACTCTTCTGCAGGGAATGTTGAGCGCATGCACACTCTTAATTCTTTCTCTCCTTTAAGACGTATTCATTCTTAACAATAGTGCTGCTACCCTTCGCTATCGATTCCGTTCATCGTAGTCGTGATTTATTTGCACTGTGTATTGCAACGTTTCATATTATACATACTCGTCATTATCTTTCGCATCAATTAAATTAGTTTTGCTACACGTGTCGTAAGTGGGTAAGTAACAGTAGCGCCTTCACCGCTACCGAATGTCTTTTTTTATGCAATTACACTACTATTGTTAGGGAAGATGAGAAGGAAGCGAAATAACATAATCGTTTACAGCAATATTCTAAAGTGGGAGTGAGGGTCGTCTCGTCTCGTTTCATCATCAACCCCGGGAGGTATCATCGTAAAGTGGGACTTTTCTTTTCCCGTAACAGAAAGGGCCTACAAAACGTATTACTACAATTACAAAGGGGAAGAAAAACGCAAAAGACCCTATCCAATCCGAGGTTCAAAATTAAAGGTTTATGGTTTGAAGCATGAAATCACAGTTGGTGTAATTTGTAAGAAGTAAGTAAATGGAAAATTACGCAGGCGCTTGTATCACACAATCTGCAGCCCGGACGGGTGCAGTATCCCGTGGTGGTGCTGCTGGTGCTGATCGAAATGGTCCTGCTCCATCTGCTCCTTCAGTATCTCCAGCTCGCGTATGCCGGAAACGGTCACCTCGTACTTGTGCATCATCAGCGAGCGGTAAAAGTGTAGCGCGAACGCGACAAAGATCACCAGCACGGGTATGAGCACGATGCAGGCCGACCAGGCGGCAGTTGTGTTGAGGTCGTAAAACTTTACCCAACACAGGATGGCAATCTCTAGCAGAAATAGTATCAGCCCTAGCAGTGTAGAGAATGCCCACGCCGTCTCGATGTACCAGTGGAGCCGCTCGTGGGGAGACTCGTGGACGAGCGATATGCTGTGCAGGTTGCAGACGGTTTCGATGTTTGGCAAGATGCAGGTGCTGATCATGAGCGCTAGCATGTGGACCGCCACCAGGAGCGTGGTGCATACGGCGAACGCGATCAGCATTGCTGACGGCACTTTGGTATTTTCATCCAGCTGCACCTCAACCATGGCCACCTGGGGGGGAGGGGGGAAATGGAGAAAACAACAGAAAAATTAATTAGTTTAGTAGGTTTTAATTAAGTAATAAGACGAAAGATGTTTCTCAATTGTTGACCATTGAATGCTTGTTGAATACAGAATGCTCTGATCTCCCGGCCAAACTTACCAGGCTTGTAAGAATGACAATGGCCGACATTATATGCCAGCTGAATGTCATTGTCACTGCCAGGCCCCAGAAGGTGAATGGAAAACTCAAGGGGCCCTTTGCTACCATCAAGGGCTTGCGCCAGGGAGAGGTGCTGTTTGGAGTCTTTTCAATTCAGCGCACCCGTGATTCGGAGGTTTGGGGACCATCTTCTACAAGGCAATCCAGATCCTGGCATATGATAATGATATAGACATCATTGGTTGCTATGGAGGCTGTACGATGATCTCACCATCGTGCAGCGCATTAGACTCGCCAGGCTCCGGCGGGCTGGCCATGTCATGAGAATGACACCGGACAATCCAGCCCGTAAAGTTCTTTTAGGCCGTCCACACGGACACAGAAGGCGTGGTAGGCCCCAAACGACGTTCATGCGCCCGCCAAAACGGCCGGGATAATGGATTGGCAGACGACGGCGCTAAACCGTGAGCGGTATTGAGGATTGTTGCAGCAGGCCAAGACCGGGAAGCGGTGGTTGCGCCTGATAAGTAAGTAACTAAGCATCGATCACAGCGTCAATCCTGTCTTCCCAACATCGCTCAAGCTGATGCTACCCTGATCTCCCTGAAAAGGACCTCAAAAACTGGATAAAATCTATCCATAAATTGGACTTTTGTGTTGACAGAAGTGCGATTGGTGTCTTTAATCCTCAAAGTTAAGATCTGTAGGGTTGAACTGGCGAAGTTGCAGACAACCATTTCAGTTGATCTTGAATTCTACGCAGAGATGAGACAACGGACCGAAGCTAACTGCCCTGCATATGACCTAACACTGGATAAGTTTGTTGTCCACGGTGTTTAGCGACTCCACGTAGCCATCTGAAGTCAACCTGAGCCCGCCTCATATTCTCAACGACCTCTGACAATCAAACTGATCTAATGAATGCGAAAAATACATGTCCACATTCCATTTACTGTACCGACCACGGTAGTATATAAAAAGCCATTCTACATCTTTTTCTCACATTAACATGCGAAAATAGAGTTTATGTCAACCATACCACACCACCTTCGAGGAAAATGATGCTACAAAACTGCTAGAAAGAAGCTCGTTAATCATACTCTTCCTTGCAGCGGTGTAAGCAAGCAGAAGGGGGAGGGCAAACAATTCTGTTGTAGTTCGCGACGAATGGAATGTTTCCCGGCCAACGAACGATGTTAAACGGTTTGCCGTGTTCTGTTTGGCCACTGGGAGTGTGCTGCTTGCGAGAGACCACATCCGGCACCGGCGAAGCGGTCACAAACTTTATGGCGGGTTTTGTGATTTGTGTTGGTAAGGTTGGCTAGGGACAGCACACGGTGCGTAATGTGTAATGTGAGGCAACGAGCGTGCGTTGAGCCGTGTCGTGTATGTTGTTTGTTGGCAATGCAAATTGATACCTCGGCGCTAAGCTCCCAACTTCATATCTTACCCGCTAACCACCGGCAGGGGGGGTTGCTCTCAAAGATCAAAACAACCCCTGGGCCAGGGTGTGCGAGATTTGAATCAAAATTCGCATGGCTAGGATTAAACTATTTTTAAAATAAACGGCAACCGCCGCAACCTGTGCGAGGTGGCATGTGAATTTTCGGTCCCCCTGTGGCTGGCCGATGTCACCTCTGCTTCTAAAGGCACTAGTCCGTCGGCTTCCTGAATGCCGACGAACGACACTGACACTGACCCCCCGTGCGAGAATTGCACGACATTGAGAGGCGCGTATAGATGGCAATAACCTCTGCCTAATACAAAATTGCATTCTTTCCTCTTCCTTCTACTCACCATCGCAAATCCGGACAGCAGGGCGGACGTTTTGCTGGACGCTTTTAGCTTCGCTCGGCTCAGCTGTAGCTTGCGCCAGGACAGATAGTTTGGTGTGTGCAGATCATCCCCAGTCTGTGACATTGTGCTCAGGTTGGATCGTCGCTGGAAGTGGAAAAAGTTAAGAAAAAAACAAACACTCGATAAGAATCCGAACTCGGGACAAACACACTACGGAATGCGGAAAGGTTTGGACCGCAGCTACTACTACTTAAACGGCCTCTTCTCCAATCGCTTGCGCTTACAATCGCTTCCTGGGCGAAGAATGACGCAGCGCCCCCGTGAAAAGTGGCCGCCGGACCAAGCCCGGACAGCAGTCCCGTGTTAGCGTTGCAGCTGTTCGGGTGTGAACTTCCGGTCCAGAAGTCTCCAACGCCGGATGCACCACCACCACCACCGAGCGCGGACGACGACGAATGGGAACGGCTCGTGCGTACCTTCGGTGCCGGCTGCGGACTGATCCGGTGTGCCGTCGTCGTTGTCGCCGTCGCCGGATGGTTGAAATTGCGGTAGAGCGGCGAGTTCAGGCACAGGTTCGATTGTGAGCAGCTCGGATGTAAATGCATTGTTTCGCGATGGCCACCGATGAGATCTCGCCACTCGGGAAAACACACCACAGTGATCGTGAGAGCGGCGGGCAAGTGCACGCGATCTTCTCACCAGATTACACAAACACACCGTTGTCGCCGATCGACGATGCTGTTGTCGGCGGCGGGAAAATGCGCTGACCGCTTCTTCGCTTTAGTAGCAGTCAAAAGTTTAGTGTGCAATCGCACGTGCACTCTCGGGAAGGAAAGTTTTCCACTGAATCTTTGCTCATAGTATTTGCTATTTTCCTCACTAGTTTAGTCACCTCTTTTCCTTGGGGAAAAAATACTATTCAATTTATAAACCCCCACAACAGTACAGTAAATCATTCTTCAGTCGCATATTCAAACAGTGTCACGCGCTGACCGTTACAGCTCACTTACACACCAGATGTGCAGGGGGTGCGATCTTTCACTCAGCGCTCAATGCTGCTGCTCTCTCGTTTGAGTTTTCGCGCACTGAGAAACAAGCTGCAATACACAAAGGAAAATGTCTCATCCCGTTTTTCACACAACGATCATCACACGATCAGCTTCATGCACATGTGTGTGTGCTTCTATGGTGGGACTTAATGGGACCCCGGTGTGCTTTGTGGGGCTGGTTGTTGGGGCGGGCCGGGGGCAAATATTCGCCCACCTTTGCAAAGGCAATGGCACGCCAACGGACGGTCGGACTCTTCGGTTGACAAAAATATCACCAAACATTCCTTCCCTGCATGTTCCGTCCGTACCGTTCGTAGTACCATTGCCACCCTAACGATCGGAACACCTTCCTAGTGATCGGTGCCGCCAGACGCCACCGTGCACTCGAGGAGCTCGGGTGGGGGAAAAACCACCAGCAAATAAACCTCACAACCTATTCCAGCAGCACGAAATTCGGTTGTCAATTCAAGCGAGTCGCGATTCGCACATTCCTTCCGCGCCGGAGACAGCCGTAGCGAAGAGATGATTGAACGAACAGCTGTTCTGGGGATGGACGTTGGACCATTCGTTTGCCAAGACCAACTCGATCATGCTCGCCGATCATGCTCGTTCAGTGAATGATTTCTTGTGAGGGGTTTCTATAGCATCTCCAGTGCTTTGGACCTACACAACAACATCTGCACGATAAGGAATAAACATCATACTCAATAAAGGTCACAAGTGAAGAAGGTTTTGCGCACAGATAAGGCACAGTTCCGCGCGTTACACTCTACTTAATTGTGGCTTTTATCACTCTATTTTAAAGCATCCTTTTCCGTCGTCGTCTTATACAACTCAATGCACTTTACACCACGTATGCATCCAACACCATCCAACCAACACACGCGACGCTTGCAATAATGGATGGATGATGCAAGTCCTTTAAACTCGAATGCTTCAAATCGAAAATCCGCACTAGAACGCCAGCCACACATACACTGGATGGAGTGCGTGCGGCAATATTAATATTCCATCGTCCCTGTGGACGGTTCAAGGCTGTGCCGTCTATTAAACCGTACTACGGTCGTCCCGCCGGGCGCTCGGCGCGAACCGAGCTGGTGCGCGCTTATTTGGCAAAGAGCACGCACGACCAAAGAGCGCACACGGCGTACGGGAGCACGAGAGCACGAAACGACCCACTACTAACGCTACTACTGAACTTCAATCACCAGCGGCGTGTGTAACCTAATCCAAACAACAGACTATCATGTGTCCGCCGCCGTTGTCCCTTTATGCTCTCGCAGTTGATCGCTGACACGGGTGCGTGTGTGTGTGTACGCGCGACTGTACCTATTCGTGGACAAGCTCACGTGTTCAGCCCTTCAAAATGCTCCCCTCCGCTACGGGAAACTCTGTCTCGGTAGGATGCTGCAGCATCGATAAGCTAGATCCGATACATACAGATGCGCGACTGCCGCAGTGGCAAATGCAGTTCCGAAACGGTGCATCAACTTTTTGCAACAGGTGGTCGCTCACACACGTTATGCTCCGGTGTTTGGTTCAAACACGTTCGCGTGTCAAACAAGCGCGGAAGTGTGTGATTGTTTCAGGCCAACTTTCACCCGGGGTAAAGCTTGTGCGTCTTATGACAAGCCGAGAAAGACAGCCAAACCATTCCCCAACGAATGGAAATAGTGGAAAAGCGCGTAAAGGAGTGTTATTTTTGTTTTGTTTAGGATGAAACCAGCCTTCACGGCACACACCACTCACGGTCATGGGCATAAGGTCGTGCACCACCTGCTTTCGTGAGTTGTGCACCGGACGCGGGCAGCATAACGCTCACGGGGAAAACCTTTCGATTTCGACGCATGGGATTTATCTGTTTGTTTATTTGTCTTCCTACTGTGAGGCAGATAATAAGAAATATTCTTCATCTCCTGTTCAGACCAAACGGCTCCTCTTTGGTTTGGTCTTGCGCCAATAAGTGTATCCAAACATTGCAATCTACAAGTAAATAAACCATGTTGCTGGCTAATGAATGCAGCATATTTCACCGCTTAAAATATGGGCTACTTTAAAAAAATCGTTTCGAATATTGCACCGAAGCGTCGTCGCGTTCTGGCACCACAAACAAAACCAGAACGGTGAAACTTTTTCCGTAAATATTTACATTGCGATGAATGATCACGATCACGAACCGATCGTTAAAGTGACCCATACACGGGTGAAGCAAAGCTGCTACTGCTGCTACTACGAGAGCCCCGATGACGGGGGATTATTAGCAAATGCGTCATCCCCTGAACCCTGGAACGATGGCCGGCAAAAGGACGGAACGAAATGGGAGAGCATTACCTTACTTACCTTGTTGTGTGTGCTGCAAATACTGGTCCGGTTGTTCCAACTGGTTGTGCCGTGGGCACCGTGCGGCGTCAGACTGTGGGTACTGCTGTTATTGCCGATGCTACCGCTGTGGCTGTTTCCGTTGCTGCCGAGGTGAAGGTGTGCGTGATTCAGCCCCGTCCCGTTGCCCACGTTCGGGTGGTGATGGACGACCGTTCCGTTGTGGCTGTTTCCGTTTCCGTTCGGCTGATGGCTGAGGCCCGTCTGATGCAGCTGGCCCGTGCTGTACGTTTTGGGTGTTACCGCGGTTCCGAGCGTCGTTGCCAACACTGTATCGATTCCGGCCGTACTAGTGCTCCACACCGACACCGTACCATTGCTGGGGAAGGTTAACAACAGGCTCCATTGGCTTGAGAGAGAAATTCACACGGAACAAAGGATGGCACAAGCGTTTCGGCACGACCCGGAGCTAAGCGTGTACGGAATTGGTGGGGTTCGGGAATGTACGGAAGTTTTGTCTAACAACTAATCCTAAAGTACGCGCTAATTTACAACATCAAAAATGGGGAAGGAACCGAAAAGTAAACCACACACAAACGAATGAATTTAAGCTAGGTCAAATGTTTATGTTGTTCTGACGTGTGGGGTAGATGTTGAGCGGCACCATCCAACACCGGGAGGTTGGATCATAGTTCCGTTCACGGGAGACACGCAATTTTGATAGTTCGAGTTTAGGTGAGCGGTTGATAGTAAATTGGAATTTATTAATAGTTGCTCATCAGTTAAATGGAAAATTTAAGTAATTTCAACATTCCGAATCCATGTTTTGTGAATTAAGTTAAGAAATTACTAACGAAACCCATATAAAACGCTATTTGAACAGATTTTTACATGCTGCTAATCTGCTCGAAGTGCTCGAAAGCATGATTTCGATCCGCTCCGGTTCTCCGTTCAACACAGTGCCACCTCTACTGCACTATGGTGTGAAAAGCAGTATGCATTGGACAAAACTTGTACATTTATAACTACAATCACTTAATTTTTCTCAAATCCTCAAAAAAATTAAATTTTGAATTTAAAATTTTCATATCAAAACCTACAATTGTCCTCAAAGTGGTTCTCCAAAAACAAATGTTGATGCCAAAGGATAGTTGCATTGGATAACTCGCGATAGAGGGCGCTACAAACTGGATTGGACTGGACTGGACTTGGACTGGATGAAAGGACAAGCACGTTGTTTTTAAAATTTTCATTCAAATTTCATGCTTAGATGTGTAATTCAAACTGGTTCCGATGAAGATGCTACTATTTTTAGGAGTTTCAAGAATATTTTAAAATTTAAATTATTATTTCTAATGCGTCGAAAAAACCCGTTGGCCTTATTTTTGTTTTACTAAACCAGAACTAATGAAGAGAATTTGTTGTTTGAAACTGTTTATCTATGTTAAACAGCTATCGCTCTACCTATTGCTTACATTTGTTCTATTTAGAACTTTCTACGATAAGAACAATGCAAATTTAAAACTTTTTAACTACTGCCGTGGCAAGTTGTCGTTCCCATTCAGCACCCAGTCATTAAGCCACGTATTTCATTATCTCTTCACGTCGGCAGGGCGGGCGAGCAGTTGAAAATGAAAGCGCTTGAACCTACACGGACAGGTTTTTACGAGCCGGGTCGTTAAGACCAGATGGGAGCGAATCGTGCCATGGGAGGCGTATGGTTCAATCTGGCTACAGTAAAGGAGGGTTACGGGGGTGCCTTTTCACCGTTCCTCATTAGCACCAGACCTTACTCCCCCCCATCCCTAGAGAAGTGATGTGCATCGCGAAAGAAGCCGGGAGGATTGGGTCACTGGAGTGAGCCGATCCGGTAAGACGACGGGCGATAATAATCAGCGACATCGGAATCGCACTACACACGCCTCGGCCGCAGTAGTGATAGAGAAATGAATAAAACATGTTCTTACATGCGGGAAGAAACAAACGAAAAGAACCCTCGGTTTTGCAATAAGTTCAAATGGCAACAGGTGTGTGCTGTAATGCCGGTTCTACTGCGAGTTTGCGGCGAGCGAGTTGCGCGATTATGTAAATGCGTTCCGGAATTCATCAGTCTAATTTGTCTACGCACCCATCCATCCATCGTTGCGTGTCGTGCTGGGGTCTGAGGGTTTTGAACGACGAGAATCTAGATTGCTGATAGGTTTGGATGAAGTAATCAGGTCATGACACCGAGTTATGTATCTATAAGCCGGACCTCAGGCAAATATTGTTGCACTAGCTAGCTTGCATTGAAGTACCATTATTCCACAAATTATTCATCACCACACTGGGGCTGGGATGTGTACTGAAACTGTGAGTCTCACGCGGTGAGGACTTCCAAGAATGGAGACTCCTTTTTAAGTGCAGCGAGGCAAATGCTGGCATACCTAAAGCGTCCACTTGTATCTAACGACTCGCGTCGCTGACAACACAACGTGCCATCAAATGGCGGCCCATCTACTACCGCACACGTATCGCACCACCAACCGAACCGAACCGAGCCAACCAGCCAGTCAGTGAGGTGTTTAATGGGCCTAATCGTTTGTTAAGATTACTATCTCACGAAAACGGTGTCGAAGGGTGCTGCCAACCAGAGAGACTAACATGTTTTGATGCAGTAGCAAAAAAAAAACACGAACGGCGCAACAAATAAGTTCATTTGTGGTGCGTGATTCAAGAACATAAGCCGGCTAATTTAAATAGCTAGGATTGGATGGATGGATGGGGTCTCTTAACGCCCTAGGATCCATCGACCACGAACAATGTCCCACACTAATAGAGGTCCAGTATTGTTATTCCGAGGGAGGCGAAAAAAAAAGGTGGAAGTCAACATGAAAGCCTGCTTCAACGGCTCTGATGTGCCAAGGTTGATAGTGGTGCACTCGCACAGAGGTGATAAGCATATTACCTTCGGCGTCGTCGGGGGCAGGAGGACAGTTATTTTGTTTGAAAAACAAAACCGGAACCATACCACGTGTGATAAACTACCGAAACAAAACATGTCCGGGCTCGTTTGGATTGTATTATCAAACTCACTTCAAAACAGGTTACTAGGGCCTCTTCCTTCCTTTGGAGATTGGGTCGTCATCGAATTGAAAAATGGGCTTTTAAAACTGGTTTATCATCCCGGGTGCTCGGGTATATGGGGGCAAAACGATCTCCCAAAACCGCAACCTCATCTTGGATGCTCCACCGCGCACTAATCAACACTTTAGCCGCGTTTAAAGCGCTGCTTAGCTAGGCCGTCCCTCAGCGGTCACGTGTTTCGAAGAGCTCGCTTTGAGACATCTGAGCCGAAAGCCCAGCGTAATCACTGTCACAGCGGTGAACACTTTTCTTTACAAATTCCGATCGGCAGAATCCCGGATCCCGGTCGGCTCGAAACATTCGATGAATCGTGCCGAGAACGTGCACACGTCGTCGATCTATCTTCCACGGTACACCAGGTGCTTGGAGGTAAACCCCTTCCGTATCTCGTGTCCGGCGTTCGTCAAGCTAAACCGCCAACCTCGTGTTGGGAAGTGGCAATTAAATCCAATTGATTACCCACCCGTGCTGCGGTATTTAGTTATTCCTCGATATCCGTTATTTATGGGAAGATGGTTCGGGGAAGGCTAGTGCACTGGCTGACACTACCTGGAACACAGACCCCCAGGGCTGCCATCTGTCACGAGCTCCGGAAGCAGCATCTCACGGGTGGATCACGACTAGGAAGTACCGCATTAGCGCCATGTGACAAGCTGGGGGCTTTCCCGGGGAAGATGAGGACAGAATTCGGAAAATCGACTTCCCTTTTTTCCCACCGCTTTGCGCACACGCTCGTGCGGGATGTGATTATCGTTTTTTTTTTTTTTGTCACCTGTTTAACACGACTGTGCCCTTTTTTGTGCCCCTACTGCTTATGACAAATGGGCACGAGCGACCCGAGACGAAGCCGACACGTGACATACTCCCAGTCGCCTAGTGCCAAACAAAATCTGTCGATTGGTAGTACTTCAACGCCGATGCCGGTAGCGCACTACAGGTACACACGCCCACACGAACCGCTAGTGCTGACGTCTGTTCCCCTGGTGTCCAAATTAATGCACCAGCGCACTACGCAGTTCTGAACGAAAAAGGTATCCCAATCGCTTACGCTCGACAATTGTAACCGCACGTCAATACTGTCCTACTGGGCAGCGCGCTACACAGGATCGGAATCTGCATAACGATGCCGCCGCTGCTGGTCGTCTGGAGAACCAGAAGAACTGGACCACTGGTTGCTGACTGTGGGGGCGAACCCGAACCCGGCTAACCTTGAGCCTTGAGTGGGTGCCATGCAGCCACAGCCAGGGCCCGCAAGCGAATAAGGGCTGGACAGCAGTCGATCAATAATTCTTCACAATTGAATGATTTAGCTCTAATTGACGCAAATAGCGTGAGGCTGAATGTTGAATTCATCAAGCTGTACGGATTAGGTTTTACGTCGTGGGGAGTGATAAAATTTGATTTGTCTTTCATTCGATTACTTCCATCGATATCTCTCCTCGATCGACAAAATTCTAATCTAAAGATTGGTCTTATCTCATTGAGAAATACAGCTCCACAGCTTCCTAAGACAGCTGACTTTTTTTTCCTGTGAATCAATATCGACAAGGATCTAATTTCTATTAATTGCCTGAACAGTTTTATGGTAAACGGTATTAGAGCGAAAAAGCAAGTCGAAAATCAATTCAAAAGTAATAATTTTGGACAGATTTAACAGTTTATTGCAAGGTGTACTAAATGTAAGGGACGCACCTATTTAGACTAGTCTTCATTCCTTTTGCGATCAATTTATTAAATGAGAAATTAGTCACTTTCAAATCCACGTATCCGCGAACAACTTTTGGGCCGATGAGCTAAAGCTTCCTGATCGGTTGGCGATATCAAGTGCAAATTTTCAGCGTTTTCCTTACCTTCTGGCAATTTCGAAAAAAAATGTGTCTAGCCTTGTTAAACAGTCAACTCAGTCAGTATTTCTTTACACTAAAATAGATCATAATGAGCAATAAACTCTAAATCTGAATTGCAAGACAAATTTATATTATAATGGTGGTCCTGTGGCCGAGGCGATAACGGCGCCAGTCTTCACTCCGCAGGACAGGGGTTTTCAAATCCCATCCAGACCGCTTCCCCGTAAGCAGGGCCTGACGATCTTGCCACGGCTAAAATGGAGTCACAGAAAGCCAGAAATGGCAGGCCGAGACCTCTCGAGGTTGTAGGGCCAAGGAAGAAGAAGATAAAAATCCAGCATCTTAAAGTTTTATAATCAATTTTTTTTCGTTCAAGAACATTAACATTGTAAATCAGAAACATAAATAAAGTCATAAAGTTTTACAAAAGAAAACTAACTCGATTCGTTACAAGTCGGTTAAAATATCACAATTTTATGATGTTAAACAACAAATGGTCTTATCTTACTGGCTCCAACTGCGTGAGTGATTCCAGCCATACAGAACTGCCGAACACCGAACAGAACCTTACAGAAAATCATAGGCATGAAGGCAGTTTTTTTCATCAGAAACTATCAGCTTTTTGCGCAGCAGAAAAGGCTACCCAAGTAGAACCCAGCGATGAAGTTCAAAACCGTGTTTGTGATCGTAGCGCCAAAGCAGAAGAAGAATGAGATCTAAATAAATAAATAAATTATAGAAACTATGAACAATATTTAACACATACAACGACCATCACTTATGAGAAACCCGCAAACCGTCTCGAGTTGCTAAGCCTTCCGTGCAATAATGGTCTCGCAAGAAAAAGGTTTAGATTCAGTCCGATTAGAAAAGCTTTAGCCTAGCAGTTTTAGCCTCCTCTGTCCATATGGATGACCCTAAAAAAAGTCTTGTGGATGTCCCAAAACGGATCCTAAAAAGATTGGGTTGTCCTGTGCCATTCTCATGACATAACCAGCCTTCCGAAGCCTGGCAAGTCAAATCCACTAGCGCTCATAGAGCTTGCCATTGGAATGTGTCTCCATTGTCCTTCCACATATTCTTAATCTTCCTTGGCACTACACCTCACAGGTCTTGACCTGCCCTTTTTGGCTTTCTGTGACTTGGTTTTACTCGTAGCAGAATTGTCCTGCACAAGGGGGAGGACGGTCTTTGAGATGGGATTTGAACTACGATTCTGCCAATGCATATGCCTTCCAAAAATACGGGGCCAAAATTCATCAGAGCATCTCCCTCACGATCGTGGCTTAGTGGAATTCGTTAGTTTTAAACAGAGTCCATGTGTCAGAGGCGTATGTGAGTCTTCTTCTTCTTCTTCCTTGGCACTACAACCTCGAGAGGTCTCGGCCTGCCATTTCTGGCTTTCTGTGACTTAATTTTACCCGGAGTAAAGTAGTCAGCCTTACGTCAGGCGTATGTGAGTACTGGGACTATTAATGTTCTATACAGGCCCAGGTATGTCCATCGATGGAAGTTTTTAATTATGGAAAAAAATAACGCACTATTATCTTCCTCTTAGATGTGAGAATTACGCAAATGCAACATAAAAATTAATCTTTCAATGAAATTAAAATTAAAAAAAACCCTCAGCAACTGCATGCGACCAAGAAGTGCAAACTTCGCATTTGTAATGTCATTGCTGTAGATTTACCGCGTGAACCATTCACCGTCAAGCCAAGGTCAGCTGATTTGCTCATCTGCAACAAAAGGTAGCCCATTCCAGGAAATAGCACGATGCACGATTCGCTTCTCCCCTCCAAAAATGATATT
This sequence comes from Anopheles stephensi, assembly GCF_013141755.1. Classification (NCBI taxonomy): domain Eukaryota; kingdom Metazoa; phylum Arthropoda; class Insecta; order Diptera; family Culicidae; genus Anopheles; species Anopheles stephensi. Next base: position 35,523,116 of record NC_050203.1, on the reverse strand, counting down.
AAAAGCCCTTTTTTTTACTTTTCTACACCGCTCATCCGCAATGCAATACGGCTTTGGGCAATAAAATAAATATTAAATTAAGTCCAAAACGAATTCCCGTTCCTCTGCAAAAAAGGAACACCAGCGGCGAGTTTAAACCCATCTCAATTTACTGCAAACAGTACGCAAAACTTTCACACTATATCACCTGAGGTTCATCCCGATGCCCTACGTATACGCCACACTCGCGCACAGCGGAAGTTGCAAGCATGGTAAAAGTGGTGGGACGAGAGAAGAAACACAAAAATAAACGCACGACAAAATACGGCAACATTTGCCAATCATTCTTTCGTGACTTCCCTCGGACGGCTTCGGGGCTTCGTAGCTGTCACGATACCGATCCCGGCCCATTGTACTTCCTTCCGGTATGGCGATTACAAAACCCCGGTCCTTAAATGGCATCGCTGCCATTGCACACACTACCGTGCGCTGCAGTTCCTTGGAGACTCATAAACATTATTAAATTTCGCGCGTTCTGCGTGCCTTTGTTCCCCTTGTTTGGTTTCGGGACCATGGTTCGATGCTGCAGAGGTCGAAGGGCTGAGCAAAGGTAGCAGCCTCTGGACGAATGACACTAAGCCCTGATGGCTGCTGATTCAATTGTCACCCGTCGTGGTGGAATCGGACGGCTGTACGGTGGACACTGTCGAAGTCGCACCGTGTAACTGACCTTGGCGCATTGCGGGTGTTTGGATGGTGCCGTTGCGCGTCAATAGTGATGAGCCAGCCCAGGTGAAGCATCATCCTTGTTTGGGAAGGCCGCGGGATGGGTTTATTCTACACACCGGAAACATCTGGCCACGCTGACAGCGGGATACGGTTGAAGGATTGCTATTATTAGCCTGGATGGAGTTATGAGCTCGACGGTGGATTATCATACATAAACATGGAGACGGGATCCCCCTTTTTTACAAGCAATTTAAATAATTGCTGGCCATCAAAAATGGTAGGAATGTTTTAGGAAGAATAGCTTGGGTCATTTTGAGATCTTAGAGGAACGCCATATAATGATGGTTACAAATGAAAACCAGAAATTGCATTGCAATCACTAGCAGCTAATGATGAGCTTTTTAACTAAAACTTTAATAATTGCATCATACAAAGCACTCACTCCTATGCAATGATAAGGGCAAGCTTATTGATACAGCAAGTTCCCAACATTCAGTGAAAGTTGTGAATATGGACTCCGTAACCACAATTAATCACCTATTCCCGCCCGCGGGTGCTGTTCGACGACGTTCCTCAATTAACTGAAGTTACAGGGAAGTTCTATTTCGGTACGGAGATAAAGAGCGCCCGTCATCGTGCAAAAACCGGTTTCGGGGCGGGCGTACTTTCCGCCATTCATTCGGGTGCGTGCGTTGGCTCTTTAGCGCCCGGAAGAAAGGAACGTCTTTCGGACTTGACAAGACAGCAGCACAAGGCAAGAAAAAAGATAACTGAACGAAACCGGCTAATGCTACAAATTTATTATTACCGTCGAAGGTTTCAAGCCAAACAATGTGCGGCCCAAGACTTCAGCCGAGGCTCAGTACGATGCGTGCGGGAGTAACTATTTAAAGCGTGTGGTAGATTATCTGGGTTTCCCCCACGGATTTCGCGCTCCTTCCTTCTTTCTCTCTCTCTCTCTCTCTCTCTCTCTCTCTCTCGCTCGCGTTGTTGCGGTGGGCTACATCTCCACCAGATCTCCAGCTGGTCCACTCGTAGGTCCAAGGTTCAAGCCTCCATCCAACTGCGAGGGAACTTCACGATGATTTGTGACTGCGCGAATACGTACCGCGGTATGGCGTACACGGTTTGAAGGGTGTACACACACACAGGTCTGTGTGGAGGTGGATTTTTTGTTCTGCCAAGGTACCAATCACTCTGCCGCCCAGTACTAGAATCATAACAGACGGACAGACACTCGATTCGTTCGTTTAGCGCGGTGGTAGATAGTGATTAAAAATTAACTACTCCGATAGATGAAAGTGCTTATTACCATATGGCCATTGATGGGGACCCCTAAATGGAGGAGCTTCCTCCCGGTAGGGTCTTACAGAAAACGGGGGAAGGTTGACTCGGTTCGACCGGTGACAATGACAATTAATTTGGCCACGTACACTGATTTGCGGCCACCGACCAGCACGGCAGTAACACAGTGTTATGCAAACGCGCTTTACTACTATCGTCTAAACGTCACGCGTATGATATACGATCGGGCGGTACGACGGCAATGGCTTTATTGCTTTGCTCCCACCATATGGCGGCCGCCGCCGACCAAAGTCGATGAATATTCACAACGGACCCTCGGCGTTCGCGCTCGCCCATTCCTCCGTTCCCTCGGCCGCCCTGGTCAACTACTCCTCCTAAACCACACAAACGCATTTTTATGATTCACAAAATGTTCATACCAACGCCGCTTGCCGGGACCCCAGCAAAGAAGCGTTGACTTTTACCCAGCTGCGTTAGCCTGCGGTTGGTGCTTTACTGGTGGCCAGCGTCAAAAGGGCGCAATTTAATCCGGTTAAGTGATTTTCGAGGCGAGTGGGTCGGAGAGCCATTCAATAGGAAGTCGCTGTCGAATCACGAAGTGGCCCCCCTTTTTGACGTTGATCGAAGACGCGTCTCGGTGGGCTTGCGAGACATCGCTGAAAGAGCTTTCGAGTTGAGCAACAGCTTGAGTTAGGGAATGTGCCAAAGTGGATGGGTGGTCAAGCGTGTGCTTAAAGTTTTTACTTTTTTCCATTAATTGAATTTCCCCTATTCTCCGTCTGTTTTGTGTAAAATCGATCCAAATATGTGTCCAAAAAAACGTTGCCCAAAGCAAAGCTTCTCATACGGAGAACTTCCAGCACGTGCAAGTAACGCGGGAAAACGCTTACCAGATACCAGATACTGATATGGTCAACGCGACCCCCCAAAGGCTTGGTGAGCAAGTTTGGTGTCCTAATTAAAAATAAATCTCAATTTCAGCCTTTAAATCCGTTCCCGGTACCGACAGGTATCCCAATGTCGTCAAGCGGTTCTCTGGTTGCCCTTTTTTAATGTATTGCTAAGAACCTTTCAAAAACTTAATGTACAATAAATGAGGGAAAATGTGAAATTATGAATAAGCTATGGCGGGGGTGCTCAGCTCAACTAAAACCCTTAATCGTACGGAAGCCACGGAGGGAAAAGTAAGACTAAATCTCTCACCAAAGCTCCCGATCGTGTTCGCATTACCCAGCCAGACGTGTGTCTTTTACGCACCATTTAGATTCGCACCCACCGCCACCCGGAATATTCTCCGTTGCGATGAAGAAATCAACCACCCCACAAAAGAAAAACCGGCCCCAAAACAATGGATTAAAGATCCCCGCGCCAATGGACTGATGGACGTCCGCGGCAATGGACGTCTCCCACGAAAACGGCCACTGGACGGAGCGAAAGCAAAAAAAAAAACACGCCCGGAACAAACTCTGGTGACCGGTAGGGAAAAGTAAAAATAGCGAGACTCAGCAACAGCAAACGGCGGAAAAAAATACAGTTAATTGCTGTTTAATGATTCAGAAGGCGTACCACCGGTGGATTTCTTTACGCAACTGACATTCCCGGGACTTTTTTCTCTGTGTGCTCTTTTGGCTCTCCTTGTTGCACAGCTTAGTTTGATTCGTTCTGAAGGTTCTACCATTTGTGGTGTCGCTCAACCAACCATTCGATAAAGTTCGTTACTTATCAGCTCCGATTACCATTTCTCAAGTAGCTCAGTATAGCGCAGTGAGCTAGAAGTAAAAGCCACACACAATTAACGCGTTCAAAGTTCGGACCTTCGGGGTACCGGCGCCAGCCAGATGGTCGATGGTGCTAATTGAAAAACTATAAGCTACTACTACCACGTGGATTAACCTCGTAAAGGTCGAGCAGGAACCCTCCGAGTGCGGTTCTCAAAGTTAAATTGTTTCGGTGACATTTCCATATTCCACGAATTACTGCCGCTCATCTTGGCGGTGAATAACCGTAATCAGGATTGTTCCCCGTCGGCTCTTCTTTAGGGCGTCTGCTCATTAACTCCGTGCACGCCCTTCCGTGACTCCACTGCGGAGATGCACTGCGGACGTTTTGGGTGGGCACAACGTCGTCGGGGATCTTCTCATAAATTACGACGAATCGGGACGTGATTTACCGCAGCACAGTTCTCGCCCTATCTCGATCTGTCTCGCTCTCTCTCTCTCCTTTTCCTTCCCGGATGCACGATATGCACATCGGTAACAATATGGGCTGCTGTGTGTTGCAACTAATTTGCGGCATACCTTATCCGCCGTGTTGCTGCTGCTCATCTAATTATAAACCATGTGCCTGGGTGTACTTTGAATCTTGGCTCCCCGCTCCCACCCACCAAGTCCGAACTTTAACTCCATATCACATTAAACGAGACAAAAAACGGCTATTTGATTGAATCAATTACCTGGCTCTTGGCAGGTACCGCGTGTTGCAGCGCGATGCTCGTCCACCGCGGCCACGTGAAATTGTAACAAAGCATGTTCGAAGTATGGGAAATCATTGGCGCAATCCTTATCAACTGCGACTCATCGCACAGTGGCTCATTGTTGAATGGAGCGAGTGTCGATGAAAGTTACGTTCAAGTTACCTTTTGCATATCTGTACCCTCCCTGCCACCCTTTTCGTGGTCGCCCTTCAAGGCAAGTTTTACGTTGAGTAATGGTCTCGGGCGAAACGATTATCAAGGGCGAACTTTTGTCTGGCCGGTGGCGATGCGAACGATGCAAAGCTAGCGATTCACATTTGAGTTATTATCTTATGATTTCATTGCCCTTTTCGGGTTCGGGGAAATGACAAATGAGGTAGATTTGTTATTCCTATTTAATTGGTAATTGATCGACACGGGATATTTCAGTTGACTCTATACAAAAATCTATTAATTTTTTACTGAAATAATTAATATGCAAAATTGTATTGCAGAAACATTGCATTATTTAAAATACAGTATTTTTTTTTTCATTGGAAAAAGAATAAGTACTACAGACGCTCGAAGTGATCATCTTTCTAACCTATTCTAGGATGAAGCTGGAGCTTTATTAGTTCCAACATCAGTTAATTAAACTAAGCATAAAATGAGTCTTTATTGGAGCAGCCCAGTCACATAAACTTAGAAGGACCAGTTGGCGAACCTAAGGGACTGGTATCGAATCTAGTTTGAACTGTCTCTCTTACTGCTGGACTGATTATCACGCTACGGATAAGGTAGGTCAAGGAAGCCAGAAATATCAAGCCAAACCATTTGAGAATGTAATGCCAAAGGAGAAGAATGCTACAATATTTAAAAATAATCATAAAATCACCGAAAAGGAAATCTTTTACAAGAACACATTCTAATAAGTATAGGCAATCATCATGTGCTATCAAACACTTCTTTATCGTTTTTAAATATTAAAAATTTGTAAAAAAAAAGTTGTAAAATGAAAAACTCACTCATCACTCAGATATGATCACGTTGTTTTGTGAATTTAAACTTTGCTAATCATAACAAGGCTTTATAGTACTTTGAAGAGAGCAGGAAGATAACACAGCGAATCGATTAGAATTAATGAGTTTTAAAACAAAACAAAGCATTTAATTGTATTCGTATTCCTTTATAACTACTTTTTCTACTAGTAATATTCCTTAAAGACACTTCTTTCGTGGTAAAAAAAACCCTTATTTGTTTGAGGCATTGCTACTAATTGCTATGAAGGTTTCTAAATTTACTTCACACGAACATTCCGCACAACGTACACGCTTAGTATATTCCACTGTCAGTAAAAGCTTGTGCTATACTCACCCAGGTCGTTTCTTTCTGCTAGGATCTAACATGTTGCCTCTGGTGCGGTTAATAGATGGTTCGGCCTCACACACGCAAATAAATATCCTCGCCACGCGTGACAGATGATGTTCCGCTTCTATTCACAACACCAACACCACTAATCATTACACATTTATCTCACACAAGCATGCACCGTTCGCTTCCCGACAAGGACGCGTCTTCCTATACACTGCCGAATATTGAACCTACTCCTTGCACGGGATCCACACTTGCATGTATTGTGTAGTAGATATGATGTTGATTTTGAATTAAGCTTAATGATCGCTTTTCGTGCCACTCGTCAATACTGTTGATGCTTCTTTCACTTATTTGTACGTCGATATTCCTCTTAGCCTGCTTTGGCTCGCTTGCTCGGGATGTTGTGCTTGGTGCGGTTTATCAGCAGCAAACCATTTCCAACGCTATTTACACTTCTCGCTTTAGCAAGCTAGACTGTTTGACTGGCGTAACTAGCTTAAACACACCACCACTATCACTGCTCGTTTTGTTTCTCCGTTTTGTACACCGAACAAATCTTGCTGTCAGTTGCAGTATTTCTGGTGACCATCGCGCACCTGCGCCGGTATGCCTACAAGTTGAAGCTTAACTATGCGTTCCTGCGTTGACAAGCGGCTCAGCCAGGGCAAATAAGTTAGCTGCATGCACTATCTGCCTGGGTCACAAATATATGGAACACGCTCAAGTGCCAAACACGGCTGCAAACAAACAAAACAAAAACGACGCTGAATACTGTCCGCGAATCCACACTCGCACTCGCACAAGTGGCGCTCACGACGGTTGCTTCACGAATGAATTCTCTGCCGCGTCTGAAGAGATCGTTCGAGCGCTGTTACAGTGCTGCGGCTCGAGGCGGCTTACAAAACACACACGGACTGATCACACCTACACGCACGCAGGCAGGCAAGCTTCCAGGCAAGCAATCAAGCATGCAGAGCTACCTAGAGGCCGAGTGATCTTGGTTCATTTCGCACCGGTCACCGCTTTTACGTTTACTGCCGATGTAAACAGTATTCTAGAGCAGAAGCACGAGCTCTTGATCAACGACTATCAAGTGATCGGTTAGTGCTACACGTAACCTGATTTTGTTTAAGAAAATAAGTTCGATACATCGGCTGATCAGCACCGGCTGCACAAACTCCACGGCAGCTGCGGCTTGAGTCAACAAGTAGCAGCAACATTAAGGTTAAAATTATTTTTTTATTGAATCAACCAGTGCATTTGCGATTAGATTGCTTTAAAAAGATTTCATTTTCACCTCTAAACTAACACATCACAATAGCACTATTTAACATTGTCCTTTACTTATAAATCAGAACCGACCACAATCAGGAACAAAACATCCAACCCAATCACAGCCCTATTTGTGTATTAAGTTATTACAAATCGAACGATCGATGAGGTGGGGACCTCAACGTCTCAACTGGCGTCAGCTGAACCGTGAAAGGTCACAAACCTATTGAAGAAAACGGAAGCCTTTCGTCTTGTTCGAGCGCCGTGCGAGGCGATCGCGATCGCCGACACGCATCAAACAACGATCGATGAACACACTTGTGCCGGGGGTTCATGCAACAATAACAGCTGGTGCGATGGTGTTCATTTGCAAAAATCGCATCAATTATCGTTGCTACTGCTGCTGCTGCTGTTCGGTTGCCGTTCTGCCATGAAACAATCATGCCGGCGAGCTTCTGTCGTTTGACCAATGTTTACATCATGCCAATGTATTTTGAGAAGATAGCAAAAAACAATCCACTTTATCATCTAGTAAGAACGCCGTACATTGTTGAGTTTGTGTGTGCTTGGTTTTTATTGTTTTTCATCCTACTGCTGCTGCTGCTGCTGCGTATTTGTGCCGGCTGGAACAATTCAACAGTTGGTTCGTAAATCTTGCTGCAGTTGTTTATGCATGGGTATTTTTCAAATTTTGTGAATTTCTACGCAAAATAAGATGGAAATACGGTAGGTTTTCGCTATCAAGGAAGTACTGGTAACCTCCAACAAGCATTCCATTCCTTTCAATCAAACCGTTTACGGTTGGCGCTGAATTAGAATTGACCATGAATGAACGCCGCTGGAAGGAATTGTAATAAATGCAGCACTAATTGAGAATTGAGAACATTATAACGATGACGACGACGGGGCATCAATCATTTTGAGCATGAGTTTGAATGTTTAATACATAGGCTGTAGATGCTATGTTCTAGCCATATTCTAATTGGATCGTGGTACGTTCAACCGAAAAAAAAAACCGGCAAAAATGAATCTCATACTTCACACAATTAACACCAAGGTAGGCAAATTGGAGTTTATTATTCATCTTTCTCGGTAGGTATGGCAAAAAAAATCTGCAGTATTTTAACAATGCTGGCAGAAGTCGAATTGCTAAGGTGAACAGGTAGGTGCGCTCTTCAAGTTAGCTACTCATGCAAGAGGTTTAGAATGGTGCTTGAGAAAAAAACGCGCGATTTGAATATGCGTTTCTGATGCTGTTGTGCAGTATGGACGGGTGAGCAGCAGCACTCGCATAGCTCTCGCATGGGAAGGTCACATACCGAGAGCATGCATGCTAATGAGTAAGAACGGTCGCTTTCGATGCGGCCAACCTGACCGTAGGTTATTAACCATCAAGTGTTTGGAGGCCGTCTCAGCCATGTGCATGTAGCATATGCGTGTGCGAAATGGCCACACGACAATAACGATCAAGTATGGGAGCATTTATGTGAGCTGTAATTACTGGAAGAATTATATAAGCTGCTCATGGGCCACCATGTTCGGGATCCGCCACAAGGGTTAGTAGTGATTTCTCAAATTGACTTTTCAATCATCGTACTTGAAAGCTTGATTTGTGTGCGTGTTCTGATTAGTGGAGTGGAAGCAGATTGCTCCCTGTGGATTGAATGTCCCATGTTATAATTCTAGCAGCTTAAGTGCGCACCTCACAATGTACGGCATTATCTCAATGCGCATCATCATATCTAATCACTCACCCGAACAACGCTTTAGTCGCTCTGTCTATCACAAAAGCCACAAGAAAGCTGATACGTTAAGATAAATCTGTTTATCAAGCTTCTATTGCAACGCATTTCCAGCGTTCATTCTGCAGTAAACAACAACCCACCGGCATGAAGTAGGCACCAACATTATCAACATGCCTGACCGCAATTTAACGCCATGCCGTCTTGCTAGTGTAGTTTTAATTGAATAAATATAGGTCACAAATAAAACACGACGTGTCATCAATTGACCCGGCTGACATTTTCAATTGATTCAACATTGCTTTCTCAACGATTCACTCACACCAACTCTCTCTCCCTCACTCTCCCTTTCGAACTCGAGTTGGGTTTGGGGTGCGTGTGTAATTGAATCATCATCTGCGACGATTGTCCCACCCAAATGAGTTGCAATTAAAATTTAAATGCTCAGCCTATCAAAAGCCTCTCAGATATGAAGGCAATGAATTGTTTCGTACTCATTTGTGGTGTGTATTTGAAAGGTTGGAAATTAAACTCATTTTATTGAAAAGTTTTTATATTGTCAACTAAACTTTATCATAATTTTATGGACTTATTAAGATATATAATATATTTATAAAGAAATATTTATATAACAACTTAGAAGTTTCTCTAAATTTTATAAACATGAAAAGTTCAAGAAGAAATTTGTAGAAATAGAGAAAAAAGGTAAAGTGCAATGAGAGGACATACAAGGCAAGAAAAATTGACAGTCCCTGGGGAAAGAGAAAAAAATGGGCAAATAAGTCATTTAAAAAATATGGAAAGGGGAGCTTACTCTTTATTCGAATCATTAGAAATAGTCATCCACTTATTCGATCTCGATCTGGAACAAGCCCTGGCCACTTTTGGAAAGGTCGATAATTTTTGGTGACTAATTCCTAATTTAACTCCACCATGAACAATAGAGTCTAAGGAGACTGATCCAGGTTTGGGAATTTAGAAGACCTTTTTCCGGGAACTCGACAGGAAGGGGATTTCAATCGATTGCAGTTCGATTTAATTTCAAGGTGTTCAAGGAACACTGCGCCACATTAATGTTCCTATACAGTTGTCCGGCGCGAATCACTTTTATACTTGATTCACATCACTATCACTTGTTTAATTCACTTTCTAGCTTTTGCTTTCGGGTCTAATGTTTGTTTTGATATGTTAAGCAAGGTGCGAGTTATAGAAAAAAAAACAAAATTTTTAGAAGAGTTGGAACCAAATCGATTAAGACATCAAAAAATTTAATCTACCACATTTGATAATTAATAATTATGAGTTAAATAATTAAAATATTTATGAGTTAAATACTTAAACTAGGTAAAACGGGACTGCCTGGTGATGCAACAACGGCACCGGTCTTCACACGGCAAAACCGCGGTTCAAATCCTATTGGGCCGTAACCCTGTTGTAAGGACTGACTATCTAACTACGTGGTATCAATAAGTATAGTAAGCCAGATATGGCAGGCATGACCTAACAGGTCGTTAAGCCAAAGAAGAAGAAGGAGAAGAGAACCCAAAGCGCGAAGAGTATGGATAAAAACATTTTGATTGACCATCCATCTACAGGTAAAATGAAGTAAACAAAGCCACAGATAGCAAGCCGAATCTTCTTGAGGTTGAGAGAGACCCTCTATTAATATTAGTTTACAGATGAGAGATCTGTAGTTAGCTTTATTGCTTGTTTAAAGCTGCCTGAACTTCCCTTCAGTTTCCCTCAGCACATAGGAAGCTAAAAAAAAATATGTTTGCGAAAGTATAACTCTTCATTTATGTTTTCGTGTTACGATTAAGCTCAAAACAAAAAGAAATTGATTTTTGGTTTAATTTAAACGTCATATTCTTTATTGTTTTTAAAACAAATAATTTGCATGTACATTAGTGGCCTGGGCTAATAGTTTTCTTTTGCACTTTCTTGACAACCCACTATCCGGACTCTTGTACTGTCTTTCCATTTTGAAGGCTCACAGTACTCACAGGCTTGCTGCATCGTATGAATATGGATGCGCTGATGAGCGTCCTCGCAGGAAAAATCAAACAAGCGCTAAACTTTTAAACTTCCCGCATAACTTTGCTTTCGGGCTGATGCGACAGAATCGTTGCATTTTTTTTCTTTTTCTGTCCAAACCGTGCTTGTACATTCTACACCGGACACTGCGGACAGGCGGTGTAACAAATGCTCAGTTTCCGGATGAGTTTCACTTCCCCTGGCACGGACCGGCCGAGAAACAGGCATGATCAAACAGATGAAACGGAGCTGCAACAAGTAACAAGAATTGGTGCAGCTCCCGGTTTGGGGGCTTGGAGGTGGATGTCGGTAACGCTCCTTACTTCCCATTATCATCAGCATTAGCGAGTCTCTTTCATAGTGCACGCTCTCGTCGACGAATGCAACTGGTGGGCATACGACGACGACGACGACGACCATGGTGTGCCACTGAACGACAATCTCTTGTGCCACCAGTTTCGTATCCCTCACGGGCACGGACAGGGGGGAAGATGGCAAAGGACAAGCGAACTTACTGCAACCGAACCGAACCATTCCGGGCATTTTCTGTGGGCGAGCAACTGTAGCGTGGGACAACGTCAGCCCACTGACATTAGCCCGGAAATAGTAAACAGTGGTAGTAGTACGCACAGACACACACACACACAAGGAGGAATGCACTTTCACTCCCACCGTGGCGTTGGATGCCTTCCCGGGGATACACGAAAGCCGCTAGATTTATTCGGTAAATATGCTGTTCAGGGCGGACGTGACAGCACCGGCAGGATCCCGTGCTGCCCGCCCGACCGTTGGAAGCTCATTTTTCTTCCATCCAACGAGCGTTCCGCAGCGACGGCTATTTGCTATTCAGTTGATGTTTTCAGCTTACCAGTAGTCTCAATCGGTACCGCCGAGACCAGTCAAGCTGCACCATCGCTGAAGCAGCAGTCCTGTTGCGCTTTCCAGAGATGGGTTTTTTCGTTGTTGTTCTTCGCTTGTTTTTCCCCGTCGGATTCGTTCGGCGTTCCAGATCCGTAAGCAACTGGTGCCTCTTAGCGTGAAAAGTGGACGTTTTTAAGTTTGCTTTATCCTTTAAGAAGAGGAATAAATACTGGATTCAATAGCGAGTGGCTTACTGGTGGTCTGTTTCAATTAACCGGTAGTGTAGATATTTGTGGATTGCATGCTTTCGGTATCCGATTTACGGTCACTTCATACCATGGACGGTACTAGTTGTAATTTTTACTTTAAAGGATCATTATCCTGCTTTATTTTATTCGCAAGGAATCTTTAACCAATTCAATGGCATAGATAATGGCAACTTTATTACTTTAACGATGAAAGAGAAGAATAATCCTCACGTATTCTAGTTTCCGAAAAACTTTTAGTTCATAGACAACGGCTTAAAACAAAAACCCCTGGAAAGAACTAAAAGAAAGACAACAGAAAGATCTGTTTTTGTCCTTTATTTCAAATCATCCACGGCTTATGCATAAGCACGATGCAAATAGATTCTCCTCTATTATTTTCAATTGTTGCTCTCCTGCTCCCCTGTTGTTTTGGGTTTGCATTTAATCCTTAGCTAATCCGACGACGGTGAACATTCACTGAGCATCGTGCCAATAAACGAAAGTGCAAATTGCAACACACCAAAAAATGACCCCATTTCATTGCACTCTCTCCACACACACACACAATCACACACAGAATCATAACCGCCTAACCCGCTGTCTTTTCTGAACACTAGACTCCCCAAGTTGGCATTTCCTTGGCTGACAATGAATATGACCTCACTTTAATATGCATCCAGCAAACCGCTAACCAGTGTTGCTCCAGTGTACCTCTACGATGCCAAATATGCTCCACCAACAACACAAATATAACGACGTAGCCATACACATACTCCTCACACAAACAAACAAAACCATGCTGAAGGTACGGAAAATCTAATTTAAATTCATAACGAATTTTCAACCTCACCTCACCGTGGTCTTCCGTTAGACAATTTCGACTATTTTTCGACTGCGAAAATCCCATTCACGGTTGGGAAATGGTAGCGCACGGTTGTGGTAGAATATTTGGCCTGATGGTTTGCAAACATCTACCAAGCACAGCAAAGGTTAGAGTATAAAGGCAGGAGATAGAAGTGCGGGACCTAAAACAAAATCGAATGGATAAAAGAAAGCTGTGAAACGGAGCTACATTAATGTACCAGCAAGCTAGCTCGGGACGAAGCAACACTCTGACCAGCGCAACAAGCCAACGGACGGATTTGCATTGCAGTAGAACGTGCAAGTACGAGCTCAACGGTTTGTTTGCATCCGGACATAGGGCGATGCTGAGCGCTGTTTCGAAAAAACGCTTGCAAAACGATTGCATACCGTCAGGCGCACTTCGCCGGTGAAGATGTAGTCGAAAGATGGTTCGCTCAGCCCAACAACGCACAACACATTTCCGCTTCAAATTGTCTTTTCCGGTCGTGTGGTTCCGGTTACGGGTTTGTTCCGTTCCCTGGGTCTGGTGCTGGTACGAAGCTGGCCGATGGTGCTACGCCGGTCGTACGTTATGAGCTTGTTACCGTGCGAAAGGGCGCGGGCCAAACAAAACGAAGACGAAGCGTAAGTCGAGCAGAGAAAACGGAATTAGGAAAGCGCTGGAAATTAGACTCGCACACCACCGTCTGTGTATGAGTGTTGTTTTATGGCTGTGTTTTTCAGCTAGAATTCTTTACTGTGTATATGGAGGTGGTATGTGAGAATGTTTGGTATGTGTAGAGTTTGATTAGGTGCCCGCAATAAAAATGGCAAAAAATGGTTTCATCTTTATTAACTTTTAGACATTTACATTTTAAATAACTTGTTTGTTGGTAACCAACTTACTGCTCACATTAAAAGTTTTTTTTTATTATAAGAGGGTTGATTAATTTGATTTGAAGTTACTCTTAGGATTTCTATCAAGGATTAAGGGTTGAACAATTGTTTTTAGCCCAACGAATCAAATATTATTAGCATTAGAATAAGCATATCACCAACAGTGATTCTGCTATTTTTTGTGGCGCTTTTAAGTACAATAAAACAGCTTCGTTGTTGGTGGCGCGCAGGAATGACGCCGTAAAATTGTATTATAAATGAAATACTGATTATGTGCGTGGTGACGCGAGGACCGACCGATCAGAACTAACCGTTTTATTTAATTCTGCTTTTCCTCCTTCTCCTCGGACGTCACAATGTTTGACATTTGGGGTGTAGGACTCTGATAAGAGCGATGGGTGCGTTGAGCCTAACTTTAGGCGCCTACCCTAACCTATTTAGGAATCCAACATCCTGCCACCTAAAATTTATTAAATTTTATCTTCCGTTGGATCTGATCTATCAATCTCGGGAATCAAACAGATTTTTGCTATGGGTCGAGTTACTTCATTTCCCTTGATAGTCTTGGCAGATATTACTCGAATAATATTGTCCCTTCCGGGGTGGATCTTCGTGATTCGCGCCAATGGCCATCTAGAAGGTTGAACGTTGTCTTCATGAATGATGATCAGTTGACCTACTCTTACTTGCTCTTTTCCCTTAGTTAACCATTTACTACGAGCTTGCAATTTTTGCAAGTATTCCGTGCGCCATCTTTTCCAGAACCGCTGGAGTTGCTGCTGAATAATCTGCCAGTGCGTAAGACGGTTGATTGGAATCTGCGTCAGGTTGATTGAAGGAAGCAATTGTAGATTTTCACCAGTCAAGAAGTGTCCCGGTGTTAACGCTGTCAAATCACTGGGATCCTCGGACATTGGAGTGATAGGACGAGAGTTGAGACATCCTTCGATCTCCGCCAGTATCGTCGTCATGTCCTCGAAAGTAAAAGATGAAGAGCCCATGGTGCGCAGGAGATGATGTTTGGCCGATTTCACGGCAGACTCCCAGAGTCCACCAAAATGCGGCGCGCGTGGCGGAATGAAGTTCCAGTTGATACCGCGCTCCAGGGTCCAGGCATTGACCTTGCCTTGATAATCTTCGGAATGAAGAAGTTGGTAGAGTTTGTTCAGCTCGTTGGCAGCTCCCTTGAAGGTTGTCCCATTATCCGAATACAGCTCTGAGATTACTCCACGACGAGCGATGAACCTTCTAAGGGCTGCCAAGAATGCTTCTGTTGTTAGGCTCGACACAAGTTCGATGTGAACAGCCTTTGTCGTGAAACAAACGAAGATTGCCACAAAGGCTTTGGTGGAAGTAGCACGGCGGTGTGTACCCTTCACGTACACAGGACCGCAGTAGTCGATGCCACTTACAGAGAATGGCCTGGCAGCAATCACCCTCGGTGGAGGTAGATCTGCCATCATTGACGAAAGCATTTTGGGTTTGGCGCGGAAACAAGTCAGACAGTTGTGATAAATTCGCTTTACAAGATTTCTGCCACCAATGATCCAGTACCGCTGACGGATAGTGTTGAGCATGAGTTGAGGTCCAGCGTGTAAGAGTTGGAGATGGTAGAAGTTGGCTAACAGTACTGAATACGGATGCTTGCTCGGAAGAATTATCGGATGCTTTTGATGTTCCGGCTGGGCTGAGTAGGTTAAGCGACCTCCGACACGAATTATTCCGTCACTTCCCCATTGTGGGTTGAACCATTTCATTGGTGACGATGATGCTACTGGATTTCCTGCCTTTAATGCCGTTATTTCCGGATTGAAGTGCGTGGCTTGTACCAGCCGACACAACGCAATATCTGCTTCTCTAATGCTCTGACTACAGAGCACTCTGGTTGGAGACATTTTCTTTTGCAAGATTTTGAAGTATTGTATCCAATACCCAACCATTCGGCGAAGTTTTGTTATTGATGAGTAGCGAAGAAATATATCTTGAAGTGGGGATTCGATGGCAACATGAGACAGTACAGGTTGTGTTCGTTTTTCTTGTTCAGCTATAACATTCTGGTTTGCTGCAATGGTTTGTGGCCAGAATTGTTCAGGAAGAGATAGCCAGCTTGGACCCTGCCACCATTTCGTCTCATGTAGAAGCTCGGAACCGAGGCAACCGCGAGAAACCAAATCTGCAGGATTGTCACATCCAGGAACGTGTCGCCAATGAAAACCCTTTGTAGTGTGTTGAATTTGAGAAACGCGATTCGCGACAAACGTCTTCCAGTACTGTGGTGGAGATTGCAGCCAATGGTAAACTATCATAGAGTCTGTCCAAAACATGACGTTTGATATGGATGGAATTGCTTCTCTTATCTTTGCATAAAGATCGCTACCTAGCTTTGCTGCACACAACTCTAATTGTGCGATTGTTCTTTTTTGACTTATGGGAGCAATTTTAGATTTAGACACCAATAAGCGAGTAGTCACGTTGCATACCTCGTTGTCATCGCGGACATAGCAGCAGGCACCGTACCCTTTCTCAGATGCGTCACAAAACACATGCAGTTGTACACCTTGAATGGATCTATGAATAACTGCTCGTGGAATTTGAAGATCACGAAGAGGCTTAAGATGATTTTGGAAATGAAGCCATGTGTTTTGCAGATGTAACGGAAGTTCATCATCCCAATTCCAACACTTTGGATCAAGTTTCTTCAATTCCCAGATTTGCTGCATGATTTGTTTGGCTAACGCCTTAACAGGGTCTATAATGCCTAAAGGATCGTATATTTTGGCAATATAAGAAAGAACAGTTCTGCTGGATAGCTTCTGAGAATTATCAGGATCGATTATCTTGATGGTGAG
Source organism: Anopheles stephensi (assembly GCF_013141755.1). Lineage (NCBI taxonomy): Eukaryota > Metazoa > Arthropoda > Insecta > Diptera > Culicidae > Anopheles > Anopheles stephensi. The sequence continues at coordinate 35,506,531 of NC_050203.1, read as the reverse complement.
CGTGTCTGGATTTGGCCGCCAAATAAGACCAAGTGTTGATACATGTGCATTCGAATCATCATCAGGAAGAGTTGCAATTTGAGCTCTGTTGAGTTCAACCAATGAATCTGGATTGTTGGAAGTCCATTTCCGGAGAGGAAAACCTCCCTTTGCTAGCAATCGAGTTGCTTCGGAGTACAACTGTTTGATATCATCGATTGAATCAGCTCCCGAGACAAAATCGTCTACGTAAAAATCATCTCGCTTTTTGGCTGCATTCGGAAATTCGTCACCATGGTCACAAATGATTTGCTTTAATGTCCTGATCGCTAGAAATGGTGCCGATGCTGTCCCGTATGTGACTGTGTTTAGCTGATACTCTTGGATGGGCTGATCAGAAGATTCTCTCCACAAGATTCTTTGCAACGATCGGTCTTCAGGATGGATCAATACCTGCCTATACATTTTTTCTACATCTGCGGTGGCTGCAATCAGATAGGTTCGAAAACGTAACAAAATGTATAAAGAATCTTGTTGAATATTTGGCCCACTCATTAGAACGTCATTGAGAGAGTATCCTGAAGTAGTTTTGGCGGATGCATCAAAAACCACCCTGCATTTTGTTGTTGTACTTTCGGCCTTAAACACAGGGTGATGCGGGATATAATACGCTAGCGTTGATGATTCAGTTTCATGTTTCACAGGACTCATGTGACCTAGATGTTCGTATTCTTTCATAAATTGGACATAAGCAGCGCGAGTGTCTGGTTCACGTTGTAATCTACGCTCTAATGCCAAGAACCGACGATTTGCCATGATTTTTGAGTCTCCTATTGCCTTTATCAGATCTACTTTTATCGGCAACCGGACGATGTATCTGCCTTGCTCATCGCGGCTTGTGCTGTCTTGATACATGGTTTCACAGCATGTTTCTTCTTCAGTCCAATTTGCATCGTTCGATGAAAGTTCTTCGGTATCGAAGAATCGTTGCATTAATTCATCGATAGGTGTTATTGAGACAGCGCTGATTATTGGTGTATGGGCTTGTGATGCTACCACCTTGCCACTTACTAACCAACCGAGTTCAGATTCTTGTAGTGCTGGTAATCCATTATTGATCTTTAGGCGTCCCCCTTTGATGATTTCAGCAAAATGTTCTGCTCCCAAGATGATATCGATTTTTGCTGAACAATAGAATAGAGGATCAGCTAGTGTTATGCATGAAGGCATTTGATCAGTATGGATAGAAATGTTTTGACAAGGCAAATCTGCAGCAGGTTTCTTTAGTACTAGCAGTTCTGTTTTTGTTTTGTAATTGGAGCAGCGGGAATGTATGGTTGTTACTAGTTTATTGCGAACGTGGCTGTCGATGTTACCGCCGATTCCAATTATAGGAATTTCTACAGATGTCTTTTCCAATCGTAGTACTTGAGCTAATCTGTTTGATATAAAGTTCGACTGTGATCCGCTATCAAGAAGTGCACGAGCAGGGTGTTTCTTTCCCGTTTTATCTTCAATCAAAACTATAGCTGTTGCGAGCAAGATCGTTGGCTGTGTTGTTGTGTTTTGCATGCTAACGGTCGATGGGTTGTTGTTGTTGTTAGTATGTGCTCTGTGCAACAATGTGTGATGTCTATTCTTGCATATGCGGCATGTAAATTTGGACTTGCATTTATTTACGTTATGGTTTTTGCCAAAACAATTGTTGCACCGTGATAGCTGACGAATTCGGGAAATTCTGTCATCGATTGTCAGAGCGAGAAATTGTGGACACTTGGAAATGTAATGCAATTCCGAACAAATGTCGCACCTAGCAGACATGTCAGATGATGAAACTGGTGGGCTTGATGATGGTACCGCAATGTGAGCACGAGTGTCTTTGTTGTGTTTTGAACTTGATTCTGCATTGCATCTTTCTAGCACTTCACACTGGGTTTTTAAGAAATTGATCGTTTCATCAAGATCGGGAAACTCTCCTTGATATAATGTTCTTTCCCAAAGTTTCCGTGTGTCGGGGTCAAATCGAGAAGTCAACAAATAGTTGATGATTAATTTGCTTAAACCATCTGCTGGCTGGTCCATATTCTTCAACCCGTTCAAGTAGTGTGTACATGTTTTGAGAAGTAGTCTCAGTTCCTTTGACGATTCGCTACGAGCGTGCGGCATGTTTAACAGCCCCTTGATATGTTCATCAACAATCACACGCGGGTTATTGAATCTGGTTTCTACGAATTGCCAAGCTTGATCGAACGTTATGCTTGTCATTAAGTTGGCGTTCAACGTTCCTGCTGCGGAACCTACTAACGCTTTGTCCAGATGGTAAATTTTGACTGCATCACTATCGCTGCTCTTTTTGATGATATCCAAAAACATGGCTTTGAATTTTGGCCAATTTGCATACGTTCCATCAAATGTTGGTAGAGATGCCGGCAATGCATGTTGTTGTACTATAATTGGTGCTTGCTGTACCTGAACCGGTTCTATCACAAACTTTTCTTCCTTAATACACAGTTTCTCGATTGTGTTTGTGAGTTTCCGATAAATACCATGGTACTCACGTTCGCGAGCCAAGTCTTCTTGTGTACATGTACCCTCGCTAAATAGCATTTCTTGGAAGTCCTGGTACCTTGTAGCCATCGCTTCCGTACGCCGTTTGACCGCAGGAATGATAGAGGAAGAAGGATCACTTTGTAAATCAGCCAATTCTTCCTGCAACTGCTCCACAATCAAGCTAAGCCGCATCCGTATTAAGTCTTTCGGTGCATTACTCATTTCAACCTCGAACGATTCATCGGAACTCGGCACCTCCTTCTGCGTTGCAGCCTGCGGGGACCGTTCTACAGGCATCGTGCTCATATTCTGTTCTGACTTGATTCCAATACCCTATACTTTGTTTGTCAACGACTCACCGACCGAGGGGATTTCGACGTGACGATTTACCGCTACTCCGTGATGAACAGGAACAAACAGGAACGATCAGGAATGGACAGGAGCCACACACACGAACAGGAACACACAGGAACAATCTCGAACGAACAGGAGCCACGCACACGAACGCCCGCGAATGAACAGGAACACGCACGACTACGGAGAAATACAACCGCACACCAACACGTACGAACAGGAATGCAGGTCACAAGATGAGTCAATGTTCAAACACTACAGCACAGAATTTAATGTTCACTAATGTGTGTTGGATAAATGTTATGCACTTCGTATTAACACGAATTAACAAGTTCAGTTCGTCTTATAGAAACGTATACGAAAACGTATATACGTATAGAAAAGGTTTGTGAAAGTTGATGTACACTTAGACACTCACGCTTAGGGCCATTCCTCGAACTGATGCGCATTCAAGGATTGTGTGAGTTTGTTAAGCACTCACACACAATGGGACACACTAAACGGATTTGATCGCGATGATCGTGCACACACGCACGCACTCCTTGAATTGATACGCCTTCAAGGCTGTGTAAGCTGATACGCACTTACACTTGCACACGCAAAGTTCAGTAAAATTTCACTTAGGATCGTGTAAGCTGATACGCACTTACATACGCGAACGTAGAACAGTAGGCACTGTTTCCGATCCGGCTCGAAGGACCAAAATGGTGGCGCGCAGGAATGACGCCGTAAAATTGTATTATAAATGAAATACTGATTATGTGCGTGGTGACGCGAGGACCGACCGATCAGAACTAACCGTTTTATTTAATTCTGCTTTTCCTCCTTCTCCTCGGACGTCACAATGTTTGACATTTGGGGTGTAGGACTCTGATAAGAGCGATGGGTGCGTTGAGCCTAACTTTAGGCGCCTACCCTAACCTATTTAGGAATCCAACAGTTGTAAATGTGCGTATTGTCACATTCATCAGTCCGTAATCATTAAATAATAAATAAATAAAACAGCTTCGTCGTGTTGCTTATTTACAGGCAATTATCCGTTCACGTTAGTAGCGAGAGACTTTCTTCTTCGAATCGCGAAAGGGCACCACACCACAACTGTAGGAACACTTGGTTTTGAGAATCAAATAAAACCTATAAGATATTGCTAAACTCGGGCCGGTAGTAAATGTGACAGCGGTGCTGGTCTTCACACAGCAGGACCAGGGTTCAAATCCCATCTGGGAAGCTACCCCATGGATAGGACTGACTATCCAACTACTTGGTATCATTGAAGATTGCATTATTTAAGTATTTAAGTATTGAAGTATTTTATGAAGACCTATTTTGAAGAGCATATGTTGTGATTTTAAAAATCGTTCCCAAAATACAAAAAGTTTGAAGCGACTTTTATTAATAAAATTTACTTATTTTTGTATCATTTTATTTATCGTTTTTGGCTATCTATTATGCTGTTTTAATGATCTTTTAAACGCTGATATTTTTTGCATGTTTAAATTTAGAATATTCATGACAATCCATGTATATTAATTCATTTAAAGTTTTTATGACGTATGGCTTTTTAAAAATGGTTTCGGAATATGTATTAGTTTGGCAAATGCTTTAGCTATCAGATGTTCAAGCCATGAATGAGTATTGTGAAAATTGTGAACATATCCAGTATAATTCCCTTTAAAAGGATTACTATAACAGGAAACTTACTGTAAAAATAACACAAAATTTTACAGAAAGGTCAAATATGTATAAAGGGTTATGAAAAGTGTAACAAAAAGCAAAACGTTTGTAGGCCCTTTGTATTACTTATAAAACTGAAACAAAATTATTCTTGCTGTCCAGTACAATTATCGGTCCGGTGGTCGAGGCGATAACGGCGCCGGTCTTCATACGGCAAGACCGGGGCTCAAATCCCATCCAGATCTTCTCCCCGTACGTAAGGCTGACTACTTTACTACGGGTAAAATCAAGTCACAGAAAGCCAGAAATGGCTCGCCGAGACCTCTCTAGGTTGTAGTGCCAAGCAAGAAGAAGATTCTTGCTGTCCGCGTCAGTTAGGTTTCTCCACAACTTTTACCTAAAGGCAAATAAGTACACATTTTCGTGACCAGTTTGTTTTTATTTTAACTAACAATCTACAGACAACAACAATAATACCCCCTTATTCCTTTGTCTTCAACTTATCTCTTCAACTCAATTTTGTGTACATTCAAATCTTATCGAACTAAAGCTTAAGTATAACAACATGAAAAAGGCACATACACATCACACTAGTCCGTGTTTGCTTCAATAGCTCAAGATTGTTAAACGGAGATGCTCAAAACTATCATACAAAAATAGTTTATATCCCATTAGCGGGTTCATTCATTTCTTTTCGGTTTCACATATAAATATGTATGATTAAGTGTTGTAAATAAATAATCGAATGCCCACAACATATAGTTAAACAAAAATACAATTTAACATAATCGAAAGATTCAATGCTTTTAACAACTACTCCTTTATTCAATTAGCGTTCCATTTCGAATAAAACAAGCGATAAACTTATTTCAAATCACAAATTGAGAACCAACATTCCATCATTGGTCCACTTTTAACCAGCGAGATTGAAAATTTGTCTCCAGCACCTTCTATTGTGCGGCGGTTTAACGAGCTACAAATGGGCCTTTGATCGAGCCACAGCAGCACGCATGCTATCGCATCGATAGCAAAACTATTGAGAAACATTAACACTTCATTTGCTAAATCCGTCAGTACCGTGGACCACTTCACTTTCAAGCCCAGCCCGCTGCATTCCTAGCATATCAAAACACCAGCATCCCGCACCAGGCGTCTCCATCGTACAGGCTCAGGCAGGCAGGTAGGTAGGTAGGTCACCGTTTCACAAGCAACAGGATATCTCAGCAGCTGGCGAACGCTGTACCAGCGCGCTTCGAGAAGGCACGGAAAACGTGTTCAACCAAATCTCTCCCCCTCACGGACTTGAGGAACTCTCGCGCGTAGAGAGAATGGGTTTTTGGTCCTCTATTTTTTGGAGGAATCGGATAGCTGCTCTCCGAACCGTTTTTGCTCTAGTCCAGGTCGCCGTGTGCTTCGCGTGCGTTTTTGGACCGTACACTTGAGAAAGACAAAGAGTTGGATGGATCATTTGTTTACATTTATTGGAGTTGGTACTTATTTTGAATTTCTGTACAATTTTAAGATTAATTGATTATTGTACTAAAAAGATATTTAAATCTGATAATGATCTTGATGTTGATGAAAATTTAAATTAAAATATTCTTTATTGTATTGCTATGCAACAAATCGATTTCTAATATTAAGATGTTGAAGTGTTTTCTTGAACAGCCCACAATTATTGTAACCTTCTGATGACGACATCAACCCTCGCGATGCGCCCATAGTGCTCCGTCCATGGTGAAATCGTGCGACTCGAAAAATCGCTCTCCGGACGGGAAGCAACTGCTCTGTCCCCATTTCTGCTCTTTCTGCTTCACTCTCGCGAGCACTCTCGGCACCGGGCAGGCGACCCAGAGCAGGCACACGTGCGCGCACAGGCACAAATCCACACGTGCGCACAGCACCAGCCCAGCACAGGCGGGTTTGCCGTGGGAGGCCCGAAACCAACGCAGGGCCAAAAGCGCGCCCGATCGGCTTTGGCTCAGTGCCGTCGGAAACTGTGGCGCGTACGGACCGCGCGTCCGCATCGGTTATCGCGTGCTCGAACACACTTGCAAAACTGCAGGACTGCAGCTTTGCCTTTGCGCATCATCCAGACGGGTCGCCTCCAGTGTCGCTCCAACTCCCGTGAGCGGGGTGGCCAAAAGGGGAGGACACGGGAAAGGGAGAGTAAAGGAGCGGTAATCGGGACCCCCAGAACGCTCCCCCCCTACCCGGGGGAACGGGGTTGGTGGTGACGTGGTGGAGGTGAAACGGTGGAGTGTGAGTGGTCATGGAGGTGAACATGGTTAGTAGTGTCTACGGAATGTGTGTGGCTTTCGGCGTGTCTTCCACCGGAGACACAGATGAGTGCGTTTTTGTGGTCGAAAAAGCATTCCTTTTCAGTGCAGATGCAAACGGCTGAAGATACTTCTTCGAGTGTGCGTGTATGTGTGTGTGTGTGTGACCTCCGTTGTCCTGTACGGATAATGAGAGGCACCTGTACCTGCGGTGTCCTGGTGCTGTAGATAAGATCTGTAACTGTGTGTGAGTGCGTGCGTATGTGTGTCTGTGTGCGTGCGTCCGTGTGTTTGGCTAGTCAGTGAAAGTCGAAAGGTTTTATGGATATGACTTTTTAAATGACCCTGTTACTTGCCTGAGCCTCCGCAAACGACATTATGGGATTCCTGTCGAGCGGACACTCAGAGGGAGTTGAAGTAGCACCGGATTCGTTAAACTTGTGTGTGTGGTCCATTTTCATGAAAAACCCGAGGGGTAATTCTACAGGGGTTTGGGAACTTTTCGCCCTCGAAAAACTCGCAGCAAAGATCGCTACAAAGACTTCATCGGTGGAGATGCTAATGTCGGAGTTCAAGCTGGCTGGCTTTAAGCGCGTAGAGATGAAGTTTTACCATCGATTCAACGAGCATTATTCAAGAATATTACGATTAACAAGCTCTCCGATGGGTGGTCAGGGAGCATTGAGCCTAAGGAAAACTCCACCAAAACTCCGGTGCGAGGGAACGGGAACATCATCATTGGATTGATTTTGCCTCCAGAATGAACGATTTTTTCCACGTTGCGTGAGTGTGTCAGTGTGTGCGTTTGTCTATATGCGTATGAACAATACGGAACCGCTGGTAGCAGTAGGGAACACGCGGAAAGGAACATCCCAGCATCCAACCCCAACAATGTGGGGATGATACAGGGTAGAACGCGGAGGTCAGTGAGAGCTCACGAGTAAAGGAAAGCGCGTGAGACGGAGTGGGAGAGCATACCTGCGTGCGATCTCCGGAGAAAAACCGGAGATACGCTCGGGGAGGATGCAAAAAGGTCACTGGAAACCACACCAGCGAAGTGTGTGTGTGTGTGTGGGCGGTTTGGAAAATCGAGGTCGTCGAATGATTATTGATATTAATTAGCATATGAGATTTGTGAGGTTGGGTGTGATAAGGAAGGAAGCTCCGAATTCGTGAAGTTTCTATCCTTGATGACGATAATTTGTGCTGAAGTTGGAAAGCGGTTGAAATGAAGATGAAGGCAGTGGAAAAGGCAGTTACAAAAAAAAAAATACACACCTACAGAGGTTCAGAGAATCCAAACGGCAAAACATTTCACCGGGATTTATCGACGCTAGATGAAATGGCAATTAAAATCGATTTCTGTCAAAAACTTTCTCTAATTGTGTTGAGCTAGCTTTTCTGGCTCACAACTCTTCAAGAGCTTGTTTCGATTGTGGCACTGCAGTCAAAGCCGTGATCCTTTTCTTGAAGGACGAATTGAAAGGATAGCATCAAACATCAAGGAGAACTTGTTCCTTGAAAGACATATTACTCGGGAAATCGTCGTACAATTCCGAGATTTGTTAATAGTAAAGTGAAGTTTCCTTTATCACACCTGGATAACTAACCTATTGGATCAAGCAATCATCAACAATTGAAAGGGAATTTGTATAGACAAAAACTAAAACAAAAATTCACTCTTCTACCCCTCCGATTGTGAGACACTGGTACATGTGTGTGAGTGTTTTTCTTTTTTTGGTATGTCTATGTCCTTGGCGTTCAAGCAGCATGCAGACGACAATACATGCAATCGAGCTCGTTGTCCTGTATCGCGCACGGAAGTTCCTGGGCCCGATCTGTGAATTTGTGCTCCATCGTTCCGTAAAAGCTTTTGCGGAACGGATGAGAAATTCGTCCGCCAAACGAGAATGCTTGCGAGCGTGTGTGCGTATGTGACATTCGGCCGCGGCATGGCTGAAAGAAGTCTCCTATTTTATGGAAGATCTACCAAACAAAAACGCGCCCAGTGGAAGTAGATGGAGCAATCCGATAGAAGTCAACTGGGAGATGGACCCATCCGCATCAGTTGGCCAAAGAAACAAACAGAAAAAAAAAACAACAGCAAAACACAGGAGGAAACAATAATATCCCCACCAGCGAAAGAGAGTTGATGATGAGCTCAGCCATCCGTCGTCGGTTTTTTTTCGCTTTCTTTTTTTGTTTTTTACTTCAGTTGGTTGGTGGGTTTTGCCTGACGCACACCTGACCCTCATCAGGCCCGCTTCGGGGCCGCAAGGATGTTACACACAGTCCCAGGATAACCACGCCGAACTGACGCAACAGGATTCTACTTTGTTGCGATAATACTCGTAGCAAAACGTGAGAAAACTTTACCGTGAAAAGCTGGGGGTGAAGACAGGGCTGCCAAGGGGGAGGGTAGGAGGCGTAAGGGAGGGACAAACCTTTCGGAACGAGCTAGCGTCGTGGGTAAAGCTTTTAGCAGGCGGTGAGCGTAAGGAAGGAGAGCGCCAGCGAACGGGGACAGATTGAGAGCGTAGAGTGAACAGACAAATCAAGACTCAGGATAGGATAGACAACGGAAGGACAGAGGAACGGACGGAGGACGTTCAGGATACACGAGGATTACCGGTTGTGTGTATGTGATGTGTAGTGTGTGTGTTGGTGTGTTGGTGTGTCGGTGAAAAAGTTTTCTGCCATGCTGATAACATGTACATGGAACAAGAACAAATCCTGTTTTTTCTGTTGCGCTGCTGGTCCTGAAACAACTGATAACATGGTTCGTAAGAGAACCAGGGCCTATGGGCTGTACCGAAAAAGAAAACGAGAAAACCATGCGAATACGATTCAATCGATATTGGAAAGAAGTTGAAGTGCCCTCAATTCTTATCATCGAAAAAGCGAACAATCATGTTGTGTTTGACCAGTTTTGTTTTTGATTTTATTTCAAAAATAAACTGCCATCAAGGCATATTGGAATTCCTAAACTTAATTGGAACTTAGCTTAACGATCTCACATAGGAATAAGGCCTGCCAATTCTGGTTTAGTAGACTTATTCGTCCCACAACGTAGTTGGATAGTGAGTCCTCATTACGAAGGTTCGAATGGGAGTTGAACCCCGAGCCTACTGTGTTAAGATCAGGGTCGCTATCGCTTCAACAACCAAACCGCCCAACAGCGTCAAGATATACTATTTAAAACCGTATTGGCTTAGCAATGTACGAAAGAGTAGCGATCAACGATAAGCCCTTACTCCTCCCTTCAGTAGGAAACCAAAAGTCTTTTAAACTTTTACCTGACTGCTCAGGCTCAGCACAGTCATTAAATCGATCAGGTCAGACGAATGGTCCGCATAAAGCTGTATCCAATTACATCTGCATCTATTAATCTAGCATCATTGCCGACGACGACAATTTTCCTAAGCTTAGGTGACTGTCTGAGCCAGGTAGAATAATTTATTTCCTATCGATTCATGAAAATTGTGTCGAGTAAGGGCAATAACGGCCCTGCACGGAGGACGCAGGACGACCGGGGTGAATAATCCATCAGTTCCTTCCCTAAGCTTATGCTGCCTTTTGCTGGCATTTGAATATGTATGCATTGCATAAGCACGGGTACAGAACAATCCCGGTCCCACTGGAGAGTTCAAATTCTGTCCCTCCTAATGATAAGGTAGCGATTTTGAACTGGTCATAACAAATCATGGAGCAACGCTATGGAAACGTTTAAGAGGTTGAAATGATTTATTTAAAGAGACGAAGCTTACATTTAGAAAAAAAACCCAACTCGGTAAGGACTCTTAAGCATAGCACCACGTGATTGTACTTTGAAAGCTCCTTTATGTATGCATTTCAAATCACAATAACAATTTCTATCCCATACGATGATGTCGCCTTCTCGATCCGGCGACTTCATAAACCGTATTCAATATGCTTTCAATTCGAAATGGGTCCAATAACAATAACCATCTAATGGACAGTAGGGGGAAGCCAACAAACTTAAAAATCAATCGCCACAAATGAATGTCCCCCCTCCCTGTCGATATTCTTCCCTGGCACCTCCCTTGGGGGGATTGTAAACAATTCCGCTCCGTATGAATTCCCGCAGGCGAAATGTGCACAGGCACAAATGGCAAATCAAATCGCTAGCACAAATGAAGCGCACAGCAGGAAAAGTGAAACAAAAAAGCATATAGCACTATGCAAGTGACAATCATGCATTGATAAGGGAAAATGGCACACGCCAATGTACGGCAATGGGTGGCGCGAGAGAGAGAGAGAGAGAGAGAGAGAGAGAGACAGGATGGGACGATGAATGCAAGAAGGTGTGTTCCTCTATTAGTGCGTGAGTGTTCGAAGCATTCAGCTGCTTCTCTGTTTGCACACGAGCTTGGTGGGGTTCTGTGTGTGTGTGTGTGGGGGGGCCAAGTGTGCGAGGATGTGTGGATGTGGAAAATGATACTCTAGGTCCATTTATCACCGTTGATATTCTGCTGACGGCATATGCCAGCGAAGTGTGGTTCGTTAGTCGCTGCTACGAGAAAGACCAGGAAGAGAAGAAGCTGGGAAATGTGTTTGTGTGTGTGTGTATCTGTGTGCCTGTGTAGCTAACAATGAGGATGATCGGTATATTATGTTCATTCATAGGCAACGATTCGAAAAACAACGCCGCGAGTACGTAATGAAGCTTTGCAAATAGGCAGCCATTTTTGTTTCTTTTTTACTTGGATGTTTTATATTAGACCACACTTTCCGTAGGAGAGTAAAAAATCGTTTAATTGAAACAATTTTATAACAATTTAAATTATAGTTTTACTTTTTACCGTTCTATCCGAATGAAAAAATCTTATTTTTCATGAGGTGCAACATTTTTCATAGCTAAATTATTATAGTTTCACTTATTGAATTATTTTAGTTCTTTAAATATTTCACTTTTATTTTTAAATGTAATATTTATAAATTTTCATTGAACTTTGGTAAATCGGTTAATGCTTTAAAATTGTCATACTTTAATATTGCTAAAGACTTTCATAAAGTTTGTTTATGTTTCATCTATTGTATTTCTATTAGTTTATCACTCTTTTATTGTATATTTCTATTTTTCTACTATTCTTTAATTTTATTCTTTTCTTTATTCTAATATTCTTTTGTTCAATTGTTCTATTGTTCAACTATTCGATTATTCTATTATTATATAATTTTATTATCATTTTATCTCTTTAGTATCCTGTTATACTACTATTCTTTTATTTTATTGTAAGTACTTTATAAGCAAATATTACGAAGTCGTTAGTAATACGGCTAGGCCGTCTTTTAAGAATAAAAAAATACTAAACCCTTGAGCGATACGATGTTACGTGTTCCTATCGAGCTAAAAAATACTTTGTCCTTTGTTTAATTAAAGTAAGCTGAAACGTGTTGTTGTACTTTCTGTAGCGGATACATTTGTTTTATTTTTTACTTGAATATAATAGAGAATGAGAATGGCCGTATTTTCACATTTGTTGTTCATTTAAATAGAAGAAGAGTTATTTGTTGAACTTAACTTATAATATCGGGGCGGTCCAATGGCAGAGGCGATAACGGCGCCGGTCTTCACACGACAGGACCGGGGCTCAAATCCCATCCAGACCGCCTCCCCGTACGCAGGGCTGACTACTTTGCTACGGGTAAAATCAAGTCACAGAAAGCCGGAAATGGCAGGCCGAGACCTCTCGAGGTTGTAGCGCCAAGGAAGAAGAAGAAATTACAATATACAAGAACATTTGGTAATGAAATGCAATGAGCTCCTCATCGCTTTCCTCATTACATTTAAACTTTTACTTAGCTTTGCTGATTAAAGTATATTAAATTTTCCTTTTAGGGAGCTTTGATTTCTTGGAGCTTAGATTGAACACATTACTTGTACTGACAAATATCCTATAGCATTTCCTCTTTGTATTTTGAGTTCTGAACATGCTCCTTTATATAGCATAAAACCTTTTTTTATTAGAATGAAACTCTTATCGGATAGCAGTTATGAAACAAATTTAAACAAATTATAAAGTATGTCAAAATCATACCATTATACAATTTCAAATAAAGTAGACTTGCTTTGGAACTAAACTATGGTGCAGGAACGCACAGTTGAAAACGATTGCCGAATCTCGTCCTTGATCGGTGGGTCAAAATCAAATATTCTCCTTATCCTGCGGCCTTCTAAGCCAGCCGGTCCTTCGCTTTGAGCTTACAATAACACGGCACACATTCGCATCTCCTCGCCTAAAGACCTTTTCTCCACAACAACACCATCCATCATGCCCATTGTTGTACGATTTTACTGTCCCTGTCCCGTTCGATCAGGCTATAATGGAATAGGTTTTCACACGTTCACGATGGGGGCCCCCTTCCCATCGGCAGAGCGTTTGCGAACATCGTTAGCTGCTCCTTTTACATACGAGACGATGCGAGAAAACAGCTCACAGGCACTATTTTCGATCGTTGATGTTTATAGTTCGCTCCACATTCGCATGCCTGAAGGGTGGTGAACCAAAGGGAAAAAAAGCAACAGAAAAAAAAGAGAAGCATGTAGTACACGGCTTCAAACAAGATAGACACACCGGTTGTTGGAGTATAAAGCGGTAAACGGTGAACATAGAAAAAAGCTCCAATACTACAATACTGCGAGTCCTTCCGGAACGGATGGGTGGAAAACTTCCGTGCAAACCGGAAACACAGAATCCGGCAGAAATTGAATTCGTCAGAGCAGTGAAATTTTCCTGCCCGTGTTTGCGGTGCAAGCTTGCGTGTGTGCATTGTGTGTGTGTGTGACAATGTGTCAGTGAGGGGTAGTGCCAGTGCTGGTGATTTATATTTATTTAAATAACAATCACTTCCGCTTCCGTTTTTCGCTCGTAGCGCGTATTTTGTTCTATTTATTGAAGTGTGCTTTCTTTCCGTATTTATGTGGCGCTTTGTAGTGTGAGAGTTAATTCCTCTGCCTGCGTGTGTGAGTGAGGTTTTGAGTGGTACAAAGTACAGCTAGTGTGGAAGAGGTTCGTGATGGCTACTGATAATAAGTTAATTAAGAAAATTGCTGTGTTGAGTGAATATAGTTCGTAGTAGAAAGTGTGTGCGCCAAGTCTCATTCTTCCAGAACTAGCTAATCTAGTGTAGGAAGATCTGGTGGAGGTGGCCTCGAGGCATCGCGGAAGCCTTGTTTAAGATTCGTTGCACGCAACGAGAAGCACATGAATTGGATAACTGTTGGAATTGGACAAAGCAGCCGTAAATATCGCCGGATTTATCTGGAGCAATTAAATTGAAGGTAAGTCTGGCGGCCATGTTTCTTTTTTTTTGCTGTACGATAATGTCTTTTATTTTATCGCGTTTATAGCAGTTGGGTGAACTTTGTTTTGTTTCTTTAGTTGTCCATCAAAAGCGATAAATGGCAAAGCGAATTCCGTTTCCAGCAGCTGGGCTGTGCTGGGCTGGGGAGCAAAACAAGGCAGCAACAAACGGCACACCAAATAAACTTCCTTGACCTTGGGCGGGATAAACAATGCTGAAAGTAATTTTATAGTCCCACATTTTTATTCCTCCCTGTCCCATACGCTATTGAAAGGCACGGGTCCTGTAGAGAGCAAACAACAAAAAAAAAACCATCCCGAGCACGGATGGTAATCGGAATCTGCAACTGGCCATAAATAATCGGGGATTTACGAGGTTCCATTAGCTGCGACAGTGCGCAAGTAAATCATTCTTCAGTTCAAGGGATTTTTACTTGCGACCGTTACTAACAGCAGCAGCAGCAAAAGTAGTAGTTGGTGGTTGGAACAATGCAAACAGTATTGATTTCGGTATCGGGTTCGGTGGTTAGATTTCTGGCCTGCGGTACGATAGCGATCGATCGATCGATTGTTTTGTTGCTCTGTATATTGCCCTCGGCATGCGATGCGATAATTGTTTGATTAATTCCTCAGCTCGGATGAGGATAGCGTTATATTGATGTTTATTGCGGGCTCGTCTGGCGCTGGGGTTTATGGCTTTTATTTTTCTTCATCCATTTTTTAGGAGATAGTTTGCCCTTTTATGCGTCATTGAATTTTATTGTCTTGATGAAAATAGTCCCATTCATTGAGGATTGGTGAATGCTTGTAATCGACAGCTACGAATAAAAATAAATATAATTCATTGAAAAATAAAAGCATTCTCAACGCTTTTTTTTGCACATTGGGCATTTTGTGTGATTTGAAACTAAAAATAAATTACGCATTAAGAGGTTGGAGGTAAGGCAATTAATAGGTTCTGAAATTCTGTTCCGAATTTTATGTAAAGCAACTCGATAAGAAAATATTAATAAATAAATCCGCCCCTGTCCGGCGATCCGGAGACAGAGGCGATCCCGGCGCTGGTCTTCACACGGTAGGACAGCGAATCAAATCCCTTCCAGACTGCCTTCCCATACGCAGGACTGATTATCCAGCTGCGTATAAGATTAAGTCAAAGAAAGCCAGAAATGACCCACTACGAGACCTTTCAAGGTTGTAGTGTCGATAAAAAGGGAAGTATAAGACATCCAACATCAAACATGTTCGTGCCAATTTCATAAAGAGGCTCTAAGAATCTTTTAAAATTGCATTTAAGTATAATATATGAACATCTTTATGGTAAACAGTGACAAATCAGGTCATTTGGAGGCGTTAGGCAGCATGGAAACAGGGGGCTCCTACCAGATCGAATATACACGCGTGTCCCTATAGGTTCCATTTCGAGTCTCTTAATACACGGTCCTTTCTAGCTGACGAGGCTTTTGGTAGACACCTACTCCTCCTAATGTTTGATCCTCCATTGAAAATGAAGAAATTAACTCTCTCGAAGGTCCCCATTTAGAGTAATTAAAAAAAGGCTAAATCTAGTCAAAAAGACTCAAAATTGAAGTCGACTGTGGTCGCAATGCCTCAAAAACACAGTTGTCACGATAAAAAATAATTTCAAATTTTGTGTTTTTTTTGGGAATAAAAAAAATAGCAGTAAAATTGTATAAAATTAAGATACATCACAAAATTTGTTTTTATAAAAAAAATAATATTGTGTGTAAGAATGAGGAAAAATAATACGATGATGTGTATTTTTTTCTGATTACGCATTGAATAAATTCAAATTTTATAATTTTGATGCTATTTTTATAAACCTGATATTGCACAATTATGTTATGTGAATTTATAAAATTTATTTACTCTTGTAAAACTGATGTGATTTTCAAGTTCATATGCGTTGAAAACTCTTAAATAGTTTTAACCCGATTTTTGCTCGAGAATGTCCACAGTTCGCTAGAAATGAATATTGTTCTCAAATTTATTTCCTATTATTATTGCATTTATGAAGAAACATAATATAAATTCGAGCACGACATTAACTGCTTAAGTGTCTTTACCGATATTAAAATTGCCCACCAAAAATAAAGATCCTCGTTGTTTACCATCTATTCGGTGGTGTGTTTTGTGTATAAAGAAACTCAAAAAATGCCGATGCTACAGTTTATTGCGGTTTATTAAAACATTTACGCTGATACCCTTGGCCTTCCATTCGCATTCCACCGTAACCTAAATCTTGCACCTCGTACCGTTCGCCGCGCGTATCGTACCGTCTCAAGAGCGTCCAATGAGCGTCCCGGCAATAATTCAATTTCGCCTGGATGGTCTATAACAATAAACAGATTTAAAATCGAGTTTCAGTTTATCTTCCGCTCCGGTTGAGGTGGTGAAAATTGCCAACAGCCAACAACTAGCTCCGCCACAGCTCAACTTTTGCACCTTGTCTTGTGCCCTCTCTCGCCCAGCCCGGTGCCGCTCTCTCCGGTGATGCACACAGGATCACACGTCAACAAATTCACTTACAGCGTAACTCGATGTAATGTAGCACAGCATCAGCAAGATACTGCTCCGAAAGGGCGCTGTTGGATGGCTCAGCGAAACCCATCCTTTGGCCCAAGACGCTTCCCATTCCCACTTGAAGAAGGAGGGTTCAATTGCGAGGCAACGTGCTGCTGACATGACGCTCATGAAATAGCATAAACGACCGTAAAAAAAGCCAATGCTCCCTGAAGCATTAAAAAGGGCAAAACCCTGAAAGGTTTTTTGTCAGCTCTTACCTGCTGTTCTACTTTTTATGACAACTTGCAGTAGGAGCTTTTGAGCAAACGTGAGCAACATGTTGATACGTTCATCTTAGTGCAGCTTTACTAGCTTTTCAACTTAGCATTGGTGGGAATTTTATGTAGTCTTTTACTTCCAACTGTCTCGTTACGGTGAGCTGAATTGTACAAATAAAGACATTTAGCATCAAAAGTACCCAATGTTTTCAGAATCTCGAGTTCTCAGAAACAAAAGCTCGAAGACAAAAAAGGACTCTTCAAATACCAAGTATCGCTTACGCTTAATGAAGACTTTCTGTCTTCGATACAGCTAAGGATAATGCTCCTCTGCTCTATTGTTTTTGTTTGGCTGACTGAAGACAAAAACTTTTCACGAGAACTAGCAAATTTGGCTCAAACGTCAACTCAAAACGCAATCAAGTATGAAGATCGTCGATATCACGTGTCTAAAGTTTGCTCCAATAGCAATCAACCGTAACTTTTCCACCCGGCACAAGCACAATGCGATGACAACAAGCTTTCCCTTTCAGCGCGATGCTTTGTTCCGACTGTCTGCTTCACCTGTCCTGCCTTTGATTGCAAGCTGCCGCCATCATTCTTTTGCCAGCAATAATGACTCCGTTTTTGTGTCATTATTTAACTTTCCCTTCGTTCGCTTCACCAAACGATTGCGACGTATTTTTGCTTCCCTCCAACAGCAGCAGCAGAAATCACCAGCAAACTCATATCATCTATCAACCGAGGCCGTGTATACTGAACGCGCTCATTCTGTGCCCGAAAGCTCACTTGTGCCTCGTAGCACAGCGAAAAAAAACAAAAGGGAAAAGAAAACAAAACCCGGAACCGGAATATCTGCTCTAATTGAATGGAAAAGCCGCCGGGAGAACATTACTGGACGCCGCCCCTACAGCCCAGACAGCCCTCTGCTTTATACCATGCTCATTTGCATAACTTCCACTTTCGCTCGTTTCAAGGGTGGCCATTTGCATGGGATTGGATGGATTGGAAATGGTTGTACTTTTACGTAATGATGTTCTTTTCTTTTCCTGCTTTGTGTTCGTCTGTTCTACCGTAAGCGACAGACAGAGAGCCTGCGAGACAGAAAGTGTTATTGTTATGGGCCAACTTTGGGTGATGTTTACAGCAAGACTTTGTAGTTCGAAAGTGTTTTTCTTTAGCATCAGTTTTTGTGTGTGTTTTCTGACGGTTTAAAACGAAATGATGGACATGTTGTGGACAAGAATGTGAAAAATCCCTACAGATTTGAATTGAAAGTCCGAGTTGTAAATGTAAACTGTGAGGATAAGGCATGATTAAAGAATATTTAAATTGATTTTGAATTGCGTCCCACGATAGCTCGTTGATCGTGTTTTTGTGAAGAACCAGTGGTGAAATCTAAGCTGAAATTGCCTTTTTTCAGAATTCTAATACCTTGAACGAAATATAAATACACTATTTTTGTGTAATTGAAGATAAAAACTTGAGAAGGCCTTTGAGGACATGGAGACTTTTTGAATGATAAGATTCCCAGGAAGACAACGCACCAGGTATGTTGAGGCATCTTCGGTTACTAGGTAGCCTTGTAGCAGAGCTTTCGACTGGTACCTACAACTCCCACTAGGCGAGACTCCTTATACGACAAATCCCTTGGAACAACAAGGTTTTATTAAAGATAAGGCTTAGACGAGGAAGCCTTGGAAAAAGGGGCCTCTTCGACTTTGAGTGTTTGACTAGAATGGAGACCAAGGCTCTTTCTAAAATGGGGTTTTTTAGATACAAATACGAGGTTCTGGTAGATACGAATTCAACTGGTGTGCCTATGAGCCCAAGAAGGCGAAACCCCTTCAACGAGACAACAAGGTTTTTTGGTAGACTAGGTCACTTGGTAAACAAGGCCATTAGGATGTTGGAGCCTCATTGACTAAGAGATCTCCTGTTAATGGACACTTGGACAACCAAGCCACTTAGATTGCAAGGTTTCATGGAAGACAAGACTTACACGATGATGCACGATGAAAATTATGAAATCCTTTCGAAGCCAAGGCTCTATCCTCTATGAGGAAGACGCTTCAAGTACATGATTCCTTAATAAATGAAGGCTTTTACTACGAATTCTAATGATCGATAAGACTTGGATGACGAAGTCGCGTCAACTAGGAAGTCTTATGTTAATTAAGGATAAGAGCCTTTGACTACGAGGTACTTTGGCCACTTCTTGATACGAATTTGACTGATGCCTTCGACTTCTAGGAGGCAAAACCGTTTGATCTTCAAGGCTCGTTCTAGTCCCCAGGGTCTCGTAGCAGAGTAGGTCACTTGGACGCTTAGATTGCAAGGTTTCATGATAAACAAGACTTACACGATGATGCTCCTTGGAAATATTGAAAACCTTTGGAGATCAAGGCTCTATCTTCTATGAAGTCAATTGAAAGAGGCAGCTTTAACTACAAGACTTATTAATATATGACGCCTCTGCTACTATGAGATCTATTGGTTGATGGCCCTGGAAAGCGAAATCGCGTTTATTCAGAGGTATTTTACTGCCTCTGTTTGTGTACTGTTTGTGTACCAGTGTACACAAATCCCTTGAGACAACAAGGTCTCTTAGCAGACTAAATTACTTCGACCACAAGGACGCAAGGTTTCATTGTGGATAAGCCATAAACTGTGAGATCCTGGAAAGGAAGGACTACTGCGAGGTCTCTTGGTAGGCGTATCTTGAACTAAAATGCTCCTTTTTAGATGATGCCTCTTCTACTACGAAGTCTCTGGTTTATGAGCCTTGGATGGTGAAATTGCTTTGACTACGAAGGCTCCTGAAAATTGAGGCTTAGACTAAGAGGTCCCTCCGACTACAAGCTCGTTTAAAAAATAAAACAACTTTGGTTAAGAGGTCTCACTTTGGTCCGGTCACTAAAATACATTTTTACCGCAATATTTTTAAACAGTTCTTGCGTTTCAAGCTGCCATTTTGTAGTTGTACTTCAGCAACACTTTAACACGTTCCACAGCCATACGCATTATTTAACAGTTACAGCACAGAAAAAAGAATCTTTCCGATTTACATCGGGGAACACAATACCATTGTGAAAGGTTGTGCAACGAACGTTTAAATCCATGGACCGTTTAATTATGGGCCACGAGAGAGATCTCTTTTTTTGCTGTGCACCACAACCAGTAGAAATGCCGTGCGGCAACATGCAAAACGTGTGATCTGTAGACGCATCCAAACGGTCCAAAGTCACCCGACTCGCAGGCAGACCTTCCGCCACTGCCAATCCGAGCACGGTTCAAAAACGGTCTACCCATTATACAGGCTTGTGGTGGTACGGTCTGCGAAATGAGCCGCTGCCAATTTGGGACTGGCTCAATAAAGGCCTGCCCATAAAGGCCGATCTCGCGAAATGAGAAAACTTAACAAAAGCTTTCAGTGCTATTCTGGCGCCCTTCACGCGATGGGACGTTCGGTGTGCAGCAATGGGCACACAAAAAACCCTCATTGCCACCAGAAGAACAGAAGAAAACAGAAATCCTGCCCCAATATGAATCAGTTCCATTTCAGCACTCGAAATAGGGCTTTTTTGTGCGTTTTTTTGCTACCATATGAGATCCTTTGTGTGCGCTTTTATCGGACCGATTGCCAACCGTCGGCAGAACACACGGGAAAACGCGGCCATACCGCAGCCACTGCCACGGATAGTTGGGTTTCATCAAAAGCACAGCGACTACCGTGGAACGAGACTACCTTCTCTAGGGAACAAAGGGCGGCAGTGGGAATGATAAATTAACACCATTAAAAATGCCATTTTATGCTTAATGCATAGGTAATGAGCTGGTGCGGCTGAGGTGCTCAAGTAGCTGTACAAGGGCCGTTTAGTTTCGTTCTCTAACTTGCATACAGTCTTGTAGATCATGCTTTTGTGTATGCGTCCGTCTTTAGCTGTTACAGCACTTTGTACTTAAAACAGAAGAGCTTAGCTGGTTGTTTCTTTGTGTAAGGTGTTAAGAAGAGATCAGTTAAGTTGTTAGATTCTTAAAGTTGCAGAAATGCCATTCCTCAATCTTTAAGCATAGAATATCTACCAGAACTACATGATGAATCGACGCACATAGACAAGATTTCAAACTACTAGCTCAAGGACTAGCTCAAGATGGAGTTTGTGTTGCGTTTTCCTGTCCAAATCAACTAAAAAGGCATTAGCTATTCAACTACATCTCCGTTAAAGATTACATAGTAATTACATTACATTCTACACTTTACATTCTCTGTTGTATTGTTGAGTATTAACAGAGCTTTTAAGTAGCCCAGTGGTGTAGGTTTTAGGTGTATTAGTTTCTGTCTCGATTGGACCGGATATCGGAATCATGCCTGGATTGTCTCCTCGTACACATAAGTGACCATTCAGCTGCGGATAACTTCAGTGTGGAAAGCTATAAATGACAGGCCCTCTCAAGGCCTCTCGAGGTTGAAGAGCCAATCAAGAATAAGAAGAAAAGACGTTTTTCATTTTATCGGAGCCTTCTTAATCCCGATCTCGCAGTTAAATAACCTAACCTCAACTACTTGATCTGTAACACTGTAACTGTGTGATAAGCATATGGAGACTTCGATCACGCTCAAATATCTATTTTTCCTTTCTTTTCCCGTTCACCTCACGTGAGAGAAAAACATCAGAGGCATACATTACGAGGCTGAAACCATCAACTGATTCTAGTTCTGATAGCAAGAATTCCAGCTATTTTCCTGTTCAGATGTTGTGTCGCTATTGTTCCACTATAAGCAAACATCTTCAACGCATGCATTCATGCCGTTTCTTCTCTAGCGCATGAAAATCAGGCTAGATGGTGCTTGCACATAAAAAAGAGATCTCTTCTATAGGAGCCTCATTTCTCAAAATGAGATCACTTCTCTAGGAGCCTACAAAGGGCTTCCTACGAAGATTTTCGTACTTCCTCTCCATTCCTTTTTTATGATAGCATATTTAAACTACACAGGCAAAACGTACATATGGCTTTATACCTGAATAGTCAACTATATCAGATTTTGTCTAATTCGCCAGTTCGAGCAAACCTAAACTCTACTCCGAATTAAAAGTAGACGTAATCTATGCTGATTTGAAGTTTGCTGTTGACTAGATTTCGCACTGCAATGTTTATCCTCTCGAAATTCGACCAACTCGAAAATAACGTCGTGAAATAGCATCGTAAGAAGTAAGAATTTAGTTTCCTCAGGATCATCTTCTAGGATATGTGATTTCTTATTAAAAAATTGACTATTGTACAATAGCCGTCTTAGTTTTAGATAAAAAATCAGATCAGTAATCTCCAGAGCAAATAAAATATAAATATTAAACCAAAGTGGTTTATTGCTCCCTAGTTCGATCGGTCCTTGAGTTTGCTAGAATAGCGCTTCTGCCGAAATATGCTTAATACCTGGAGTGATCGAGACATTCAGTTTTGGTGCTTCGTAGTGCTTAGTATTTACTTCGGTTTTAGTTATAAGAACCTTATCAACCAACGATCGATCCTGGATTTGATACCGAGACCGTAGTGGTTAGATGATCTGGTAATTTTGAGTTTAGCATCCATGTTGCTTCAGTTTGAGGTAACTCGACCGATGGTCATGTTGAATAGCAGTGCATGTCTTTACAGGGCATCGCTTCCATAACGTCTCTTGTAAGTCAGACAAACTATTCCGCTTTGTCTAGGTAGAAGTGTGACCTATCCCGCTAGTATTGACAGGCCAAAATCTCTTGGCTCTCTACTCTCAAGAGCAAACATCTAGATAAAAGCTTTAAGGTCCTTCCTTTTGAAAACAAACATGGGCTTTAACTATAAACAGAACAGTAAAACCATTTAACCCACAGTCTCCAAGTGCCAGCAGAATACTGAGTAGTTATGACAGAGTTTAATTCAGCTTCATTTTTATTACTTTTTCAATTATTTTATTCGTCCGTTTCATCCTCCCCTTTGCATCTCACGACTTCTGTTGATCATAGCTGCTATAATGAGACGATGACAATGAGCTTGCTTTATGTGTGTGTGTGTGTGCGTGTGTGTGCGTGTGTTGCAATCTTCTGTCCACACCCTAAATGAAACACGACCAAATCGGTCCCACGGCTGCAGGAAAATGAATGAAATGCGGTCTGTTATGCGGTTGTCCCTCTTATTGCCCACGAGCGTGAATCTGAAACAAGTTGGTCTGCAAGCGTGGAAATGCTGCAACTGCATTGCAACCACGCCGGAATGGGAATTTAATTACTACGAAATGGAAATGGCGGACAATACCGCAGCGCACCGCCAGCCCTGCCACTGCAAACCATTTAGCGTCGTTCGTCCTGGCAGCTGCGTATATTTGCGGATTCCACCATGTCGTCCACCAGGTCCACCGGAAGTCCGGAAAGTTTGAGCTGCAGGCGTGCATGTAAATGGTTTTCCAAAATCCGGAATGGGCGCAAGAAAGAGAAAAAGGAGGGAAACATAGAGCGAATCAAACCTTTAGTGAGAAAGAGAGCGAGAGTGAGCGGATTGATTAAGTTGAGGATGAAGTGCTGTGCTGTTGAGATTTTAAGTGCCCATAAAGTGGTAGTTTCGGGATAAAGCGGAAAATGGACGGGTTATGCTAACGAGCCCAGAAACTCACAAACGAACAAGGAAACTTGGGTGTCGATGAATCTGGATGGTGGGAAATGGATCGTTTTGACTGTGATTTGAAGTGCATAAAAATATTGCGGTTACGATCAATTGATTTCTAGAGAGACAGCTGGTCTCTCTCTCTGCCTGGCGATGGTGAGTGTTGTTGGGATGCAATTTTACGAGGTGTTAAAGGGTTGTTATTCATCGTTGAAAGGGGTTTACTGGTAGTTCATTTGATGGTTGGTTGAAAAGGTTTACCACCACGAGCGGAAAGGTCAGAAATTGAGATGAAGTTTTGGTGAGAATAAAAGACCGCACTTTCAAATGCTTTTTGTGATGCTTTCATCAGTTTTCGAGTGGTTGTTCATGGTGAAAAGGAAATAATTACAGAGTTGTAGGATGTTTCGATCGTTGAAGCAATCAACGTTCATCTTTCCGATTCTTGGTAAATATTTTCCACGATTTTCTATTCCAATTCTATAGAAACTAGATTTTTTGTATGAGCTTTGGAAAATTGTTGGACAGTTAACGTTAATAAGTTATCATTCCGAAATGAACCAATGAGGCAAAATAGTACACTGAGCGAAATAAAACAGTATTTTCCACGTTTACTTATCAATTCTTCCTTTGCCTCACAAGACTTGTCATGGGTTAAGTCTATTCTAACATTCAGATAGCATCCGACTACGGTCTCGTTGAGAATCTTGTCAGTGAAAGCTATCCTTGGAATGGAAAAGTTCCCCAAATTATCAGTTTATCAGATTGAATGTTCCAGCTCAAATCATAATCGCATTCGACATGCAGATCTTGCCAAATGTGTTGCCAATGATCTAACCGATCCAGATAATTACATCTTAAAAAATCTCTATATTTACATTCCTCCCAAGAGAAAATATATTTGTCTGCGACATTGAGCCGATTCGAGTTATGACGCTCTGTGAAGTTGGACAGGCCGAGACTCCCGGGCCACTCCGAGAGTTCGTTGTTTGACAGAAAATACTGCACATGTCTTGTGGTCACTATACATTGCCATTCTACACAAATTCGGAATGCTGGATTTCTCTATTAGACTAATTTTCTACAAATATCTACTTATTTGTAAGCTGTACAAGCGCATTTATAGACATTTTTCAAGTGCTGTACCTTTTCGGCATGTTGATTGGAAGATATTGTGTTATATTGAGAGAAAAATAATCTGTGAGAAAATCATAAAGATATAACCAAAAAACCTGAGAGTTCTATTCTTATTTAGCTCAGTGTATTGAGAACTCAAGTTGGAAAACAATATTTAAACCATATCTTCAGAATTAACAACGATCAAAATTGTTTGAATCGGTATTCTAACTCATGAAATAGGACATCCCGCTTTAAATTCCATAGTTTGTTGCGGTAAAGTCTTGAATAAAACTGATGATTCACACGGATAATAAAGTTTCACAGAATTCAAAGTTGAAAGCATTGTCCTTAACTAGGATCACCCATCAGCATCTTTAAAAACGTTTCAATTACCATGCTTCAATATCAATAAAGGAAGAATTTCATTTGGGTATCCTTTCATACTCACCTCCTTAATGCACCCATCCAGCCCTTGCTTCACGTCTCTATGCCGGTTGATGAAACCCGCCCATCGGACTCCACCGACAAACACCACCAGCTGCCGATCGATGGGAAAAACGGTCCCAAGTATGCTTCGGGCT
The DNA here is from genome assembly GCF_013141755.1 of Anopheles stephensi. NCBI lineage: Eukaryota > Metazoa > Arthropoda > Insecta > Diptera > Culicidae > Anopheles > Anopheles stephensi. The sequence goes on along the minus strand of NC_050203.1, from coordinate 35,481,227 downwards.
ACCTCCTGCTCCTTGTCGACCTGCACGTAGACGTAGCCGTCCCGGTATCCGGCCTGCAATCGATACCATCTGCCTGTCAGCAGCTTGACGGTCGACTCGAGATAAATCGTATGCAGATGTGCATCGGTCGTAAATCTCATCTCAATGCGTCCCGCCTTCACCAGGATCGTAATAAACTTGCCAAAACCTCGCCTGTGTTCGGCAGTGTGCAGGACGACTCCATCGGTCAGACCGTGGAGCTGAAACTGCAAATCAACTGTCAGCACCACCCGTAGAAAGCTTCTGCAAGTGGTTCAGAACGGAGCGATGATGAAAGAAATGAAAAACATTGCCTTTTTTTATGAACAATAACGCACTCGCGTCACAGTATCTCTCTTACCGATAGGACACGTAACTATTGTTCTGGAACCGAAGGCCCAGGGTGGACGGTTCTGGTCCAAAATCAGAACAGTCACCCTCGGGCATCAAACCCACCGGACCATCGCATTGCCGTCCCTGGTCGATGCAGCCGTAATTTATGCAAGAGTGCTGCTGTCCCCCCGGACACCGGCCCATATTGCATTCTTCCGAATAGCAAAACTCGCACTGTACCACATTAACCCGGTGGGAAAAGTCCCGGTCCAGGTGCAGCACCTTATCGTTTACCATCAATCGGCTCACACACCCACTAAAACCGGGCGTCCGCAGTCCGGGAGCGTTTGCAATGTAGAATCGATCGGCCCGCTGCTGCACTAGATGACCCTCAAATCCCAACAGATATTGACCGTCCAGCGCCATCAGTCCCTGACCGTCGTAGCTGCTCACCAGCACCGTATGCCAGCGGGTCGGTTGAAGTTGTAGCCGGACGCTCCGGAAAACCTTCTCCAGCTGACCCGGTGGGACGATCCGCAGCGTAAGGCGGTTCCGTTCGAGCAGCAGCGAAAAGGTCCAGCTCTCGACACCGGCTACCGGTGGCTTGTGGAACAGTAGCGCATTCGATTCGCTCGTTCGAAAGGTCATCTCGAAGCTGAACTGGGTGGATAGCTGAGTGTCCAGGAGCGTGTCATGCACCGCGTACGATATGTACTCGCTCTGCTGAAATCGTATCGGAACGCTGGTCACGGTCAGTTCGAGGCCAGTTTCGTACAAAGTGCCCGTGTCGCTGGTCACCTGACACCAATATTCTCCGGCATGATGATAGCGCACGTCACGGTAGACGAGCGTTTCCTGGAAAGGGGCGTTAATGAGGCACACAATAAACACACAGAGGATTCCCACAGCGCCCCACCCTCAAACCCTTGCCTACATTCTCAATCAAAAACGTCCGTGATCCGTTTTCCGCCTTGTACCAGTGGATCTTCTTCTGGGCCAAACCGGCAGATCTTTTGCACGAAAGTGTCACACCTTGTCCACAGCGCACGGTACGCTTTCGCACTGCTGTCCGCTCTGGACCCATCCTGGGCATGGCCTGTGGGCTGTCGCTTTCCATCTCCATCCGTAGCGAGTAGATATTATCCTCCTCGTAGTCTTCGTTCCGATCGGAATCTAAAACAGATATACGGAAAAAACATTGGATCCTGGGACCGTGCACAACAACGACCGAACGGGCTCACTACTCACCCCACCGGGTCGACACAGACGCTGTGGAAGCTTTCAACAGCTCGGCCCTTGCTGTGTCCACCTCCTGCTCGATCCATTTCGCATAGTACGGTACGTTCATAAACACGACGTAGCTGAACGAGTCACAGTAGTTTGTGCCCTCACGGATGGCCGAAAACGAAACGACACCCCGCAAAAACCAGCGTTTGTCACGTTTAATGTACATCCCACCACCACTGTCACCGTTGCATGGGCTAGTGCCTGTCGGTTGGTTAGTAGAAGAAAAAGCAACAGAACGGTTCGTTTACGGTCGCTTCGTTAACTTTGTTTCGAAACCCCAAGAAAGCTGCGCCAGATTAGATGAAGTGAAAATGGCAAGGAACTTAGTTTTTTTTTATGTCAAGGTCGTGCGGTGGATTATGGCAAGCCCCGGGATTAAGCAACCAACATTGGCACCAGCGCATACCACCGGGAGGAAGAAAGCTAGAGGAACACATGGAACAAGTTATCAGTTATTAACGGAGCGTTTGTTTACGTGTCCCCGATGGGCTTAGTGAAAGTTGTTTTGTTAACCAGTGCGTATGTGTGAGTTATGGAAGTGTATAGCAGTGAGATGAGTAAACATAAATAACTGTAAGACCTGAAGGCAAAAATTTTAACAGTAAAGAATATATTTGTTGTCATCGTTGAGAGTTCATTTTGTGAGTAACGTATGCGTAAAAAGCAGACTAACTTTGTGTGGTAATATAAGTATTGCAAACATCTCAATGCCTAAAGTTATGCGACTAATCCTACATCCATCCAAGAATAATTGTATAAAAATATTGTCCCTTGATTAATCTATTCTTCGTTTAGCACAGCTCTCTTTCGACCCTTTGATGTCGAACCTTTACAACTTCGTCTAGATATTGATTGAATAAGGTCCTCCGATAGCGCTAACATAAAACATTTCTTCGCTCACTGCTGACGTCGATTGAGAGTCCCACTCATCATCAAAAAGTCGTGGTTCACAAAAGCCAGAATGTACAAATTCTGAGAGCTGATCACTTGCAGTGCTTCGTCTTAGACATGCACAGCAAGTTTTGTTCAACAAAGTTTCTACTTTTTCCTAGATATTCTTGACCGTTTTGGTTGCTGCTTGGATCCTTGGATAAACGTTTCCTAGGAATAAAGCCTCAAGGCGTTAAAACTTTAGGGTTTCTCGTATTTAAAAGTCGAACAATGCTAATGGATGGTCAGAAAAAGCCCCATCATAGAAAAATTTCCTCTTTTTTACATGTGAGCAATCATAACCTGTAATCAGGAAGTGAGGCATGCTGAGCTCTGGAATAAAACACAAGGTACATGGAACTTAGTGAACAGATGTTCAGTTCCTTTACTATTTTAAGCATAGCTAACAATAGACAATAAAACAAACAAAAGACCAAGCTATTCCCCTTTAAGTATAGAATTCATATGTCAATCGTAAACCGTATAGAGAGACAACATAACATGCAAAGAAACATCGTATCATAGGCGTCCATGATGTTAAATACATGGGAATAACCTTTAATAGGAGTCGTCCGGAGACCTAGGTGATAGCGGCCCCTGTTTTCACACGGCAGAACCAGTGGCGGATCAATCTAGAAGTGGAAGGAGCGACCAATACAATTAGCGGGCCTGAACTGCCATTCCGCTCAGGGCCTCCAAAGACCTTGAACCGCCACTTGGCAGGGCCGGGGTTCAAATCGCACCCAGGCCTCCGAGCATCCACATACACCTTACCGTTTAGTTTGTTTTCCAACGATACAAAATTTGTTAGAATGAGTTTAGGTTAAGAATAAGAATATGTTCACTTCTCTAAAAACTATCAATCTTCTAAATAGTCTTCCGGTATAATCCATTTCTGCTTAAGTTAGTTTTAAGTTCAGTTTGTTTTGTTTGATGAGTTTTAGGTAGTTTTTTAATCCTATAAATAAGTAAACATGCATTGCTTCAAATAATGTTTAATAAAAAAAAGTTCAGAGCAACTTTGTTTAACAATATTTTGTACAATGAAAATAACAACAGACGATTAATTTTCAACCATAAACAATGTGATGGGATTTCCCAGTTGATGAACCCTGATCATGACCCATTTTACGCGCCGTGCACCAGAAAACAGTACAATCACAAATACCGACCACCTCTCTTCCCCCCCTTCCTTCCCCTTTGGCACCCCTTCTTCCTACCGTTCAATATTCCCGCACAGTACATCCCACTGTAGATGAGCCGTCCGTAGAGTTCAGGGTTACTTTCGACGCAGTCCGTGTAGCGCACTATCGGGAGCTCCGCCTGTAGCAGCTGGTCCGAGATGCGGTTCTTCTCCGTGATACCCCAGCCCACAACCGTACCGATTACGTCCGCCAAATACTCGACCCATATCGTTTCCGTCAGGTCCAGACACACCGGTTGCACGTAATTCGTAAACGATACCGTTCCATTGAGTCGCAACAGTGCCACGTCATGTTTGTGACTGTTCGGGACGAATTTTGAGTGCGGTATAATCTTCTGCACCGTGAATGTTTGCAACGAGCTGCTGTCGTTGGCCGACAGTCGGTGCATGCCCAACTTAACGCGTACGAGTTTCTCACTTATCCTGTACCCTGTGTCACCGTTGTACACACAATGGCTAGCCGTCAGCACAAACAGCTCATTGATGAGCGTACAACCGCACTGATAATCGTTCAGATGGAACAGTCCACCATGCCACGGCCAGTAGCCTTCGATTGCGATCTCACCCTCTGTGACGCGGCTTACGATCTTTGGCAGTGCCGGATTGTTAATGCCACACTTTTGCAAATCTATACTTTCGCGTTGAATTGTCCCTGCTTCTTGAGGTGCGGTTGCTTTAGGATGCACTGCACAGAACACCAGCAACACTAGCACCGTCCTACACCTCAAACTCCCAAAGGCCATCATGTACGATCAAGAACCGATCACTATCACGAATGAAAAAAAAATCCGCTCACAAACTCTGTAGCAGAGCATTAGTGAGCTGAGCTTGTGCTCAGGCGTGCGAATGACTGAAGACTGATAATAAGCCGGTGTAGATCGGTTCGGCTACGGACCCTTATCACGAACCAGGGTAGAATTGCTCGAATTCGGCTACGGTTTTGAAGTTTGTGTCTTTAGAACACAGGTTGATGGTAAAAGAATTTCATTAGCACCGTTTTGTACTAAAATAATTGCGCTAGAATTTATTTATACTATCTAGAGTTTATACTTGATGGCAATATGGCATCAGTTCGTAATCATTAATTAATAGATAAAATAGAGTTTATACTTGATGAGAAATTATTGGATCATTGACGCATTAACCAATTTGTTATTTGCATTAATAAATTTTTGCTCTTTGAACTTTTTTTAGCAAAAAAAATTATTTAAGCAAAATTTTGTCATATTTCTGCTCAAGGCGACTTTGGAAAAAGGGTTTCATTTTGCCTTGGATCAACAAGGCCATGTCTGGTTGATATTTGACATATCGTGTGAAGACCAACGCTGTTTAGGCCTCTGTAGCCCCCCATCTAGTACAGGGTGTGCAAGCTAAATTTAACTGGGGCTGGGACAAAAAACTGGGAAAAACAAATTATTTTAAACATTTCTTTGTAGGAACCCATATAGGAGCATCGGAAATAGCCATCCTCTGCATCAATAACAACCTCAATACGGCACTGAAAGCTGGAACAAGCCCCTGGCCCTGTAATATTATATCTCAGACTTAATCTTTTGTGTGTTTTTCGCTGGATGATCGGTTGGAATTTATTTTCATTTCGCCATGAACACAGTAGTTTTAGGGGCTCAAGGTTAAGGAGTTAGAAGGCTTTTTTCCGAAATATTGGACAGAAATGAGTTGGCCAAACGCAATCCGATCGTTCCATTCCTTCTCAAAACTTTGTCATATGACTTTGTTTATGATATAAATTTTTGAAGAAATTCACACGACAACAAGAGGAGGAATTTGTAAACCTTATTTACCCTTAACATGTAATTTTGATGTGCCTGATAAGATTTTTCATTTTTTCATCAATTTCTGTGATTTTATGTAGGAGGCTGTTTTGCCCCAAACGGCCATGTTTGTCCCATAACCTTGTTATCTATTTTGAGAATTTTGAGCCATTTAACAAAATAAAAAAGGAGGCTTCCATTTATTATGACGGGTGAAAAATAAGTGCAGCATGAAATTAGAGAATTTTAACATTCTTGAAACTAGTGAAATTAAGTTATAAAGTGAATTGCTTAACGGTGCTTAACACCTATCGCAATTTGTGCTGGGCAATTTTATCCATTTTTTTAAATGACTTTGGAAAATGTATTTATTCTAGAATTCTTATTCTTGGCTCAGCGACCTCCAAGGTCATACCTGCTATTCAATAGATTACTAGACATGGCAGGACCGGGCATCAATTTTTTTCCATACGCAGGACTTACCATCCAAGCTGTAGTCACGAGTCAAGCCACGGAAAGTAAAAAATGGTTTGCTGAGATGGGTATTTTCGAGGTTTTAGTGCCGAAGAAAAAAAGGTGGCCAGGTTCTAGCTCTGGGGGACAGTATCGGATGGGATTTGATTCGGTGCTGCAATGTTCAAACCGATACCGACTAGGCCACCGGACCACTCTTTATCTGGTACATTCATCTCAAGATGAATATCTATTCGATTGAGGAATATACACATATTTAGCACTCATTTAGCACATTTTTCAGCCTCCGTTTTGCTCTGGCAGCACGGAACAATGCATACAACTGCACTATTTTTTAATGAAAGTAAACAAAATCCAAACCACTGTTCCAAGCGTCCCTTTCGCCAACACGCTCAACAGCATATCACAGCAGCGCTGGTTCAGCAGAATCAAACCACCAGTACCTGTTGTTGTAGCATGCGGATGAGAATAAATCTTTGCTTTTCCTGCAGCGATCGGTCTCTCACTCTCTCCCTCTCTCTCTCTCACTCTCTCCATCTATCGAACTGCGGTTTCTGCAGCCAACAGTATGTGGATGATCTTCCTTACCAGCCACCAGAACCAGAATGGACCGAAGCGAAAACTTCGCCATGGCATAATATTTACACTGAAAACATCTGAGACCCTCGCCACCCACCCATGCACTGCATGCCAGTCCGGCTCAGTCACCGGTCCGGCGTTTGTGTGAGTTTTTGTGCCATTTTGTGCCATGAACCGCAGGATCAGTTGCACAGGAGAAACAGAAGCGAAACACTGTTTGCTTCCACCCGGGGCCACAAACTCAGCCAAGCTCGTGCCGGTGTGTGTGTACGGGAAGAAAATAAATTTTTCACTCACCGGTAAATATAATCGATCTCTTCATCTACTACCGAAGCTGGTGCCTCGCACCCCGATTTCTGTGCCAAACCAAGCAGATGTGCACGCCAGTTCTCAGCTCGCCCGCGAACGGCATACGTGCCTAAAATTAGATTAACGATGTGTTTTTACCCTGCCCGCACTGGAGATCAATTTTTTACGACGCCTGCATCGCCTCGCCAGCTGAACGGTTCGACGCGGGGCCAAAACTATGGGCCCCGAACAAGCTGGTGCAGCCGATTTGTTCTAAGGTGGGCGGAAGTAGTTGTTTCTTTCGAGCTCGCCAGTTGAAATAAAACAACCCACGAGACCTCTCACAACACAGGCATGCCGCAGTTTACAGTGGGGCAAATGCTTTGGCTTGCTTGTTGTCGTATGACAAACATAAAACAGCTAACCCGAGACTTCCGCACACTTACGGGGAGATTAGACTGATGAGATTCGGGCAAGAAGAGTTTGAGGGAAAAACTTTAGACAACGTGACCTTCTGGCCGTGGAAAAGCTGTGTCAGGGGACAAAAATCAATGTTGCCTTTTGGTGTGTTTACTGAAGCTGCAGAAGGATGCTCTGGTCATGGGTTGGTCAGCACAATGTAAACAATCGTTTCGAAGGAACCGAGCCCAACGGCCTCACCATGTTTGGATATGGATGTTGGCAGAGGTCAGCTCGTGCTATCAATCCAGTTTTATTGTATTAGCTTTCCTATATTACAAAGTTCGTGTGGATGAGAATATTCGGTTACATTACTTTGGGCTATTCATGATGTGGTGTAGACCAAACCATTCAATTTGCTAGTAAAAACGAGCTTGATTGCAGTGTCTCGTGCAGCTTTATCACCACCATATCAAACTATCGCCATGTCAACACAGCATAACATCCCAGATCATCATGATTTAGATATCGCCAGGAACGCGACTCTTCCTCCGCCACAACACCAAACAGACAACACCGTTTCCGTCAATAAGCATCAAGCGCACCAACCATTACGAAGACTTCCGTGCTTGAGCAGCGCGAATCATCGCCGTCATGTTGACAGCTGTCGGCAGGTTCGGGGATGGCTTACAGTCGCACCGGCACGTTACCGACACTCTGTCGCCCCCGGATGGCTATCGTATTGTTTATTCTCATCATAAAACCATCTTCCCATAAATCCCTATTATGTCTATTATAAGCTCGCTCACTGCTTAGTGACGGAGTGACTACCGAATACGATGGAAAGAACGAACGAGCACAGGGCAGCACACTCAATAGCGTTTTGTTCTAGCTTCGAGGATGATAAAGTTTGTTTTTTGTTTTTTTGTGCTTCTGGGGTAGATTAGGTTTAATATGTTGCTGGGAGGAATTTCACGTTCTATATTACTTTCAGCTTTCCGGGTAGGGGTTTTTTTTTTCGGGGAGGACATTTTTCATGGCAAAGCACCAGATCCATGCGTAGGCATTTGGCTGGGAAAGGATTATGCATAGCATTTCCAATAATGTCACATCGTTTCATAAAAATGTAATCGATCTTTGAAAGCTTATTTTGTTATGATTAATGCTGCTTTCGATACTGCATACTAACATAAATATGAATCAATCATAGACGGGAACTAACTGATTAGCCGCTACTTTCTAATTCTTCTTTGGCCTATCGACCTCTCTTAGGTCATGACTGCCCTTTCTGGCTCACTAGACTAAATGACATCACGTAGTTGGATAGCCAAGCCATTACTTTATTAATATTTAAAATATACCTATATGCCTGTGGATTCATTAACAATTATGTCATGAGGAAATGAAAATAGGTTTTATTTATTTGTTCATAGAGTTACTGGAAAGATAACTTCCTTAACTACATACAACTTGAAGAATAATTGTAAAGTGCAATAGAAACAATCTTAAGCTGATTTATTTTAACATTACAATGGGTAGCTTAACCCCTAAAAAGAATTCAAAATCTCAAAATCTAGGTAAGTAACGCATCCAGAAAGATTGAGAATCTAGCCCCTTCGAATATCCGCTGCACACGAGAATCTACGTTTTTCTTTGAAACTGCAACCTCTCGACTCGTCCTACCATTTCTGGATTCCATTTACTTGATCTTAGTCGTAACTGGAAAATCAAGTCAATCAAGCAGCAAGAACGACGCCCCTTCCGTATTTATCATCGGACCGCCCCAAGGGTTCTGGAATATAAAACTTTAAATTCTTGACGCGTACATAAGGCTGACTACTTTACTACAGGTAAAATCAAGTCACAGAAAGCCAGAAATGGCAGGTCAAGACGTCTCGAGGTTGTAGTGCCAAGGAAGAAGTAGGAAAATTTTTTGAAAACTGCCGGACATCAATTTGGTGCTCTTGGTTCGAACAGAAAATAATGAATCTCCTAAGTTAGTTATAAAGAAACTATTAGACCAAGCAATCTTTAATACTGGCATCAAATAGTTTTGGGGATTTTTATAAGAATGCACTTAACACTGCACGGTTAGGTTTTAGCATTAGATTTGTAGATCCCACATAGTTGAATAGACAAACTTCACTACAGCGGAACCATTCAGAAGAGATTTGATCCTCTTTTCTAAATCCAATTTTGATCTTTTGTAAAATTGCAGGATATCGAAACATTGCATTGATATTTCGAGGTGCTAGTTGCTATGAAGAATAAAAAAAATCATGCCTTATTACTAGGACATGCTCGCGGTAAGGTTTAGTGGGTCAGAAATGAGATATGATTTTCACTCTTCAGTCTGTTAGCTAAATACCAATAATGCCTGAGTTCCAAAATATCGATCCCATTTGGATGTTCCACCCGTACGTAAGGCTGAACATCGCAGGTCATCTTGAGGCTCCAACGCTTAAGAAGAGTAGAATAATAACCTATTACTGAGCCATGCCCGTCTTCAAATTATGTTCAACATATCTTAAATTAAACCATTGATTTGGTAAAGTTAGATGGACGAGAAATGCAATACGATCATCATTCATGAAACGGAATATTGGAGTTGTGATATTTGGCAAATTAACCCTACCGATATATGAAAGCAAAACAAATTTGGTAAATTCCTAGACTCTTATGGCATCAAACGCACAACCGTTCTTCTTCATCTTGATTTGATTTGATTTAATTTGACTTGATTTTACCCGTAGCAAAGTAGTCAGCCCTACATACGGAGAGGCGAGTCTGGATGGGATATGAACCCTGGTCCTGCCGTGTGAAGACCGGTACCGTTAGTGCCTCGGCCAACCGGACCGCCCCGTTACTGGTTATGTTTGCCTTTACTTGTTTCATAGTGCCCATAATATAAATAACACAAAAATCTAAATTCAAGGCCATCATAATGGATCAATTCATACCCAAATATCCGAAAATAATCAACAACCAAAAGCAACTTTAAAAAAAAAATCACCCCACCAACGCTAGCATTGCTCCGTCCCACAAAGGAATGAAGAAAACCTTCCCTGGCGTACGCTGAGCGCAGAACTATGTGGCATAAAGATTAATTTAAACATGATCCACTGGCGTCATCACGCTCGCAACTCATGCGTTAAAGGTACCGTAAACAAACGGTGGGATTAATGTAAATTCCTAGAAAATTACGATCGAACAGTGCGTGATCAATACCCATCTCGACCAACTACTAGCACCTCATTGGCCGCACCGCGCCAATCACCACCAAATACGCGTCAATCATTTGCCCGAAAGCCTGCCGGGGCCGTTCCAGCCAACCCCAGCTAGCTCAGGTTCACACGTGTTGCCGATTTTCCTCCCCGGTCCAACGGGTCCGAACAAAGCCGGTGCTGATTGATTTTCCCGGGAGACGGCTTGACAGAAACCCCCGGAGTAGTACCATAATATTATGGGGGCAATTTAATCATTTCCAGCTGCTACCATACGCACCTTGTGCACCATGTGCGATATCGTAAATGTTCCGCCGGGACGAGAATGCTGCATAAATCAAATTTTATTCTATCGCGTTGCAGGATACGGCATGCTACCCACCAAAGGAGCAAACAAAATAAAGAAATCCATCCCCAGTACCGTGGAGGTTCTTGTCGAGTCAGAGACAATCAGGAAATCGTTTCGATCGGTTGCCAAACTAACAGCGGGTTGCCCGTTAAGCGATCGTTGCCATTATCATCACTGCCAATCATCATCATATCCTGTGTGTGTGTGTTTGGCCGTTCCATTTTTCTCGACTTCACCATCGACGAGCCATACGAGCGGCAGGCACCGAAACGTACTCCGGCCGAAGCTATAATGTTATTACGAAAGTGGCAATCTACACCGAAACCGAAGGAGGAAAGGATTATCGAATGCATAAAAATGCCAATAAGCTCGTGCTCGGGCTCGGGCGTCCCTTCCGAGTACACGGCCGTCTTAGGGAACTTCAGGGTACTTGGCGTACTGTAGTGCAAGCAAAGAAGGAGCTATTACATACATTTGCTTCTTCTCGGTACGCCACATATGGGACGGATTATGTTAAACACGTTTATATCCGTCGCACGTTCTGGCTGAGAGCAGCTGGCTGAGGACGTACGCCGATAGTGAGCAGATTGAGAGCTAAGATAAAATGAAAATTTTGATTGAAACACATGTCATGTACAGCATGTGCTGTAAAGTATTGTCCATAAAGCTGTCGAAGTAGATAATGTTGTAAGACTTGAAGAAGTACACTTGATTATATTAAATCAAGCCCGCAAGTCACGACTCTTTTCCAACAATATTTGAAGGGCTGTCTCTGATATAATTTTAATCTCATATTTTATAACAAAATATGGATAAAAAAAAATAGAAAACTAAAACTAAAATCCCGCACCCATTTTCACACTTGTCACTCATATCCGGCGCCCCTGCTTTACCTGTTCCACACCACGATGGCGCTGCAGTATCCGTCTGTGGTGAAATCTTGTGAAAGTGCCGATACCGAGAAAGAACCGTGCCGCTGACCTCTTGCACATGGCACGGCCATCGAAGACGGTGTTTGATTTTACCAAGATCCGGCATAACTCCCCCAAATGCCTGCAAATGTAAACATGCGCCAACCGCCTGTATGGCCAAGTGCCAAATCCTCCAACACCAACACACGATCAGCGCGTGATTGCGCACGGGAGCCAAATTTATATAGGTCAGTCGTGTATGTAAACCGACCTCAACACACACACACTGCACACTGCACGCTGGAGCAAACTATGGGAGTATAAAGCAACAATCATCATCATCATCATCATCATGCGCTATACATTCTAAAGCCAGGTGTAACTTCCATTAACAATCTGGCGCAACAGCACCCGGGAACAGTTTTCAAGGGGGTGAGAAAAGTACAAAATGACCGACAATCGGCAAATGCGAAGAACGCGAAACGCACACCACTATAAAGGCTCGATCTTCAAGTGGTTGGCTGGTTGGTCGGCACAGGTTTGCCGCACAAAGTGGTGACGGCAACAAACAAACGGCCGAGAACAAAACCGAAAAGTTAAATCAATTACCACCTGTTTGCCTGCATGCTTGCATGGCGTTGAAATACAATGGTTGCGGGCGGACAGAAACTACCGACACTGGTCGGGGATACTTAATGGCAAACGTTGCCCGTTGCTTCCATTATCGTCGTTTGATAATCTGAAGGTGAAGGTGCAACTTTTTACGGGGAAGATTCATTAGCAGAAACTTTTCGGGCTTCGCACCATACACGATGTGTTGGAGCTATTTTTTGTTCAACTTCTGATTGCGTTCAACAGTTACTGATTGCGGTTCTTTACAGCACTAAGTTGTTGCTAAGTAATTTGTTTTAATAAGGTGCCTATGGAAATGGGGATTTATTTTCAATCTCATTAACATCAGGTGGTAGACATATTAATAATTGTAAATTCTTTAAGCATTAAAACCTCGATCATTCTTCTGCCTGTTGGGTTGAATGGTCTCTCACCATACGTACATTCAATTCCAAACTTACGCAATGAAACGGGACCAGAGAAATCCACGTATCTCGAATACTGCTTGACATGTCGTTAACTACTGTGTCCAAAACGTAAGGTGACCCTTACGAGACCTTTCGGAAAGTGTTGGAACCTCCATCCGGCGAAGGCGTTCGGATTTGTGGAAATACACCAGCTGGTTTTTGCACCACGATAATGTGCCTCCCATTCGGCCATTATTTTGAAGAAGTTTTTCACAAAAACTGACTCCCATGTTGTTCTGCAACCGCCGTACTCACTAGATTTGGCACCAGCCAAAGCTTCTGGCTGTTCAACAAGCTAAAACGGCCGCTTCGGGGACACCGTTTTGACACTATAGAGGAGATAAAAGCCGCAGCGACGATGGAACTAAAGGACATCCCAGCATTCGCGTTCTCCACCTGCTTCGAGGAGTGGGAGAAGAGGTTGAAGAGGTGCATTGCATCGGAAGGGGATTACTTCAAATGACCTTCATTTGGTCTAATAAAAAAAAACATTGCAGAAAAAAAAAACGCAGAATCACTTTATTTTTTCAGGCACAATAGTATATTTGGCATTAATAGATCAAATTCTAATTTACATTCCCAAAACCATTTAAATTGTTTTTAGATAATATAGATTTAACTTACATTTAAATGACATTCTATAAAACTATTCTTTTTTTCGGTTGATTCGGTTCGGTTAGCTCTAAAAGCTGTGTGCAAAGCAGACTTTAACTGGTTTTTAATTAAAGATTTACATATACAGCCCACATCGAGTACCGTATAAGACGAGAATTGGCTTTACTTGAGGGCTTTTACCTTGACGTTCAAGTGCTTTTCCGTTTTGTCCAGATCATTGACACAAATTTTTCGATTCAAGTTCTGAGGAACACAAACTTCGGGGCTGTTTTTGAGAAACATTGGTAGAATTGATTGGCTTGAGTTCAAAGTTACCATGCTGTGGAATGATTAAATTCAGAGTTTTTTTTTGTAAAACGACCTGATTCGTTCCAGTACCATTCATAAAAACTGCAAATCATTGAGTTTCTTACTAGCCCTCATCTAGCTTATCCTTAATAAACTATCTGAACTTGGCATTCCTCTTTTCATCATTTTCTGGTGCCGATCTTACCTGTCCCTCAAAACGGCCTTAATCGTTTTTCTATGAAGTGTCGTGTCAATATGCTTGTTCATAGTCCTAGTAACTGGTAACTTCATTCCAATACCTTCAACCAGATCTCAGACAAGCGAGTCTCTGTCGGTGTTTGGTTGGATGCTGGCCTCACCTTTACCAACCGACTATATCGACTATATCGAATCCCTGATTGTCAGACCTCGCAGAACGCTGAAGTATTGAAGCGCGTTGCCAGCGATTTCCCTGATATTCTTTGCCTGAAAATATTGTTCTCCTCACTCGCTGCTGGAATGATCTGCTTGATGGTGTAGTTGTCGTCAGCTAGGATCGAAAAAAACCCGTATCTAGAGAATGCAAAGATGCTTCATTAGCTTTGCTCCCACGGAAGATCATTGAGTCCAATCACTTGGCATTTAATTGATTCGTGGACTAGTGTCGGTTGCTTGACTCGCAGTCCCTTGAGTGACGCCGATCACAGAAAGAGCTGGATGATGGAGCATAGCTTTTTGTTAGTTTCAGCATCAAATTCATTGTATAGTTGTAAAGTACGCAATGAATATATCAAAGTTGAAATTAAAATTAATGAAAATATCCAAAAAATCCTCTCACACCCGAGCACCAAGATTCATTGGATTCTTGATTGACCTTGTGGTGATTCCTCTTGAAATTGTATCACCATCACCACCAACAGGTGGAGCGCTACGACCATCTCTAGTCCTCGCTCAGGCTAAGCCCATTGCTAGCCATTGTTAATCAGAAGCGATCAGGATGAAAGCCATTCGTTAGAAAACACTCGAACAGGACATACCTTCCAACGTCGCGAGGTCCTTACGTGTAATACAAAAGGTCATATAACACTGTAGCCGGAACCTGTACTTTTATTAGACAAATTGGTTATAACTGAAGCTCTCGAAGCATCTCGTCACACTGTGAAGAACCATTAAACCATCTTAAAAAATAATCTTAAACCCCTTTAAAGTCTTCTCGTGTTACATCAATCCTCTTGTACTGTGCTCATCAGCCTTTCCTGAGCTCGTATCTCAAGATCAAAACAGTGCCAATCAGAGCCTTCTTCTTTAGGCATCTGAACTTTGATATTCAAGCTTCATGCACCATTTTCGTGTGTGTTTTATAAAGTTGGACTTCGTTTTAAAAACTATTTCAACTTATTATTCCGATCAAATATTCGCGCGAACACACCAAAAGACGTTATTTTTTACCAATTTTTTTTCCATACACCTTCAGATCTCCAGGATCATTCCTTGTTTATTGTGTAGAAAACAATCATTGCGCTACCATTTGTCAGACCAAACCCCAGACAGTCATCATAAATGCTCTGTCATCAAACATGTGTTTCTCGCTTACTCTGACTCATTCCCTACACGCCCTTCTCGCAGGGTCCTCTCGTCGTTGTTGACGCATCGTTTAAAACTACAATCAAGCATCCGCAATGCGCACCATTTAACCCCTTTACCAACGAGCCCCTAAATTTGTGGTAATCCCGAAAGCGGAATCATAATTCACGCATTACCACCCCGCCAAAACGGGAAAATGGAAAACCCCGAAAAAATCGCACATAAGCACATTTAAGCTCCCGGGGCCTGTCACCGCGAACCAGCCCGGGAAGATGTATGGATAGCTCAATATATATGTAACGCTGCTTACCGGCGTACATAAATCAGCCGGGCAGTGTGTTCACGCTTTGTTTGGTTTTTTGATTTCCGTACAAAAATCATGTTTAAATCTTTAACCTTCCGACCATTAATCATTTTCTCACCCTCATTTCGCTATCGCAATCTCGCGGTCGTATTTCCTTTTCTGCCATTTATAAATCGTTTTCATTGCATTTATTTGTGACTGGAAAAAAGCTTTTTCCGCTTTCATTCTTTCATTTCCTTTGGCTTGTATATTCCAACAATGCGCTCACCATATCTGCAAGCTCGTACAGTATTTACATTCGGTTAAAAAGTTACAGAATGGAATCAGTAGATGCAGTACGAGATACTACCATGACATTCGGGCACGTTTTCGCTGTTCGCCGCAAGTTGGAATCATTTGCCTGTCAAATTTATTTGTTCATAACAAATTTATGAGCACATGTTTATTCCCCAAGTTGTGGCTGGCAACCAGCGTGTTCGTCTCCTCGCTCGCTTACTATCTCTCTCTTTTTCTCTTCCTGCAAGCTTTGTTTCGGAAAGGATGGAAAAGGATCTGATTTACAAATGGAAAATAAAACAACAACACAATCACAACTTAATTGCACTGCATACAAACTCACACAAGCACGCGCACGCTCTCTCCCTCGAGTTTCACAGTTCTTATGCTGACTTTGCAGATACCAAACAGCAGCAAGCAGTATCTGCCAGGTCGGGGGAAATGGAAAAGATGTAGAAAGGGAATTGATCGTAAAAGATGCCGGCAACGCGCCCCAGAGGCACTCGTGAACGAGTGATAAGCACTCGCAAAGAAGTGGCACACGCGAAGGACAACGCTCCGTATTCAATTCCCACCAGTAGCAGAGGACGCACACAGCCAGCGTGCCAGCAAAACGAAAAAGAAAACCCGAAAGCAGTGAATGAATTTTTAACGGTTGCTGTTTTCACACTTTACTCACTGACTGCTGGCTGTGTGGCAGCATTTCCATCATATACTTTCGGTAAAAAGCGTTGCTTCAGGATATCGGAACGTTCTTCCATGGGAGCCGGGTTGTGGTTCGTTTAATAAACTGGCAAGGAAGACTATTTAAAGTTCCTGCTGTTTAAAGATATTAGGTAAATATTTTGACATTTTTTGACGTTCCATAACTCTGCCGTCAACTTGCCCAAAAGTTCCTTAAACATATTTACAGCCAAGACCTCACTCGAGTGGTTATGAACGGACACGGTGAACGTACTTTGTAACACGAGCTCTCCTCTCAGAACAGAGAAGCTTAATTAGTTCGACGTGTGAACACGCTTATAAGCACACTCACACTTTGCGATGCAAACATCAAATCTTTGTTCTGCACGGTCGCGTTCACCGACACAGCTGAGGTGCGCATCGATCGTTGATGCAATGCATACAAAGTGCATAATTGATGCTTCGATTTAAGTGCTACGCGAGCCGGGCTTATCGTGACACTCGATGCTTGGTGTGTTGAGTTGTTAATAGTGCTTCATCAAATCGTGTGCCTGGGAAGGGCAACGAACACGCCCCATTGGGTAGTTTGAGCGATCTCTCATTTGCTTTGTTCGGTGGTGTCCCATAAACGCTGACAGATGGTGGCATGGTTTTTGGTACAAAATGGCCTAGTAGGGATAAAAATTATGAGACAAAAGTATGTTTTTCTCGATTAGGTGTAGAAAAGTTCATGAATTGTTTACTAAATCAAATTACAAAGAAATGTTCTTTCTCCTTAAACGAACCCTGCCAACGTGGTTTAGGTCAAATTCAATCCTGAGCATTCATTTGTCATGTTACAGTATACCGTTCCGTTCAACTTTATATCTTCTTCCACAGTTGCATCTTATCAGCTTATAATTAAAATAAATTGAACCTTATAATAATTAACCATCACAACACACAAACACTTTTCCAACGGCGTGAAAACAGAGTCAATCCACGTGGCGATCCCTCGAAACCCTCTAAACGCGATGTCATTAATCGTGATCAAATTCTCCACTCGCTAGCTGCCAGGACCGTGGAAGTGCGATAGAAGCATCGGAAGAAGGAAGCGAATATGAATCACCCTGAATCAATCACATCGAAATGTTTATCAAAACTGTTGGTTCAATTATTCGTATTTATGTTGGCACCTCATTTATATTCATTAATGTAAACGAAACCCTTCCCGGGAGGATCTTTGCTTGCACGTGACACTGAGCGGGAAAAGAACGACTGAATTAATTAATCTATGTTAGTAAAATGGTGTTCAGCAAACTCTTATGCATTAAGTAGACTATACTTTATAAGTGAAAGTTTTTGCTGATTCTCCATCAACAAAACAGGAAGGAACGAATTGTTTGAAGGGTTTTCTGGGGTTTCATTCTGTTTGTTTTCATAAGTAACGCTACGCAGATACACTCACTTCCTGTCTCAATGTTTATAAATTCACATTGAAATCAAATTGGTTTTAGTTGGTTCTGTTTGTTTTGCTGGTTTGCGTCAAATAACAGTCAGCTGTATGTGAATATTTGTAAGAAAGAAATCAAACTCTAAAACACAACTTTCTTCATTCAATACATTACACCAACGTTTTTGAAGTAAAGTGAACTCATTAAGTAGACTCAATAAGTGAAGAAATCACCGCTGGGGGGTATAGACGATAGCGATGCCAGTCTTCGTACGACAGGACCGAGCTTCAATTACCATCCGGACAGTTCCCCCGATATTGAGGACTAATCATCTTACTACATGAGCTTACCAAGTCTAGTAAGCCAGAAATGGAATAGAATTTCAAGCAATGTTCTTTTTAAGGATCTACTCTTCCTTTCCTATTAGACTACCATATTTGACTACTCATTGTTTGCTCCTGCCTATCGAATGTATTACGGGTGAGGAGATTCATATAACAAGACGTTCAGCCTTGAACCTCTTATAATAAATATAATTAACTGTTCTAGCCATTATGACCAGATGCTAGCCCTTATGACAGTGGCTAGTAGCCAAATAGCTTCGCAATCCCACTACGATAATGCACTTTTCATTCAGGGTTAGAATATGCTAATAATGTTTGATGCCCATCAGCCCAAATTTGGTGTTAAATTGAAGAAAAAAAAAATCAGCAGAATGCTAAGCAATTTAGTTATTAGACTCCTCCCATGGAGTGCGATCAATGACGCACGCTAATTTTACGAAACTCAATGGCTGCCACTGGGACTTCTATTGCTGGCAGTATGATGCTCGACAGCTCAGTGCCTGTTTGTGGGTGGGCTGATGAACAATAAATTTGACGCACCAGCTCTGCTTAGCTTCGCCATTTTTTTTTTACTTGCTCGGAGGAGTTTAAGACATTATGAAATAATCCGTTATAACTTCTCGAGACCTCTCGAGGTTGTTGGGCCAAGAAGAAGAAGAAGAACGCTCATTCTACTTTCAATTTATAAAATTAGTTTTTTTGTGTAAATTTTTGTTAGCATTATAGGAAAAACGCTCTATATAATCGTCTTTTTATTATTGTGAAGATAATCTTTTAATTATGACGGCTTGAAGCCGTATTGTTATGAGCAAAATATATTTAATAAGTAACTTAAACTATTCACTTATTTAAAAATACGAAAAAATAAATCGCAGTGTTTGGTCTTTGCCTTTTTGTTATTAAAAAGCTATACTTTTTTCATTTCGATTTTTGGCTACATTCATGTATTTTTAATTTTCATTCGGTTTTGTGATAGTTATTCAATATTAACATAATTCTTCTAGAAAGTTAAGAAGGTGAAGAAGATTTTGCCAAATTTTTGTTTAGTTTTTTTTATTCATAAAGAACGGCCTGGCCGTATTGCTGTTTTGGTTTAGTTATACTTTGTACAAGTATCGAGAGCAGTAGACTTAAAAAACTGAATTTATTCTCTTTTCTGTCACTGAATAAATCAGACGAATTTAAAACATACGAAACTATGAGGATACAGACGGAAGCAAATGTAAAATTAATATTCTTTTTTCCATTAAAACTCACATAAAAAGCCTAATTTCATCTTATGAACATGTTCATTGAACATGACAAAACAAAAGAGAAGCAGCTTGTAATTATTCCCTTACTCTCCTTTGTACTTTTGCCTTGCCAAAGAATAGTTTTCCGAACGCACAGCCCAGCTATGGAAGAAGTTTTTCAATCAACGTCCGACAGATAAGAAAACTTCATTCCATGGTGCAAATTATTCGAGTACGAATGATAATGATGACGTCTCACAAATGAGGAACATTACCACCGCAATCCATTTTCTTCGTTTGCTTTCATCTTCATTCACGAGCTGAATCGGACTTCAAAGCTCTGGGATTTTTTCACTCTTGATGTAATTACAAACATGTCCCCCTCAATGACACATTTGAGTAGCTGTGCGATGGGATTTTTAAAATTAATCACCGTCGGAACTATTTTCAAACCTGTAAATC
Source organism: Anopheles stephensi (assembly GCF_013141755.1). Taxonomy (NCBI): domain Eukaryota; kingdom Metazoa; phylum Arthropoda; class Insecta; order Diptera; family Culicidae; genus Anopheles; species Anopheles stephensi. Next base: position 35,461,179 of record NC_050203.1, on the reverse strand, counting down.
ACTCCTCTTTCTCACTCTACACTTTCTTTCTCTCTCTTTCAGGATGTTTTCTTCATTTCTTCCATACATTGTTCAACCGTTCTCACTGAGAAGTAAATTGGACAAACGGAACACTTCTCGGCTCCACTGCTCCATTGATATGCAAATTAATGTAGGTTTCACTCGAGTAAAACGCACCCACAGCGAAGAAAAGAGCACACGCTGTTGGATACAGAATGAGGCGCTGACATCATAAAGACACATCCTCACATCCTCACACCAGATCAAATGTGGCGCAAAGAACTGTGGACGAAATACAAGCGAAAAATCACACATCACAGATAACCGAAGCAAGCAAGCAAGCCTCGAAGAACTTTGGTCTCGCTGCGATACGCCAGCGCTGAACACGGCTCACCAGCGTTCGTAACGCGATTCGTAACAAATCTGGCAAAGGCAATCGTCCGTTTGTGACCTTCATCCGGCCTCCGGCGAGGTAGCGGGCGGACGGCCCCGGGCCCCCTGCAACGATGAAGGTGGACAAGGGCGTGTGCACGAACGGCACCTTGGAGGACCTGAACCGGGCCATCCAATTCGAGGCCGTCTTTTCGACGCTCGTCGAAAACAAGATACTGGCAATCAAGCGTGAGTGTGAGCTGAAGAAACGGCACAAAAAGTCACGCCTCCTGCGGCGTATCCTTTTCGGCCGCAAGGTATCGTCGGGTGGGGCGGGTGTGGGCAGTTGCTGCCATCGGGAAGTTTCCGCCAGTAATAGTAACAGCAGCAACGGTGCAAACGCGGCCGGTGAGCCGTTATGTCCGGAGCAGAATGGAACTGCGCTGCGTGATGGGGTTGACGTCGTTGGATGCTATAGCTATGGGGCCACACTGCCGGAAGCGTCCCTTGCGGTGGAAAACTTCACCATTAGCGATGGCGTTGATGAGGTTATAGTGGAGATCGGTGACCTTTCGTCGCTGGTCGATGCGGATGGGAATGTGGTTGTGAGAACGGCGAGCCTGGAGCCCGGAAGCTGTGGGGAGGATGGCAATGGTCCGGCGAGCGAGTCGGTTGCAGCCGGTACCCGGTCCAGGATGTCCGTTGCCGAATCCGTTTCGACGAAAAGTCCCGAATCGCTGGAGAATCGTAGAACGGGTGGCCGGGCGGCTGTGAGCGCACCCCGGAAGTCCTCCCTGCTGGAGCCGGTTTCTATCGAGATCGAGCCGGAATCGGATCCGCTCAGCGCACACTACGATATGGAGGACAGTGCGACGAACGTTTCGATTGAGTTGGACGGCGTTAGCGATGTGTCCGATATGCGGCGTAGCATCGCGTCGGAACCGATATCTATCATTAAGAATTCGACCCGGTCTCGGTACGGCCTTGGGTCGTACCTGTCGGCCGGCAATGCCGTTGCCAACCGACTGCGGGTGCTCGAAGCGAAATCGATCAGCGCCCAGAACAGCCCGATACTGCCACGCCAGAAGCCGGCGGCCGAGGGACGCCATCTGACATTCAGCACGGCCACCTACCAGCAGACAAAGTCGTCGACCAAAGCGAGTGCCATCGACTGTGATACCTCGTTCGTGGTGGATCTCAGCCAGTCGGATCGGGATCAGCAGCAGCAGCAGCAACAAAACAACTCCACTGTGATAGTGAAGGACAAGCCGGTCGGCCAGGCGGCAGTCGGCAGCAAGAAGTCAGCACTAGTTCTAGGCGATAATAGCAGTAGTAGTAGCGCTAGTAAGAGAAACAAATTAACGCAGCCCCACAGCAGCAACCATTCAGCCAGTGCGGTGTCCATCGGTCGGGCCGCGTCGGCACAGCAGCAGCAGCAGCCACAGCCAGAGGCGCCGTCTTCGCCTCCGCTGGGACTCATCGAAAGCTTTAACCAGCTGACGGCATCCAACCTACCTGTGATAGCATCCACTGCACGCCATTCACCGCCGGTTAGTGATCTGGTCAAGCTGCAGCAGCACCACCTCGCCAACACTCGCCAGCATCGGCCCTCATCCCCGTCGATCCTGCTCGATGCGTTCTGTCGCGGTGAGGCTCATCCTTCCTCCGACGCTCACACGCCCATTCCTTCCCGGCGAGCTAGCAAAGGATCCGGCGCAGTCGCACCCTCGTCGGCCGGTGACGGTGTCTCTGCAACGGTGTCGACGGGAACCTGCATACAGCCCTTGCCGGCTGGCCCAGCTCAACCGAATCAGTCAACGAATCAGCCGCAACGTAAGCCTCGGAGCTTCCTGAAACAGTCGAGCTGCGATGTGGAGCTGCACTATCGGCCAACCGTCACCGGCACACGGCGATCGAGCGCCAAGGAACATCACCATCACCGGAAGAGCAGTGGCTATGGCCACGGTGACGATTACTCCTCCTACATCATGGGGTACGACATCAACGAGAGCGACGAGGAGAAACTGAACAAACGGAAGTACAGTAAGTATGACGGTAAAGTGTACTAATCGTGTACGTGTGTAGTGTGCTCTCTAGCACCCAGTTCCCTCTAGTTCGGGTAGGTTCCGAAACTTGACGTAGCTCCAAAGATCCTCCGATCAATCATATCACTGTTGCAGCTCCCCGTTGCCATCATCTTCTTCGTGAGGTTCTCCTCCTGTATGCAGCACCTATGCCCCTTGCCGGCACCCACCCACGTTTGCACGGACGTGTCCGCATCCATCATTACCACCACCACCACCACCACCACCACAACCACCTCCATCACCAACAAAAGTCGATGTCACTGGAACGGTCGATGTTCTCAAAGTAACTTTTCTACTCATCCTCCTGTTCTAGAATATTTGAAGCGATGCTCGGACCCGGTCATTGTGTTCCCGTCGACGAGCAGCGGCACGGGAGCGGGAGTAGCGGGCGGCACCGTCGGCGGCAGTGGCCTCCAGCATTGCATCCTCAGCCGTCCTCCGAACCAACCTCTGTAAGTATGACGGCGGGAAGTTTGTCAATCGAAAAGTAACTGACAAACTTATGCGGGAAAAGCACTTATCTCGTGCGTGTGTGTGTGGTAGTGGTAGAAGTCTTCGTCCGTGACATAAGGGCTGCACCACACACGAGACAAAGTATTGTAACTTTCTGTTCACACTTCAGGTTTTAAGTTGCACTGTTGGTGTGATTGATGGTTTTCATACACGTAGCGTCACGGATTTCATGCTTTGCGGTAGTTACATGTTCATGTACTCATGACGTGTTTTGCTCGATGTTCGTTTTAGGTCATTTTCATGATAAATATAATGCAATATTGCAAATTGTCTGAAGCGAGCTCAAATGTACTTTGACAGTTAATATTCCAACATAATAGAGAAGTTAGTTGCACGACGATCTGGTCTCACGTAATTTACAATTCTCACGCAGATTGAGATACTCAGAGAAGATTGAGGCACTTTAAACTGTCCTCGGGTAATAAGCTAATCCATGTGGTAAAGTTTCATACTCCCACTTGGTTTGACATTTTTCCAATTAGAAGTTTGTTCTGGGAGATAATAGGAATGTTCTAGGAATAAGAGAATAAAAAATTGACAAGATGTCACAAACAAGAACTTTTGCAACAGGAATCATGCCTTGTGGCATGCCTAACTTTATTGGCTTTAAAATAACAATCAGAATCATTTAGTAGATTATCTTCGTCCCGCCTTGATGTGTGCACAAACCATCGTAAAAGCGCTTTTTTAGTTCCTTTTAACAGAGATAATAATACTTGACAGCCCCCGGTATCATCACACCCCAATTCAATGCACACTGAATAATTATTAAATGTGAAACTTAAATCGGTAAGATCGTATATTGAATCTTATTCAGGCTGTAGTAAGGGCTGACTATCTAGCTATATGGTAAAACCTTTTCTAGTTTCCCATTAAGAACATGTATGATGTACGATTTTTTGATAAATAATCTCACTCATACTATCACAAACAACATTCTTTAATATCGAATTTCATCCATAACACCTCAAAAGCAGCTGCAAGAACTAGTATAATGCGTCTGTACGGGTGAGATTTAGAATATGTTTTGTTCAAGCCAAATATGACAATCCTGCATCGATAACTGCCACGCTCCGGCACCGTAACCTGGATCAAGCCTTGTCTACTGTCTTCTTGGAAAAAGCCGTGATAACAGATATTATTTATGTTTTTAACTAAACTTTTGTGTAGCTCGGTGATTTATTCAAATCTCTTTTAGCTTCGTCATGAGCAAAATAGTCGAGAAGTCTGAGGAGTTGGGGGGGCTTTTTACATATAATTCGACTGGTATGTGTCGGTCAAACGTAATTCGATCACCTGCTGGGTGTCCTTCTTTGTCAAAACTTGGTTTGATATAAAGAAGTTGGCTTCAGTACCCTGGAACCCTTTTATAATTTTAGAGGTTAAAAATCTATTTGTATCTTTTTTGAATGGTTGGAATTTTTCATTTGTCAAAATTGGTGAAGAGATTTTTTTCATCCTTCATACTTTTCTCTAGACAAGTGTTAACGTCGTATTTTTATTAAAATCTTTGGTTTAGATAAATCAAGTGATGTATGAACAAAGTGTATCCCATCTCAATGATAAAAATGTATAAATCGAAGTACAACTGCATACATAATGATGCTATAATTTTTTTCTACTCAGCTCACTAGCTCAAGGCAATAAATATCTTTAAATCACGTCTCTGTAACACATTCAAAAGCAAGTATATAACGACCATACTCTGACGCACATGACGCACCCAGAAGTTGTAACCCGAATGTGCTTGATCAGGAAATATGCTGATTCACGCACTTGGTCGCTAATTACAATCAGAACCAGATTAATTTGTGTTACTTCCCTTCATTAGGATGGATACGAATTGGTGTACTTGGGTGAAGCTCCGGTTAAGCCAAAAGCTATCAATAAAATCTCGAGCATTACTCGGCAGTAACTTCCACAGCCCTTACACAGACACAGTGTTCGGAACTTCTTCAATTACCCGGTTTTTTGGACGAGAGCACCTCAGTTATGTGTCTGGTCCTCGATACGCAACCATGGATGGTTGAATAGGGCTTACTCGCACTCCTACCACATTAGATCGAGGAAGAGTATCCGTGCATGTGTGCGTGGTTGTGTATGGAGCCATACGCATGAGAAATTATTATGAGCCCTAGCCCTGAAGAAACCCGTTCACCGTGTTCTGGGGGTTTGGCTCGTTTCCTCCACTCATGCTGAGCAGCGTCCATGCGTTTCGTCCGAACTCGTCTCTCACCGCTTACCTTGTTATCTGTTTCTCTCAATGTTCCTCGCATGTACACTCACACACCTGCCTGCCTGCCTGCCTGCCTGTCCCGCTTGCCGCACCGACCACAAAACCCCCAACAACGAAATCTGTCCCGCAACTCGACGGCACACCGTAGTCAATTCCCCTACGACGAAGACTTCATGTACGATGTTTCACTGCAAATTGAATCCGACCGTCACGGGGAGCTGGATTCAATAGTGCCTGAGCATAGGAGGAAGCATAAACACAGGTAAGAATTGGCTCGGGATAACGAGCAGCACAAAGTGCCCGGGATCTCTGGACCTCAACGTCCGGACTGATGCTGGATGCGGTACGGCATACTGCTTTCACCGGAAACCGAAAAGCCCGTACACCTGTACACGTCGCCTGTAAGCGCCGCCAGCCATCCCGGATCGATACGAGACGAAGAAACAGCTGCCGGTGCCGGGTCTAGTAGAGTGTGGTTGAAGACCTACTACTCGGATGGTACTTCACTCGAGAGACCGAATCTCAGGGCCGTGTTGGCAAACAAGGACTCCCCGGTGACTCTGACGCCAAGAAGCACCCTATGGCGCTGGTTGTCCCCGAAGTGCTGCTGCTGGCTTCAACCGTACCGGTGGAAAACTCTCGCCCTGCGAACACCAGCACGACCAGCACCTTTGTAAACCCGATCGCAAGATGAACTAATAAAAATGGCATAAGCATCGCAAGCTCTCCGCCAGCCGGTCAGGCGCCGAGCACCGGGAAAAAGAAACAAGCAAAATCAATTAACTTTTATCTCACGGTTCATTCTTTTCTTTTCACCTCGGCGATCCTTTTACATGCACGCGGTGCTGACGTAAATCCCGGAAGCAGACATCATCATCATCACCATCGACACTGTAAGAAGAAAAGACACAAGAAGCGCAAAATTCTGGTGCACGACCTGGACGACCAAAGCGTAAAGGTAAGCCGACCGGGTGGGATGTTTTATCGTTTTCACCGTCATCATCAGGGCTTAGAAGGGTGGGTTTCTTTTTTTTTCGAGTTGGAGCTGTACGTGTGGTAGCAGATTTTACACCTTCGCCCAGAAACCTGTAGCGCGACCGCGAGCCTAATCCTAATGGCTCGTCAAGTCACGGTCACGTCAAGTCGCACGCACAGGACGTGCCGTATACGTTGAAACGGCCCGAGCTTCAGCCACGATTACCAACACTGACATCTGTTTTGCTGCGACTCATTCCAGTTTTCCTTCCTCTTCCGCCAGGTGATAGACCCGGACGATCTGCCGCAACGTGCCAGATGGACAATCATTGCGACCGCATGCCTATTACTGATTATGTGCCTACTATTAGTTGGAATCACACTGCGGATGGCTCCCATCATCGACGATATGGGTAAGTACGGGCGCGGCAGTGCAAACCTTCATTAAACCGAAATACCCGATCGAAGTGATAATTGCAGGACGTAACTATTGCGAGCTGAAGTTGTTTTTCACCGATGTAAACTCGTCGCTGTGTGGCGCTAGCTGTGCACCAGCGACGCTCTGTACTCCAACTGATTGTAAAGCTTTCCCACCTTGAAGCAAATTTCACAGAACCCTCACATTACCTCTTATTCTGACAGCGGATGTGTTTTAACCGCTCAGAGACATTTGAATTCTTGAAGAGCAAGAGAGCAAAAGCTTCAATTGTGAGCGACTCTGCGCATGCTCAAAACAATTCACTCTCATGCTCGCTCAGCAGAAACCATTTTGAGAGTTCAATAGTCTCAACACTCTTGCGGAAGAATGATTCCGGAGGGGAAAATGTCGTTTAGTTTTCCTCACAATACCGTTTGGATCTATCGCGAGAGTTTGGAGTGTGCGGTCTGGAAAATCGTACCCCGTATGAGTGAACATGAGTAATCCTCTCCCGAAGCATGCCGTACCAATTGTTATGCTAAACAGGTCAATTATGATGCAAGATAAGAGCAGTTTGTCGTTCCATCTTCAGTGTCGACATAACGATGCACGTTAATGGAGGTGCCTGGTGTTTCACCAGGGCGAACGATGGAGACGCGTAGTCTTTCATTGCGCTGAGATGGAGACGCCTGGTCTTTTGTAAAATGTCGTTATTTGTTGGAGTGTAATCTTTAGCTTGGCAAAAAAACGTAATTTTGCTAATAGCTTCTTTGAAATAATTATATGAAGGAAAACGATGTAATTAAACGGTTTCACGCAATTAATGCTTGATAAACAATGAGCGATACGAATATTGTTTCGCATTTTTTTACCATTCGAGCTAAATATTAATAATATTAATATAAATATTAATTATGTTGTCAGCATGCTCAAAATAAATTAAATAATGTTTTTCCTAATGTTTCAAAGGTTAAACAAATTTCAAATGAATAAAATCAAAATGCGAATAAATATAGCTATCTTAATCAATTCATTCAACCGAAGCTGAATGTTTAGTCCTGTATAAGGGGGGTGATCAAATTACTACAACCGATACTTTCAATATACAAACCGAAATTTGGAAAACTCTTACAAAAATGGATAAAACATATATCGTTTAAAGAGGCTAGCAACTGGGAAAAAAACGTTACGTTTATACTTACGACATGTACGCATTTCGTTAAGTATCCACATCATAACCTCCATTTTTCAAACAACTTACATTAATAAATATTAATGTATAATGTAATGTATAAGAGCATGTACAGAAATACAATACACGAATCAAAAAACTGTTATAAACCAGAACGATGCAATGAAAGATGAAATATTTACCTAGTGCAAACATTTCCACATTCAGTAGATCAATCGCCATTTGGTTGAAAGCCTTTCGATTTACCCCACCTAGTCAAAACATCAGCTCACTCCTTTATAAATCAATGCGTCTTCAGAAAACGTTCTATAGAAAAAGAAAAAAAACAAAAAACAAATTTCAATCTGTTATCATTCAACCAAGAGACGTCGATCATACTTCACAGTTTGAGACGTTCCTATCGTACGCGCCAGTAGCTTTGTCGGCTTTAAGTTGACAACCGACGAGGCGCTGCTATTGCAAATTGTCGTGCATCGTCATCGCCCCACATAATCTCCTGCCTGTCGATGTGCCCTGCTTGTCGCAATAGCTTTGCTACGGTGGCTGTCTTCTCGGTCGGTTGAGGTAATTTGAAATATTGTACCAACATAAAATACGACCCGCGCGTCAGCGCAATAATCGAAAGTTTGGATGGAGCAATGGCGGGATCGGAATTTCGGTACCGTTTAATCTTCGAATTCTATCCCCAGGAGGCAAATAGCTAAAGTAAATATTAATAACAACAACAAGAAAAAAAAACAGCTCCGGCGACACCGAACGGTTGTGTCGTATGGGCGAAACGTACATATCCGAGAAACCACTTTTCCAATTTCCTGTTGATCCTGAGCATCTTACCGTTCGGGTTTTCCCTACCGGCGTTGCCGGTTTCGGCAACAGTTCGGTCGCAAATCCTCCTAGCCCCAGGTTGGGCTACCGTAGCATGCAGAGAGAACTGTTACTTCCACACATATCGGTGACGCTAGTGGCAGAAGCACGGCAACACGTCCAACCGTTCGTCGTTCGTCACTGTATTTGGCAGCACCGAACGAGATAGACGCTCGGGGTGAGCATACCCACCAACCCAGCCTCATCGCGTTCGGGCTCATCCGCTGGGTCAGCCGAAGGTCCGGGTGAATAATGCTTTCATCTTTCCTACATTAATTCATCGGATGTAGACGCAAGCAAATAAAAGCAATTTAATGGCACTTTGTTCACCATGTCGGCGAGCTAAAACTCGCCCCAGCAGTGCTTACGCACCACAGAACGGTGGCTCACCGCTGGGTGTCCTTCCCGAAAAGACGCCCTGTCGCCGAGGACATCGGCAAAGTGTCCGAGCCTTCTGGGGAGGGGGGGGGGGGAAATGACACTAGTGCGAGTTTTGTTGACCAGCTCAAACCGAGACCGAGGACCGTCATCATCCCAGATCTATCTTCATTAGACGATACACACATGCTTTTTGCGTGGCGCGCACAATCATATTACGCTTTCTACGCCCACCAGCATAACGGTGGGATAACGGGAACGCCCCTTCCACCCACTTAGCAGCTCAAACAGTTCGGCCGTCTCCGGCCAGGCCGCTCGATGAGTTTTCACCAGAAATGGTCCGAAATGAAGAGAAATGCTCCAAAACCATCATGAAAATCAACTAAACTTTTTTCCCCCCAATCTACTGTGACTGTGTGGGGATGTGTGTGCATGCGTGTGCCAAGAGCGATGGTGGTACCACTGGTACAAGCCAACGGTCCAAGCGGGCACTCTGAGATGCTACTACATTTCCACTAGTAAAACGACTTCACCGACGCCACTACTCGCAAGTGCTTTGAACTGGAGTTACGGAATAAATATTCAGCAACAGTGTGCCTGGGTTCGATTGAACTGCACTCGGCCACGGTTGTGCGGTTTGCTTCACCCTCCCGGTACGTGCAAAGGTAGAAAACAGTGCAAAAAAACAACACTGGAAGTGGCATTTGCTTCGCCGCGTGAACAGGAGCTTTTCCCAACCATCGGTTATTCATTTCCCTTGCTTTCGGGTTTCGCTAGCAAGTGGCTTACGAGCAAAAGGAAAAGCCAAGACACAGCTCACATCAGAAGTGGGTGTGGTAGAAAGAACAACAGCAAACAGAGGGAAAAAAACAATGGGGTCCCATGACCATATCGGACTCCTCCTGGCCCGGCTCCTTTTCACCGGATCAGCTCTCCAGCCGTGAAGGAGACCATCAAATCCACCGCCAAACCCCTTGGAAAACCCCCCCACTCACACGAACAGAGCGACATACCACAGAGCGCGCGCCGACAGTGATTTCCCTTTCGAACCATTCCCCCCGGGAGGATTTCAACAAGAAAACGGCTTAGTGGTTGAGTGAAAAAGCGTGAAAAACAAACTCCTGCGGTGTGGCAGTATCAGTAGCGGCAGTCCTATACTTGATCGACCACCTGTTTGAGTTTAGACTGTGTTTTTGTAGTTGCTGATTTCTATCTCTTTTTTCGGATCCACCATCACGGCATGACGGTGGTTGGCGGACCCTTTTATAAAGAAAAATGTATCACGCTAAGAAAGCCATTCGGCGTCGGAAGAGCTTGCCGATCGTTACCAAGAGTGGCGAATAAAGTGCCCTCTACCCATTTGTGTGTACGGCTCAAAACATAAACTTGTTGACTTCACACTCTTGGCGTGGCGTGCCGCAGTTAAGCAATCAAGCACAATTTATGCGATGGAATTATCAGAACACTCTTTGCTTTCAGCTGCGTCTAATAATAATTTACTATTTGGAAAGGTTCGTTAAACTATGCCTGTTTCTAACGTACGATTTTAAATCGTAAAATTCAAACTAAACCGTTCAACCGTTTCTAAATGGTAGTTTTTATGTCCACCAAGCAAGCGTTTCTTGAGGTTGCCGGGTGGCGTAGACTTTAGCGGCACTGGTCTTCACACTGTTAGGTTGGATATCGATTCCCACATAAACCTTTTCCTCGCTCGCAGGAATTATCTTTTCAGTTACTGGTTTGATAGTATGCCCAAATACTTCCCGATGTTATTAAAGATTCAGGACTTTTCTACTATTTCTTCTTCGTAGGTCATAACCGAAAATTTATCAAAGAGTTACATACTTTTGATCCATATGATGGAATTGTTGAATCACTCATGAAAACATTTCAAATGAATAGAGAAAATATCATCATCACAATCAAACGAGTTTAAACAGGGTTTACCTAATCACTTTGCGATCGTAACGGCATATTTCGTCGGTCTTGAAATTTATTTCAATATCGGTCGAGCATTTCAATTGCATCCGAGTGTTTTTCCATCTATGATTTTTTGAGAATGGAAAATCCCTCAATCTTGTAGTTACCAATAAACCATATTATGATGTAAAAATATAGTTAATTTATTAATATAATATTTAAAATGTATTATTACTGCTGTAAATCTATTTTAAACAAATAAATGTTTGGGTGGCCAGATGATAGAAGCCACCGATCTTCACACGGCAGGACCGGGGTTCAAATCCCACCCGGACCGTTCCTCCGTAGTCTACCCAGCTACGTGATATCATTAAGTCTAGTGAATTAGAAATGGCAAGCATGCCCTAAGAGATCTTTAGATCAAAGAAAAAGATTTTATTTAAATAGATGCACTTCCTTCATGTCAATACGGCGCCAAGCCGTCTAACTATAAATATAAATAAATGTACTTCCTTCATATCGTTCGAGCTTGTATGTGCCATTTGCGTAAAAAATCATTCAACAATTCAAATACATTCGAATGGAATGGAAATACTCGCCCGAAATGGAAGTACGTTTAATAAGCAACGAATAATGACGTTGATATTGCACAGTGACTAGGTAAACCCTGTAACGAAAAAAATGTGAAAATTGTTGTTAAATATTACCACCTCTTCATAAGACAGCAGATTGTAAGCTTCCATCGTAAAATTCAAAAAAGTCCCTAACTATTTACAAAACTCCATCATATGGGTACATGGGTCCACAAAGGGCTTGCCATATTCCACTATTCGAATGAAACATTTGCTTAAGTTATGCAAGGTTACCTTTGTATGGATCAAAGCCCTGTATTCATACAATTTAATTTGTCTATTTTTTATTAGTCGATATAGAATAGGAATTGGTAATGGTCATTAATATTTAAATTCCTCTATTTTTGACCCACGAAAAATAAAATCCTCCAAGAGATGATTAACACACGTAACAAATTGTACTCAAAAATAACACTTAAAAAATTTTCCTTGCTTACCTACTTACTTATCAGGCGCTACAACCGCTTTGCGGTCTTGGCCTGCTGCAACAATCCTCGATACCGCTCACGGTTTAGCGCCGTCGTCTGTCAATCCATTATCCCGGCCGTTCTGGCGGACGCATCAACGCCATCACTCCATCTCAATTTGGGCCTACCACGCCTCCACTGTTCGTGTGGACGGCCTAAAAGGACTTTACGGGCTGGGTCGTCCGGTGTCATTCTCATGACGTGACCAGCTCACCGAAGCCAGGCGAGACTAATTCGCTGCATGGAGTGCTCGAAATTGTAGCAGCTCCTCCATTGTCCTTCCACAAATACGGGGCCAAAAATCCTTCTGAGCATCTTCCTCTCGAACGCGGCTAAGAGGGCTTCGTCAGTTTTGGACAGAGTCTACTATAACACTATAAACTATAAATGTTCTGTACAGTCCCAGCTTCGTCCGTCGCGACAGGTCTTTATAGTGGAGAAGTTTCCTCGGGCTGCAGTAGTTTTTCTGTAAAACTTTTTCCTCTCCACAATAAATACTTAACCACTTAGCATGAAACAAAAATGTCAACCTTTTCCGCACATCATGTAACGCAGACATTTTGCAAACAAATATTCGACCAGAAATTGGAGCGGTGAAGGTTCTTCTTTTTCTTCTCGTGTGGCCAAAATCAAACAAAAAGAAAATACTCTCCCAACGAAGCGAAACAAAACAACAAAAAAGAGGCTTCCCTTCCCCATTAGAAAAGCTCCGTAAAAAGCGGGTGGAAACTACCAAACACCGGAATACCTCGCCAGCCGAGGGGATGGGTCCGCGAAAACGTCCTGAAAATGCTGTACCTGTGTACCATCATCCAAGAAGCGGCAAGAATTTTTGCATACCTGCCGAAGAAAGAATGTGAAATTCTCCGAGATCCGCCGTGAAAAGAACCAACTCTAAAAAAGGAACACTCACACACACGCAGAGGAAGGTTGGCTGTGCTTCACTTACACAAGATGTCCAGTCGAAATGCGCAATCATCTTTAATAAATAGTCATGTTGAAGAAAAAAACAGGAAAACTCCAAACTTACAACGACCGTAGACGTAATTTGATTAAATTGGTTTATACGATGAATATTTAAAAAAGTAACTCACAAAGATATAATAAAATTAGAGGTAATTATCTCACAGACGCTCGCCTTTAACGACATCAACGTGGGCCAGATCAGATTTTAATTCCGATATCTACCGGGAAAACTATTCCTCCTTCAAAGCTTAGGCGAGAGATTAAGATCTCAACCGCTAGGTTAAACCTTCCAGCAACTGGTCAAAGCATTCCCATCGAGTAGATTTCATCAATTTTACATTAATATCTCAATTGAATTTGCCTTTCGCCCAGGCTGTCTGAACTGAACCGTGTGGTACCGCATCAATCACAACGCGCTTGCCCAGCGCCTCGGTCAACCAAACTCTTGGCAAACAGAAGAAGAAACCTAATAAACCCTAATAATGATATTATTGTGTAACGGAGCGAGCATATCGTTGCGACTTTTCACCCTGCTCGACGAGAAAGAAACGGACGACACTGTATGAATAAAATTTGCCTTGTTTTCTTGCCCGGCGTCATCGCAAGCAGGACACAACAAACGTCGGCTTAGCGTTGTCTTTCGAATCTATATCTTTGCAAAACATTTTTCACGAGAAATTCCGGAACACCAAAAAGCCGGCTCCCGCGGCCCGTTTTGGCGGATGTAACTTAATTTTGATCGCAAACCATTTTCACTTCCTGCTACAAGCATTTTATCCGTTTTTAATTATATTTTCACTTTCTGATCGCTCTTACTTTTTTTTGATAACTTTTTGATATCTCTCTTTCTATTTCCTTTGCAGGTAAGTGTGCTTCAAATCCGTATCAGCCTTGGTTAAATATTTTTTGAGGGCAGTTGGGTAAGTTTTACACTGAAATTTTCAAGGTAATTTAAGTGGATACTATAGGCTTATACTTAAAGGTTAGTTTAGTTTCGAGCACAAACTACTACAACCAACGCCATCCATCACATTAGCAAAACGCTGGCGCTACGGGCCAACATGTAACCCCATTACGGCGAACATTGATTATTCGCCCGGCTACGTTTGACCTCCAAACACTGGTTCACTCATGCCTGCGCTGATGAGATGCCGGCACCTTAACATTGGTACCCCGGCATTGGACGGATCGGTTATAACTTCAAACATCAAACATTTCGGTGCGCATGGATGGCTTTCTGCTTTTACGCCAACCCGTGCCAGCTCGTTCTGCTCGTCCCCAAGTGTTGTGTGTGTGTGTTGATTAAAACATAATGAAGCAACAAGTTGCACCTGTTCGACCACACACGCACACACACACACGACCACCAGCAGAAGCTGTTCGATGTATCCCGTACACGTGATGCCTGTCGGGTGTACCGTGTACTATCACCGGAGCCACCCCCGGGGTAGGTGATGGTTCGCGCGATGGGAAGAAACCTGTCTGTTCCAAAAAGGTTCTCCAAAGCTCATGCATGACCGAAAGCATTGAACAAAAACAGATCACAGAAGCTTGCCCACTTCTTGACATGTGGAAGCTATATCATCTGGCCAGCAGCAGGAGCAGCAGCAGCAGTTCAACCTAATAACCCTCGGCAGTGTGCGATGGAGGATTGGGCAAAGTTTGGCTAAAAATATACATTTCTATTATCACAAACAGGGCAAACATGCGCTGTGATGCGTTGGTATGTTTTTGTGCTCCATTCTCGAGGGCGTAGAAATAATTTTAGTTTATTTGGAAACCAAATCACCTTGAAGCACCAATATATCCATAGTCTACAGGGTTTAAAAATAAGCTTCAGATATGCTGGTGCCTAGACAAAACATGTTGTTCCAAAGATCTTGTTTTCAATGCGATGGTGACCGAGGACATTCAGTACCTCGATTTACCTAAAATCCTTTTGACCATGCTCGAGTGTTTGACAAAAGCTCTCTAAATCGTGAAGTCGGTATTGTGGTTGTCTCTTTGGCTGTGCGTTTGCTTGATACTTAATGTAAGCTTTTACTCTAACGTAGGCTTGACGATAGCCAAACGGAAACTCGATGTTGACAAAAAATTTTCCTTCCGCCTGAAGCTACCGTTGACGATTTTGAAAGATAATAAGGACAGTATTTAACCAGAATTTCTTATTAATACATGAGAAAACTTATAACTTACAAACGATAAACAAACCGGATTGCTTCAATAAACTAGCTAATAAGCTAATAGGAATTTCAAAAGAACTGGGAGAAAATATATTGCTTTAATGACTTGAAGTATAAACATGATATATTAGTATCTTCTCACGGCAGGATCGGGGTTCAAATCTCATCCTACATAGTGAGGACAGACTATCCAGTTGCAGGGGAAACCAACTCATTTCTGGAAAACCAGAAATGTCAGGTATGATCTTAACAGGTCGTTAAGGCAAGAAATGTTAAGAAGAACAAGCAGTAACAAAAAAACTAGCTAAAATGGCTAAAACTTTATTTTTTGGGAACTAACTATTCCGTTGATCACTTGCCCTTCAATGGCTTCAATTTGGGGACTTCTGTGGTGCAAAGTGTAAAATTTATCATCTTCACCATCATCGTTCTCATCACCAACATCTTTTTTTTTTTTTTTTTTTTCGTTTATTTATAGAGGCTTTGGGTCTTTGAGACTTCATTCGCCTCTTTCCTGTCTATTGTTACATATGTGTGGTAAAAACTATGGCTTAACTATTGCTTAACTATTATTCTTTTAGTAATTTGGAAACTATTATGCTATAAATTTATAGTTCTCGGTACAGGTTGCTGATGAGTAAAAATCGGATGAGGCGGTTCTGCTGTTGCTTGTCGGGAGACAGTATGATGGCTAGGTCGGTATCTAGTTGGCAGGTGGTTCGGTGTGTAGTGTATCCATGGCAATCGGTAAGGATGTGGCGGACGGTAATGTCGACGCCACAGAAGCTGCAAAGTGGAGGACTGGATCGTTCGAGCAGGTAGGAGTGGGTCAGGCGGGTGTGACCAATGCGAAGCCGGGAAAGGACTCGTTGGATGTGGCTGGAATCGGGATCGTCCCAGGGTGCGGTGTTGTGCTTGATGGAGCGGAGTTTTGTGGAGAGGTCTAGGTTGTGCCAGGTGGTGTTCCAGTGTTGAGCGACTATTGCGTTAGTGAAGCGGATGGCGTCACGGCGCGAAAGAGAGCTGTGCGATTCGGCCGGACGGAGCCGACCTTGGTTGGCAAGACGGTCGGCTTTCTCGTTTCCGTCGATTCCGGAATGACCCGGAATCCAACAGAGGACTATTTCAGGAGATGGAAGGATGTCATCTAGGAGCTGAATGTGTGGGTCTTTTGAGGAACCGTGTTGAAGGGCTGCCAGAACACTAGCGCTGTCGGTGAAAATGACGTTCGGGATGTCGGTCCGAAGTCCTTCATCGGCGGCAAGACGGATGGCTATTGCTTCGGCTGAAAAGATAGAGGTGTGGTTAGGGAGCTTGATGGCGCAATTTTCGAGGCTGGAATGGATCCCACAGCCGGCTGACTCCCGATTGACGGAGCCGTCTGTGTAGATGTGGTGATGGTGGTGGTATTTTGTCCGGATCAGGTGCGTAAAGGTGGTATTGGCGATGTGGCTGCTTTTTCCGGTTCCCCGGAGAGTTTGTTTCAGTTCCCAGTCTATGGCAGGAGTGCTATGGTACCAGGGACGTGTTCCCCGGCGGCTGGATTGGATGATCGGAGGAAGCTGGTGGTTGATCACCAACATCATCATCATCAATTTCGTAATCAAACCTAGGATTACGATTCATTCTACGAGTCCTTCTGCTTTGGCCAAACGACCTCTCAAGTCATGCCTGCCATTTCTTGCTTGCTAGACTTAAGAATCCCACGTAGTCGAACAGTCAGTCCTCTTCCGGGGATGGTATTTGACTCCAGGTCCTGCCGTATGAAGACTGACGCCACTGTTGCCTCTGCCATCAAACCGCTCCTGGTAATATTATTTTAAATTTCCTCTTCTTCTTCCTTACTACAACCTATAGAGGTCTCAGTCTGCCATTTCTGTCTTTCTGTGACTTAATTTTACCCGTAGCAAAGTAGTCTAGTGCTCTGCTTACGGAGAGGCGGTCTGGATGGGATTTGAGCCCCGGCCCTGCCGTGTGAAGAGCGGTGCCGCTGCCCCCTCAAATTTTTGAATATTTTAAATTTATTATTATTTTAATTCAAACTTCAAATTGGAGAGCTGCCCTTATTTAGATTTTTTATACAAAACTATATATAGCTTTTGATAGCCAGGGTTGTCGTGACTTGAAGATAAAGCGACTTCTTTAACTCAAAGCCATAATCTCTAATCGCTCAATACGTGATTTGATAAAGTTTGTTTGAGAACTTTAACCATCGCTTAAGTATATAAAATCATGATAAACCAATTCATTTCCGATGCTTCTACTTATCAGATATTGATTTAAGATAACCTCATCATCATCCAAAGTAAGTCCTGTGATCTGGAGCATGTGCCAAAAGCTCAAGATCCAAGAAAATTAGATTTTTTTTTCTATTCCAAAATTAATTCTAATGTCTAATGTCTGGCCCTCTCCAATTCACAGGGAGCCAGAAAAGGCAGGCCAAGACCTCTCGAGGTTGTAGTACCAAGGAAGAAGAAGAAAAAGTCTAGGCCCTCTGGCCGGAGTATGTAAAATTCGTCCTCTTGCGTCACTTAAAATCTATTTTGGGAATATAACCCAAAAATACATTCATCGGCAAACTATTAACAGCAATAGTTAGCCCGGAATGGAATTTAAGAAAAGCCAAAGTCATTTGTCATCGGTTAAACTTGCTCCCGCAAACCCAAATCATAAAGATACACATGGCGTGCGTAAACGTTCGTTCGCATACACAAGCTATTAGGCATTCTTCCCAGCTGTCGCTCTTTCGACGGGCGGTTCAACCTTAAAAGTTACAACATTTCCAATGCAGAAAACGTACGTCAGAAACCAAAAGCAACACACACGTGCGTCCGTTCCTACCGACCCGATCTGGTCTGAGTGAGATTTTCCCCCCACGTTTTACAAGAGAATGATTCTCAATCGTCGACAAGCTACCTTCCGTTGCTGTACACTAAGAACTAGGGACAGGTTTAACAGGTTGACACATTTACATTATCCCGGGCCCGAGGTCGCCGGAATGGAGAAGATGCCGTATCGGTGGCTAGAAGCGTGCCAGAAAATAGATTCATGCATGCTGATGAGGCGTCAGATAAACCGGTATTGACTGGGAACTGTGATCGGTACCGCATACATGATGAGACCCTTCGATCAGGCAAGCTCTCGTGGGACGTTTTGTTTGGAAGGAGAGAGGAAAAATGCTCTGGATAAGAGGCACTGGTCAAGGTTGATCTTATTAGCTTTGGAAAACTGTTTGATGATAGTTCTTGTCTTAAATTTAACTTCATTTAATACTTTCTAATCCATAAGATGTGTTTTTATTGTTAAATATTTCAAATTCATTGTCAACCAATCCAAATACCGAGATGGATGACAAAAAACTCTATTTTGGAGTAGAAACTTGCAAAATCATTACCAACAACTTAAATGAATGCTGTTCACCACCAGACACTCCCTGACAAAAAGCCACAATTTTGAGTGAGAGCATTTCTTGGCCAAAATCTCCACCAAAAAACGTCCACCGAAAAAACAAACCAGCATTAACTTATCCCATTCCATTCCACCGGTAAAGGAACTGGCAGACAGTGGCAAATAGTTGATAAATTTAATTTAGCACTAAACTAACTTTTGAGTTTACCACCGCACTAGGTCGCTTACTTGGCCCGAACGGAACGGACGAACGACAGCAGCTGTTGCTACCGTGGGGCAAGCGGCGGATCGAGACGAACTAATACTAATACTAATTAGTACTACCTTTACTACCCTCGCACCATACTAATACTACCCTCGCACCAAAAAACAAGTTCAAGAAACCCCCTTCCCAGCAGGAGCTAAGTAAGTTCACCCGAAACCAGCAGTACAAGCATAACGTACACCGTATCTGGCCCTGCCAAGAGCACCTAATGAAGATAAAAGTACAGTTTAATGAATTTAATTCTGTTTATTCGCTGGTCGTGTCTCCGGTGAACGGAGATAATCCTTTCTGACTCGACTGGGCTAGTTTTTTCGACGCGGTCGGCAAGAGAGAGAGAGAGAGAGAGCAAACCCGACGCTAATGCTGATGAAGCTTGGACGATCATTACCGCAGCTGGGAAAGATTTTGACGTGAAATATGAAACGACTTGTTGAGGAATGGTGACTGCATACTGAGCAAGAGCTCTGAGCTAAAACTCCTTTTAAAAGGAAAACTTTTATCGAACGCAACCGGGATTGAAGTGCTCGCTTCGGCCTCTGAATGGTTCGCTAATGGGGAGAGCAACAAAAAAAAAAAATGGGCGCAAATTTTTAAAATGTTCGCAGGAATTTGATCGCCAAACTTCTCGCTTCTCGATGCTTGAAGCATCTCCAGAAAATGCATCTTCCGAAAATCGATATCCAGCGTATCAGGTAACGAAAAACTATGTACAAATCGATGAAAAACCTTGGAACGCCGAATAGTTCGTGCAGAGGGTACCACTCCGCACCGCGCGATCAGGTTATCCCGGTAGGTGGCTGGTGTGTTGTGCAAAATATGGAATGCTAAGCACATTTTCATTTTTGCCACCAAAATGCTATATCCAACGAACTTCCGATACCGGAGAAAAGAAATTCATACTCAGACACACATACAAATATCCTTCTTCCAATCCATCTGCTGCCATACGATGACTTAACCTATGATAAGTGTTACGAAGCTTCCTAACTTCTCCCAGGCTTCTGACGCGCGCTGCATCCATCCGAGTCGCGTCTTGTAACACATCACAAACCATCACTGGAGCTGGAACTGGGACCGAAAAAAAAAACCCAACCAGGTGAATTTGCAACACGAACCACACCGGGGAAAATGGCTTGCAGACAACCAGTATTGCCCTTTCGCTCGGTGTGCTGCTTCACTCCGAAGTTATCTAACATAAACCGCACCCTCGGCAGGTTCGGGCGACCTACCCAGGGCGGAAATGAAGGCCGGGCTGTGGTGGCCGGATGGAAGCACAAAGAAAATCCCCATCCTAGAATCCGGGACACCGGAGGAAATCGTGACTTTTGTACGGCTCCGAAAATTCTTCCTCGTGCAACGGCAAAGCTCAGCACGGGCGGGAGGCATATCTAGAAGCGCGCGCGTTTTTTCGCACCACGTGGGCATTGTAAAGTTTTGGACAGAGTTTGGGCGGTGAACCCGGGGCCGACAGAGCGGGGCAAGGATTCACCGTTGAGCGTAACGGAACTCGTGTGGAAAGCATCTTGGAAGACGGAAATCTTTGCCGAAGCTTATCGTACGTACATGGCATCATCGGACGTTTCTATTCAAAAGTTCGAATCAACCCGAAACCCAACCCAGGACGGACGCGCCAGCACATTCAGAAGTGCAATCTTATACGTGGGGAAAACTCGGGATTCGTGTTTTTTTATTGTCCACTTACAAATTTAAAGTAGACGCTCAAGGGAAGTTTACTCTACATACTTTGACGTTAAAATTCCTGTAAATTTGAAAATCCGGAATCCTTTTGCCTCCGAGAGCACAACTGTCCACGAGACTCCTTAGCATCCCTTTTCACAGATGAACCCCAGCCAATAAGCTGCAACGACCACAACAACAACGAAAACAACCACGGCAAGCCATAATTAGTGCTCGATGCACGAAGAGCAAATCAAGTCCCAGAGTCCCTAGCTCTCCTTCCACGGGACGTGAAAAACCATGGCCCCCGCGCGACTCGGCAGCTACAGGTGCCGTGGGACCATTAATCATCGAGAACGAATCAAATTTACATAATTTCTTCCCACTGGTCTCGCTAAAACGGAATCTTTTCGGCAAATATTTGCCGATACTGTCTCCCGGATGCAGAAGTTTTCCCGACCCCGAGCCGAGTTTTCCCCCCCACCCCCCTGGTTTTTCGACCAAAGCAGGCACGAAAAATCGTCTTTAAGTAGAAACTGATACTCGACATTTGCCGTGCCATGCCAACGAGGGTACGTAGAACGGAATAGAACAGATCAGCAGTTTCGTTGCGTTACGTTGATTATCGCTTCGGTTAAGTACCTCGGTGAGGTGCGAATCGCCATCCTGGGGAAATTAAAACAATAAAAAAAGCTCCTTCCCAGCGATAAAGTCGACCCCCCCTCTTGGTTGCCGCCATCCGCTCCACACCAAAACGATGCAGGGAAATCATTTCTTTGGGCGGTAAAATGCACTGATTTTCAACTGATTGACCCACGTGTCAAGTTCATCGGGAGAAAGAAAAAGCCTCCTTAGTACGCAGTCGGCTGCTCGTACGCTTTCGGCTCTGGCGTTCCCCAGGTTCGGGACGCCCGAAGTACACAGCCCGTCGGTCCAGCTTCCTCCAACAAGTAGTCCCGATGGGCGATTCGGTTCGGGCGCGCACAGTTTATGTAATCACAATCACGGCACTCACGCCGCCGGTTCTGGAACTCACCAGCACGCCGAGCCGGGTGGTTGGTTCGTAGGCGCGATCTCCACTCACGGCTTCCAGTGAATAGCGGGACAGTCAGCCTGCCAGCCAGCAAGGATTTTCACCGGTTTGTGTTGTGGCCGCAGAAAGCCAGTCACGTGAGAAGACACTCAAGCAGCGCGCGAACTGGGTGTGTGTTTGAGTATCCGAACCGTTTGAGTGGGCCCACCGGTTGGCGTTGCTCGGGAGCTCTCCGGAACCTTCACGCCTCGGCCCGTCGGCTTCTTCTGAACAAATGGCAAATTGTTGCATTCGAGTCAGCACCTGGCCTACGCCCAACCCTAGCCCGACATCCGTCGTCTGTGCCGAATCGACTGTCGAACCGGAGCTGGAGCCCCGAACACCCTGAAAACAAACGCCTAGCCACTCATTGGCAAGCGCTCACTCTCGCTTTCCTTACCGCTCACGCTTTTCCTGCGAAGTCCTCCGTGCCGAGGCTCCATCGATGTCTCGAACTCGCACTCGGGGAACGGCAGCATACCAGCGTGTTGTGGAGCCACCGATGAAGCCACTTTATAACGACTGCTAATACCATTTAAACGGTGGAACTTCAAAATTGTATTCAATTCAAACATAGTTCCAGACATTCCTTTTTGCGGTAAAGGATTGCAATGGTGGGTCCGGTGGGAGGTTTTGATTTTTAGCACAACACGCGCACACAGTACTTGGGCGCCCTTTTGTGCTGGTGAGTCTAGTGCAATAGATCGGTACAAAAACCAACATGCCAACGAAGCTTATATACATGCCAGCATAGTTATATTTTCTGAGAATTGACTTAACCACTGAAAGGCCAATCCATTCGTCAGCATTCAAAGGTTCAGATGGTTATACACACAAGCATGCTATTGATATTGATTGAAATTGTAACCTTTCCCACAGCAGGATCTGGAATCGAATCTTGTTGGGGTTGGCTCCCAGTTTGAAGAAATGACTTTTGAGCTTCAGGTACATTAAGTCAAGAAAACTAGTGCCTTTACTGGTCCTTGCCAAGGCTTCTTGAGGTTGTAGTGCAGTGTAGATTAATAAATCTCGTAAGCAGTCGTTAAACCAAGCAGAAGATGTTTATCTCAGTTTGTTCACCTACCACGCCTCCTCTGTCCATGTGGATGGCCTAAAACGATTTTAGGGGCAGGGTCGTCCGGTGTCATTCTCGTGACATGACCAGCCCACCGGAGTCTGGTGAGTCAAATTCGCCGCACGATGATGAGTAGAGATCGTCATTGTAGCAGCAATTCCTTTGGTATTCCAGACATTAAGGGCTAAAGATCATTGTCAGTATCAGCTGAAATGAAATAGCAGTATTGGTCACAGTCTCAACATCAATTTTGTTATTATAGCTGACTTTTGCCCGACTTCAAAAGTGCGGTTACCCATCTCTAAAAAAGAACTATTTAGTTTATTAAATATATTTGTCTATTGACAAATATTTTTACTAACAGAGATCAATCAGAGTGGGAGTTCTATTAAACTCTCATACGAAATAATTATTTCAAAGAAAGTAATTTTTATCGTCCGTTCTTCGCTCGTTCTTCATTGTTGCGTTTCTGAGAAATTGTTAAACAGTTTAACACCTTTTACCCATGAAGGACAGATTTGGCCCGAAATAAAACATCGTTGAATAAACCCGACCATAACACTGTCAAATGCCATGCATTATCTTGTGCTGAATGTGCTGCATAAAAGATACATATAATTTTAACCGCAACCGTTTCTCCGAATTTTGCATTCCTTTTAACATTCCGTACGAATCGGGTTTAAATCGGTAACTCGGGACAACGACCCCATCCTTAGCACATCATCATTATTCGCAATTGAGTTTTTTATTAACCGGGCCGTAAAAGTAATTCGGCCCATTTCACGCATCGTTATGTCAATTATTACGCACAATCACCTGGAATTCGCTTGCCAAAGGTCACACGGAACGGTTTCTTAGCCAATGAACCGGAATATCATTGTAACCACCAAAATGACCACGTCACAAAACATTTGTCTTCCGAACACACCCACTTTTGCGTAAGCAGTCGACAATAAAACATGGTACCCTTTTTTTTCCTCCACAAACGCTTCGTCTCACTGCACTCAGTGCGGAGGCATCGCCCGCAAAAGAGTTGTCACAGAGCGCGTGCACGAAGTGTACCAGGTACTGGGCGCCTCCACCGAAAAACTGTCCTCCCAAGGAGCTTTGTTCGGTAAGCTGGAAAAAATGGACAAAAAACGGGGGACCGAAAATAATAACCATTTACAGAGTATGACGAGCGTGGTGCTGATCGGACGCGACTTTTCAGTTCAGTAGCTGAAAGCGGGTGTCAATTATTGCGTCGCCAACAAGACACAGGTGGCTCCCAGCGTCAGATTAATGGGCGCGCTTTGGAAAGCATCGTTCAGAAACTATCCCTTTTGCGGTGTGCGCTGGTGTTGAATAATTTCCGTCCGTCAAGAAGATGGACACCGCGTAATCAGCTACAGTTCACAATCAGCCCCAGTGAGTCCGGAGACTTCTTCCACGCGAGTTGAGTTCTTCCGAAGTTCGCTTTTAGGGCGGTACGTGGTGGCTAGCTTGTACACAACAATAACAACAACAGTGAGACGCACAGATGAGTAAAGATGGGCCATTTATTGGGAATTTTTTAACCACCCTGAAGCTATTCTCCAGCCACTGTTGCACTTCGCTGCATTCGCTTCGTTAATAGCTTCGTTTTTCATCTGGCAAAACAGTGCATTTATCTATCGAGCCAGGACGACGGCTCTCCATCAACCAGAACCGGCCGAACGCTTCTGCTAGATTGCTTTCGAAGCCAACAAACCAACCGCCGGTCAACAGGTCACATGGCCGGCACTCACCATGGTGCGAGTTTCCAGCACCCCGTCCGAAAATCCCTAACAAAGACCGCTCACTGGAAGACTGTGGACTGTGGACGTGCAGGGCGTAGATACGTGTTTGGGCCCGATGGCACTCACAGACACGCGCGCGCAGTTTTCCGAGCGGCACTCACCGGATTCAACATGTTGCTTGTTGCTTTGCCAAGCGGCCCAACGGTTGCGTCTCCTCAGTACTAGCTCACTGTCGTCAGCGTACGGATAAACGCCTCCAAATCGCGATCGGTGTACACGTAAGCAGGTGGAGGGACTCCTTCGGTTCGGACTACTTTGGGTCACCGATATCCGCCCACCACCACTATTCCAACCCCCCTCCCTACCTTCATCCGAATACTCCCGGGTTGTAAAAAGAAAGATTTAGCAACAAACGAACAAGAAAAACCAACTGCAGTGAGAAAACTATAACTGACCCAGGGTTTTGCAAAACGGTCATCACCGTTCGCGATGGTATGCCGCGCCACAAATAGACCAACGGTGCACCGACGGCACGTCGATCGAACCCGAACCATCATCCGAAACTAGAACCGCGGTGCCAAGAGAAATCCAGCATTTCATGTGTTTGCTGCCACGATCACGTGCAGGGTGATCAAAATGTTTCGCAAGTGATCGAATGGAAAATTGTTGCTGAGAGTTTTATTCTCCTTCCAAGCGAAAGAAAAAGGCGTGTTTCTCGAACGGGATGTGGTCGGTTCGAAACGGGACCAGCATTCGTTGTGTGATGTATTGCGTGGAAATGTGATCCGTATCGCTTCTTCAAAGCGTTATAAGAATTTAAAAGAATTCGAATCAAGCTATTTACGAAAAAAGTGTTGTTCTAATTGTTTTGCAAAATATTCTAAACGTTTCAAGAAGACAAACAGTTTAACCATCTCTCTCCGATTGCAAACAACCGCCACAACCGAAACCCCTTATTTCATGGGTGTGTAAGCCGTTGTCTTAGAGTTTTCAAATTGCGTCGCGCACAAAATTTCTACCACGACTTGGGCTCCACGACTGTTGCTTTCCATTGTTATGGTCAGTTTATGGTCACGAATCCAAGAAAGGAAGCGTATGCGATAGTAAATGGTTTGTACCGAAAAACTCTTCTTCCCCCATGTGCAGCTAGTGTTTCGTGTTGCGCCCAATCAAGCGTACACGGCTATCAGTGTGGCGTTAACGGTCGGTGCATTTAGCGTGTGCAGTCGGTAGTGGCAGTTGCACTTGCATACAGAGGCCATAATTCAAAGCCCCACAAACAGGATATCCGTGGATTCGAGTATTTTGCCCAGCGTTTGGGCGTTACGGATTTGGGAAGGGAATGGGTGCGGTCACAGCATCGAGTGTGTGTGTGGTTGTGAGTGTGTACACGCGTGTGTAAGGATGATGTCGAACGCAACAACAGCATCAACAATTGGTGAACGCGAAATGGCATGGAAAATGCTCGGTGGAAAGTTTCCCATTGTTTGCCCGGTTGGAGATAGACTCCAACAAGCCGTTTCCAAGGAGCAGGCGTTGGGTGGTGTTGGTTGTGGTGGCGTTGGTGGCAGTTATTTTAATCACAAACGAAAACAAACGCCTCAGATAAGCAGGATTTGTTAGCGAGCGACAGTTAGCAGCTAGAACAGTGCGCTGGATGAAAGCGAGCAGGCTCTTTAGGCGAGAGAAAGGGTAAAAAAAAACACTGCACGCACTTCGCCTAAGTTCACACGCGATGAAAGTCTTCAAGAAAAGTCACAACACCATGGCACGGTTCTTGTAACACACGCACGCAGTGCTGTACGGCCACTATGACCGCAAGTGAGCGGGTGTGCGTGAGAGTGGTTGTGTATCAGTGGGAGTTTGCTCCGCCGATAGATCAAACAATCCACCCGTGTGGATATGATTTATCACGAAACGACAGAACAGTGCGAAAGAAATAAATCTTCGAAGAGCCGGGAAAAATCCCACACCCGTACGTGGATGCGTGGTGGTGACCGCAACCATTGCTGAGCTGGTGATGGTGTTGGTAGTGGCCGATGATGCTGGTGATGATCGACGGCGGGCGTGGTTAATGTAGTGAAGAAAAACGGTCGCCTTTCCACACGCGGGAAAGTACAACCGGGCCCAGCGCCAAAAGTGGTCGATTGAAGGATAAGTGTGCCAAATTTGTGCCGAACGAAAGGCAGCGTTATCCAAACCCTGACCGTTATCGAGCGTGTGCAGTGCTGAGCTATCCGTCGTACCACGTGAAGATTGTAAGATATGTTTCAGATTTGGCTAGCGAAAACCATGCCCGCCTATCTACCCCGCGATGAGCGCATGAGACCGTGGAAGGCAAGTCGTGAGTGACAGTTGGCAGTGAAATTGGCCCGGTTGGAAATGATGGACGACGAGAACCGAGCACATCCGTTACATAATGAGGCGTCATTTTCATGGCCGCCGACCGGGGATGCAATTGTTGTTTGCCGCGATTTGCCAATCGGTACTGGTGCAAGGAACAAAACAACGCGTATTGTTGTACGAGTAGCAAAGAAACTTGGTTTGGCAAACAGCAAACCCAGCACAACGTTCCTTTTTATCTACAGCAACTACAGGTTTTAATTTGTTCTTTTCAAGTGAGACGGGTTTTTACTGTGTTTCCAAAGATGTTTCCAATCATTTTACTCATAGGCACCTGTTGTGTGGTTCAGCGTCACTCGGTGAAAAAAGGGCTCGCCTTCAACGATGAGCGCATTTAAATTGCCCATTTGAATATTCATGACCGAGAGCGTATTTCTCAAAACATCAATTATACTATTCAAGTACGTCATTATCGTGTAATGCAATGCTCCGGTGTAGGTTAATTCGGCCAAATAATTGAAACAATCAACGGGTTTGCTCTTGTTTGTGAATTTTACTACATTTAGTCTGTTACTTTAGATTACTTTTTCAAATATGGTTCTGATTAATATTTACGCCTCATTTGGTTTCGCAAATTAAGTCATTATGTCAAGTTTTTAATTCAAAAAACTAAAAACTTTAAATTATTCTTAGGATTCAATCAAAAGTCATTTATCGATGAGCTTTAAATAGATTTTTTTTTTTTTTATTCATGAAAAACGGCCTGGCCGTATTGCTCTTTAAATAGATTTGTCAGGTTTAGATCTGGAATGATCTCTGAACTAGTAATATTCGAGTCAAGATGGGATCGGCACAGCATTAAGGGGGCAATAGACAGAAACAACTATACTGAAAAATTGCAGAAGTGTCTTTTTACTTCATTTTTGGCAGATTAGAGAAAGTTCGAGAGAGTCCAGTTTAATTTGTAAATTATCCTGCTCATCTTGAGCATCATAAGTATGCATATGGTACAAACGTTGGGGTCTATTATAATTTCAACCAGGCTTTTTTTTAACGTCAGGTTCAAACCTCGTGGAAGAATCTGGCATTTTGTAGGTTCGGCTCAAGCAAAGTCTGACAATAGCTGGTCGAACATTTTATCTGATTGTGCTCAACTCTAAGTTAACGGTTGGTCATTGCTTTTAAGCAACTAACGTATGATATTGCGAAGGCCAAGAGTCATGAAGGTCTCTTCAGTATGTCTTCTTCTTCCTTGGCACTACAACCTCGAGAGGTCTCGGCCTTCCATTTCTGGCTTACTGTGACATGATTTTACCATGTCGGTCTGGGTGGGATTTGAACCCCGGTCCCGCCGTGCGAAAACCCCTGTACGATCTTCAGTATGTACTTGGACATTGTGAGACCAACAAAATCATAATAGCGCTCCGTTCTAAGCTTGTAGTCAACGTTCTATTAAGAAATTATTTACTGAGTAAAGGATCCTCTCCCAAACGTGTACGTCTTTATTCGTTGACGGTTGAACAAGGAGAGGGCCCACAAGTCGCGTTCACCTAACCCTTGTCAGAGAAGCCCCGATGGCTATATCATGACTTAGCTGTGTATGACATTCCTTTAGTTAACATTATATCAGCTAAAACTCCTGCAAGTGATGAAATCAGTTGACACTACTGAAGCTCTAGAAATTCGATCATCCAAAAATTTCCAAAGAGTATAGCTATGCTTAGGCTACGAATTATACTCAGTTATCCAGCTTTAGGCAATATTATGCTGAAGTTCTCGTGCAATTATTCTATAAAAAATGTTGGGTGTTGTGAAGTATTTTGCTTTCAATCAGTCAAAACGGTATATCTATAATGAAACGCTTTAGGATAAGTTTACTACCGTTGGTCAAGATGCTGTAACATTTAGAATTTAATTTCCCCCAACGAAATCCATCGTGGGCCCCATTACTAGCCCATCCTGGAAACCCTGTTTTGTTCACGATAAAGAAGAAAGTTAATGTAATGCCACCGTAGTTGCTTAGTAATGGATTTCTAAACTGTTCTATTCTAAATCGGATGATGAAAATTACACATTCAGCTCACAGATACAAACAGAAAACAACAATTCAACAAGAATTTTCATAAATACCCCTCAGTTCTGTATGCAACTCTCTCTCTCTCCCTCTCTCTGCTCTACTGAATACATTCTTGGCCATGAAAATGATTGATTTACTTAGCGAAGGTCGTGTAAGCGTTGTATGTGACAGTCTGCTACTCCCCTTCTCTGTCTGCTTTGCTACAACCGCAACATAATCCAGTGTAATAAATAGCTGTTGAGAAACTCACACACACACACCGCCACTCACAACTCAGGATCAGGCCTATCCAGCGAGCACCCACCGCATGCACAATGCACCCCCGATGTGTGTCCCCAGTGCATTCTGGTACTACGCAGTCGACTACCTCGTGATAATTGAATAGCACAGCTGCACTTTCATGTGCTGTAATCCTGGTACGAAATAATTGGAAATCCATCAAGCAAATCCACTGGCGCTCGGTGCTTGTGCTTGTGCTTTTCTAAACAAGTGTCATCCGGTCACTGAGCAGGCGAGTGTGTTCGGGGCACGAAACACACGGCACCAGCATACCGAGCGAGGGAACAGTGATTAGTCGTACCTAGAATCCACTACTGTCAGCCGTGGTATTGATCCGTGGTTCGCTCATTTGCAGTTTTGTTCTTTTCGCTGACGGTGTGTGTATGATCGACAATTAATCGGATTTGTAGTGATTAATGAGCACTCCAATAACATTGGTCCTAGCCTACAATTATGGTTGAAAAGTTGAATCTTACGCCATTAAAATGATTGCTTCCATGGAAATTGATGTCCAATTTCCAATGGTTACCAAACACAATTGAGAGCTAATCTAACTTTTAAGTTCGCTTATAAATTACAACGACTTAAATTAGGAATTAGACAACGATTTTTAGAAGCAAAAACCTGGAAGCCACAAGCGACATTAAATTTCCTTGAATAGGAAAGATTGTTCCTCATTGCCCAACCACAATATGCGGGAAAAAATAACATTAATCACGTGATACCGGACAGATAAAAGCTCCCCATTCGATGGGGGGGGAGGGCGAGAGGTGTTAGCATTCCGTTCCTCATCGACCATCAGCAACCAGCAAGGACACGATGTATTACAAAATTGCCATCAAACACGTTGTCTCGTCGGTGAATAATGTTCACCGGCAACCACGTTGATTGGCCAAAGCATTCGGGTTTCGGATGACCCCTACAAGGAGAGGCGGAAGGAGAAGGCGTGTTATCCCTGGCTTAGATTTGAGTAAAAGATCCTCTAATGAATATTCATTGCAACTTCCCATCTCGCCGAGCAGGGCGTTACATTTTTGGGGCGATAATAATGGCGAACGTGTGCCAATTTTTCTCTTCCCTATTTGAATAATGTTGCACTTTTGAAATGAGCATTAAAGAATGGAATAAGTTAGGAGGTGATTGTACAAGCTTTCTATTCATCATTCAAAGCTTTTTACATCGCCGATATAAACACCACATAACCATAATCTGTTTTACTGTTTATGTTACGTAGCAAACGCTAGCGCTTAAGCCTCGAATAGCGGATAGTGAAAATGAATTTGAACCGAGAAAAGCTTTGAACCTTCCCGGGAAGTACGCAAAGTTTGTACCGCTAAATCCTGGAACTCCGTTGCAACTGTTGCCCATTACAACGATAACCCTTCCAAAGTGATGCCATAAACCACCGACAATATCTGCTCCCAGCTGCCCGCAGAACGAACCGTTTTGCCAGCGACCGGGTTGACCGACACATTAAATTGCCACCATCGGAACTAGATCACTAGGGGGCCGGTGATGGTGTGACCACCTGACCGGCAGCAGAAGCAGTGCAAACGACCCTCACTTAGCTAAGCCCCATGTCGCAGAGACGGCGCTACCAAGTTCATCATTCATGCACACGTACCACAAGGGACGGAGAAAACCGTCGGTGCCGCGCGTGTTCCAGCATACGGCCGACACGTGGGTCGACTAATCGCTGTTTCTGCCCGCTGGTCTGCTGGTCGTATGTAAGCTTTTTAGATCAACTTTTTCCCGAGCGCTACACTTTCCCCGGGGCTTCATAGTGGGTGGGATTGGGTGGTGCAGAACTTTTCCGCCCTAGTGAGAAGAGCGAGAGAGATTGAGTAATGTCATGGCCGAGCCGTTAGAGGATCCTCACTCTTCAAGAAGATATTAAACATTCCCATGTCGAAGGGAAATATGTCCCATTTGACGTCTCTTTTTTTTTTTGGGCGTGTGCGTTTGCCCTCTTCTCGTCCGAAATAATAATACCGCACATCGTGTGGGATAAAATTCATAGAACGAACAACCCGAGGCAATTTCATGCGATGGCTCGGAAATTGGGCACCAGGAATGTGCACCTGTTTAGGCAATGATTGCTCCAGCTCGATGCAACATGTGGTTTGGGTGATAGTTTACTTTTCAACTTTTACTGGAGCTTCTTAGGATGAGATTCCGAAATGGGACTTAGTCACGCAATTCACAACAAGGGGGTGATCGTTCCGTGAAAACCAATTTTACGATTTAACGATAACGACCAACACCGAACTGAATCCGAATCCGGTGTCTGAAGCGTTGGATCCGTTTACAACTTTTCCGGCGTGCAAGGAACAACCTTGGAAGACAAAACCATATGGAATCGGATAAGGATCACCCCATAAAAAAAGCCCGTGGAGCAAGAAATCTGTGTTTCGTCGGGTCCGCGTTGTACTTACAGGCGCGCATGTGGTAACGGCGGCATTCTCACTCCGTTCGGTCGAGTGACTCCCTTCGTTTAAGCATTCCTGTTCGTTCATCATCCTCAATAACGCTCACGCTCCCATGCCTTCGAATTGGAAGCCCATTTTGTGGCACGCGGAACACGGGATGTCGTCATCCCGGCTGCAAAACTCGGATGGCAAAATCAAGAACCGAGAGTGGCGGTTCGGTGACGGGTGTGCGCGGCAACCGAGAGACAAAGCAACACGAAAATGAAATATAACACAACTGAACCCAACATTGTTCTGCCGAGAGAAGAATAAGTTGAATTTTTTCGACGATCTCCTGCCATCCGCCCTCGCTGTGACGGATAAGCACGAGGACGCCCAGGAAGGAGATTATTTTTCATCCGATGCCGCCTGTTTTTTTCTTTCTCTTGTGCTACAGTGTGTTCTATGTTCGTGTTTATGCCTTTGCCAGCTCGGTTATGCTTGTCCGCGCTCCTTCCACGCGGAGTACAGTCTTCAGACGTTTGTTTGTGATTCCATTTTTTTTGCCCTGCAAGCTAGTCCCGGCATCCGCCCTTGCTCGGGAGACGATGATGAATATCTATCTGACGACTTCTGTCTAATGCCACGATTGCTTGATTTTCTCATTACTTCTGCACACTCGTGCATGGCATGTGATGTACTATCTGGTGCTGGGAAAACAAAAACAACCGACAAACCAAATACGGCCGACCAACCAAACGCAGCAACAAAGTTGTGCTCAATCTCGGGTAATAGTAGCACTCTGTTTAACTACCTGGCATCTCACAAAAGGAGCTGCGGATGGAATTTACACTTACGCCAGCTACTTGCGTAATTATGTGCTTGATCCCTAGGAAGTAAACAGTGGCGCACATCAGTAGTATCCCCGAGAGCTGGTGCTTTGTAATTTAAATTATTTAACTACGGTTAAATGGTGAACGTAGCCTTCAAAGAGACATTTTTGCTCCATGGAAAACTATTGCTAAGGATGTGTAGTGGTAAATATTTATGACCCGAACGATAAGATTGCTTAAATCTGACAGCTGTCAGTGTCAGTGGTTGTTTTCAAAGATTAAATAGATTTGAATCGACATCGACGGTTGAGTTTCTGACGGCACTGAACTTTTGATAAGCGGATCACTTGACTCAAGTCTGCTGAAATCGATTGTTAAGGTGGGAGGAACTGAGGGCCTTGTTTATGTCTAGGCAAGCATGTTGACACAAACATAGTTCCGAGAAACCCAAACATAGAAAAGAGTCATTATTACACATTTTTCTTAATCTTGTCTGTATCTCCTTCTTCCTGGCTGAACGACCTGTTGGGTCTTGTCGGCCATCTATGGCCTACTAGACTTGTTCATTCCACGTAGTTCGATAGTCATTTCTCTCTAAGGGGGAATCATCCGGTATAGGATACTTGTCTGTATATGGAGCTTGAATTCCCTTTACGACTCTTTCGGCATCTCCTAAGTACTTTCCCCAACCGACACTCCGCTATTGCGGCTCTTAGCTCATATGCAACCTGTTCATATGCACTCCACTATTGTCTGTCCATTCCAGCCGACCTCATTTTTTCTTCACTACCTTGAGTTTTTCTTGATGAATAACGAATTTGAGTCAATAGTTCAAGGTTTTACTTTAACATCCTGAAGTTCGATGTTAAGGGCATTTAAAAGACTTAAAGAAGGCACTACTATCGAACATGCAAGGACCAGTACAAATGCAAACTTGAGATTCTAGACTTTGTATCGAATTCTTTGTATCTGGTATTGCAACCGTTATCATGACCATGGTCAGTATTGTCAAAACTTTCAAACTTTAATCTTAACTAATTTGTTCTTCTCACCCTTCCTTGTGTAACAAATCGATCCTATTCCCTTACTTTTAATTTCGTGAAACTCTCTCATTTAACATGCCCTGGACATATATTCTTCTTCAGTGTTCTATTGTTTACGGTTGGCTTGGGGAAATAGTGTCTACGGCTAACTTGGAGAATTCTAGCATAAAGGCAGTAGCCTCTAGTATGATACACTATTGTGGACATTTAAACACCAAACCAACTTTAAACCATGTAACCATTTGCATCTAACTTCCTAGAATTAAAAGAGAGTAACATATTAGGAATGTATCAGCACTACAATTGCACTAAAATCAATTCTAGTAAAAGTTGAACCCAGCTGGAATTTAATCAACAATTTCTGCAAATTATCTAACGCTCAGATAAATCTTTTACTACACTCTTCTTGAAAAGTGATAGATGGAATGCCATACGCCTTTAACTATACGATGCCCTTTGCCAAAAACGACTTTTATTTGTTCTTTAAATTTCTCTGCCACTCACTTTGGCGATTCGAGTATCGTTTGTTTCTTTGAACCTTTTTTTCAAGTCGGTGTAATGTCAGCAGTAGCTAAGGGCAAATTTCAAGTTTCTGTTAGATGGGATAACATCTGAAAATATCAACAACAACAGCTGGTATCGAAATACTCCATACCACGCTCTGATTCATCACTGGTTTTTTTTTTAAATTCCGCTGGGAGTTCATGACAACTAAGTTGAATAGTGAAGACAACTTAAAAACATTCCATTAATGATCTTCTAACGACGCCTGCCTATCATTTATAATGCTAAATGTACTTTTGATAACTAAATACTTACTCGACCAGAAAATATGGAAGCAGGCGTTTTTTTGAATAAAAAAAATGTTTAGTCGGCTCTTACGTCCATGGTTCGGCCTAGACGATTCGAACGTCATCTTCAGCTATAACTAGTATATTAGGTCCTACGTAGGACATGACATTAAGCAACAGTTCTTCATAACTATTTATGAAACCCGAGAAATGTTTCCCTCTTATTACTTAAGTTTCTATCGTTCTCCTTAACTCTATTTTTACCGCAAAGAGTCATCAGTGTTTGTTGACATTCGCCGACAAAGCATCTTGCTTGGTAAGAGGGTGGCCGAAGAGCAGAACCACTCATTGATTTGCTCCGGCCCTGGCAACAGGTGGTGTCCAAATTCGCACCCAACCCTACTGACGTTATCCAGAATGTGCTCTATTAGATTACCGCTCCATGGAAAAAGCTACCAAACGTCACACGATTCATCATACGTCACACTATCCTGGTACGGAAAACCTTCGAACCTCGCATTATGTTCCACTAATTATCATCGGCTGATTTTCCTGTACATCGTTCCGGACGCCTACATTAGGTTATCGTTTCGTTGCTTCAGCTTATTTGCCATCCCGGGTTTCGCCCCATCCGGCCAAACTTTTGCGCCCCACCGCTTTGCTTGGTTCCACAACTCCCGGTGCGTTCGCTCCAATCCGACTCATCTGCCACTACGCCTAATGGGCGCAAGGCCGTTTCGGATCTGTAATCCGCTTTTGCCCAGTTCATATCCATGCCCGGTACGCTTCTTCGGCGGCGGGGGGGGGGACGGGACGGGTGTCCAAAATAAATATGAAACAATCTAATCGGCTTTTGTTTCAAGTTTTCTTATCACAACACCGAAGCAATCGAGGCAGGCTAACACCCTGGTCTGGTTTGGGCCGGTTGGAGGTGGACAGTACGGGTACGGGCGCGTAACATTAAACCACCGAGAGAGGGTTTCCCATTCCGGGAATGACGTTCCGGTAGGTTTGGCAGCGCACTAGTGCCGGCATCCACTAGTCGCGCCTGGAACACGGGATGCCCGCAAAATGGTGTGCGCGAGTGGGTATAGGATACATTATCCTATGTACACACGGGACGAAGATTGGGCAAACACGGTGACCTACGTCCCTTTGTTCGGATGGCGGTACTCCGGTAACTGCCGCCATAATCCCACGCCTGCATACGCCGGTTCTAGCCAGTCTAGCAGGACGAAGCCCCAGATAGCAACGAAGAAAGAAAAAACCACGTGGAGTCGTGGAGGAACATAAGGAAATGGAAATAGAGAGAGAGATATGGTGTACATACACACGTAGAGCGAGAGCTAGAGCGAAACCCATGAGCTCTAATCTGAACGATCCACGCCACGAGAGAGGCAACGCCCTGCAATTCCTCGAGGTGGCAGTAATGGAGCACATAATTTTGCTAACACAATTTGATTGTGCACTTGTGTGGGAAACAACGCCAGCAAGAGGGTCGAAGTGTGTGTGTGTGTGCGTCTTCCCTTTACTTTCCTGGAAAACCATCTGAAACGAGGCAACTAACCGACCGGGACAATCTACCCGTTGTGCTACATAATTTTCCCAACTACGTTTGATAAGACATTTAAGCGAAGATACTATTTCCACATACAACAACTGGTAAAACTTTTTTTGGGTATTTTTCGTGCTGTGTGGTTTGTACATTCTTCATCCAGCGTACATATATCACACATACACAAACTTTTCTTTATATCTTATCTTAGCAAAAAGCAAAAAGTTTAAGCTCCCGAGAAGGACCAGCTCCTTTCTCTGGTTCGGCGGCATCGGGGTGGTTGCGGGAAAGTTAAAGCAAATATTATTCTGTAAAAGCAAATTCTTACTTTAACTTGTGCTTACTTTTTATCAAGACATGGTCATGGTTTATCAAGAAAGATAGAAGCATG
This sequence comes from Anopheles stephensi, assembly GCF_013141755.1. Lineage (NCBI taxonomy): Eukaryota > Metazoa > Arthropoda > Insecta > Diptera > Culicidae > Anopheles > Anopheles stephensi. The sequence continues at coordinate 35,425,002 of NC_050203.1, read as the reverse complement.
AATTTTTTATATGCGCTATAAAGTTGAGATTTTTGAACGCCTAAAGTTATGCTTAGTGCTTCATTCATGTAATAATTCACGCCGACTGCTCTATTTCTGATCCACTTAAGCATCTATTAAAGCTCCCATTTTAATCTCGTGCGCTCGTTGTGTGGCCTTCACTTGGAAGGACTAGAATTCAAATCCCGTCTGAATCGTCCCGTGAGGTGTGACGATTCTATTACGAGGTGTCTATAAGTCTAGTAAGTTAGAAATAGCAGGCATGATCAAAGAGGTCACTACACCAAGAACAAAAATAAGAATATTATAAAATCGTAAGCTTATATAGCCGACTTTCAAAGAATTAACTGATTCTTTGATGGAGTTTTTGTTTGACAGATTGAGTAGAAGATTCTGGAAAATAGGTCCTCCTATTGGATAAAACCAGAAATTGATTCTGAGTATCCATTTTAATTGTCATTCTGATAAAAAAGGGAACAAAATTGTTAAAAATTTCAACACAATTTTTGTAGTACTGTTTTATAGCATTCTCTCCTCATATTTCATACATTTATCAAAGTCTTACTTTGCTATCAATAAAAAGAGTTATTTTATCGAATTTGTTTTGTTTTTATTTTTGGCTTTAAAATTATCTATTGTTGAGTAATTCTTAAATGAAACTAAGATTGATGCAGATAGCTAAAGAATCCACGATGCTTCTTCCTTATTATGGTATGGTTGTTATACAGGGTGAGCAAGCTAAATTTGATATTGAGAGAAATAAATCATTTAAAACACTATTGTATAAGCAGTAGTCGCTTACCATACTCTTTATTCTAATCATCAAATATAGTCATCCTAGCCATCGACAACGGCCTCGATCCGCCACCTGGTACAAACCATGGTCCCTAGGAAGAATGTCCACAAAAACGGATATTATTTTGCGTGGCTAACTTCTCTTTGGTGTTGCTGGATGTTCAATTTTAATCTCTTTTAACTTTTCTCTGAACAAACGGGCTCAAGTCTGGGTAGTTGAGTGGCTTTTTCCAGAAAACTTGACAGGAATGCGTCGGTCGCACACAATCCGCCCGCCTTCCGGGCATCCTTCTTTCTCAAAACCTTATCAAAAACCCTGTAGCGATTTTTACTTCTCACTTTGACTCGATTTCACGGTAATCAAGGAAGGACACTGCGCAACCTTTATGATGTCGTGGTTCGATTGTCCAACGGCCTCCATTATTATGCGTGTGATTTAATTCGGGCGAGTTCCACTTGTTTGATTCACTCGTAATTTTGTTTTGACTGTTAACGCACGTTTCAAATGAGATATCACTTATTTTGGTATGTTTGGACCTGTACAACCCAATACTAAGAAGCAGCTGAATGAAAATCGGACATAAAGAAGGTCATGCGGTATAGTTCTTCACTATATACCAGTTCTTTTTAACCGGTATAACCAGTGTATACCAGTTCCTTATAAACTTTGGTAAGGCATCGTGTGTTTTTCTCGCTCAACAACTCAGAAATGATGAATGATAAACGATAATCTCACAATAATCCACTTCTGAGGAAAATTGCATCCAGCGGTATATCAAGCAACGGTTCAAACCGTTATGCATTAGCAACTGTATTCCTCAGAATACATTTCATTAAATACACACACACTCAGCAAAAAAGCTGTACCGAGGATCTTCAAAGCAGCGACCCATTCGCGCACGGTTTTATATTTATAGCACAGATCAGCAGGAAAATATGTGTTATCATTACGCGCACCATCACCGGAATGGTGTCTTTTCTACGCCATTGCTTCGGCGCCACACCTTGTCTAAATTGATTTAGCGTCTTCCTAGCATCAGCAAACGTGCGGTAATCAAATACACTTTCGCGTGGCTGCAGAATTGATGGAATGGTGTCGCAAAACGTCTTGTGAAACCGCACACGAACGCCCAGCACACGCGTCACCAGAATGAGTTAGAATGACTCGACAAGCCTTGCCGACGGAAGGGCCCCTTACCCTTACCCAAACGCCCGATGTGCCTACCCCAGATACGGCAACACAGGACCATCGCCGCAAAGGACCATCTGAACGGGAACGGGAAAAAATCAACACACACACACGCACGAATGATATTTGTTTTATTTGCCTAACGACAGCTTCAGGTTGATTGATTTCCACGAAATTCGCTCCCTTCCGTGTGCCATGGCCGCGACACATCAGCGCGTCATATTGCGCATCGCATTTCGTATGCCGCGGCACGTGTGCCGGCCCTCGAAACAAACCGAAACATTAGGAACCTCCCGGTCCGGTGCTGGATCGTTGAAGGAATTTTTTAATTTTGGCCCGTGAAAGCTTTGCTCGTGCTTCGTGCTTGAATAGTTTTGTTCCATTACTTTGTTTTTGTCTCCCGGGAACATTCGCAAAAATAGCCAGTTAGAATTTTTAAAACGATGCTCCCAACGATTAAATACCGATTTAACTTTACCTATCGAAACAACCAGAGCATTTGGGAGGTAATTTTTTGAACACCCAAAAAACCATCAAAAGTTTCCCAGTACAATGTCTGACAGAAGTAAAAACGAGATCAGCTTAGCCTCTTCTTAGATCAGTCTCTAGCTTCAGAGGAAACAAAAGCCACACCCCAAAAAAACGCTTGGCTTGCGATTAAACGGCTCCTTTCGCTCGGGTAGCTGTGAAAAGGAAAATTAGAAAAGATAAAACGATGGCATTAAGTACATTCTGCAGCATTGGATTATAAGCTCCCGCGTTCGGTCATACTGCTCCGGTGAGCTTATTGTTTTCTCACACCCAAATGAGGTGAGCCATCGCCCCAGATCGTGTTCTCTGTGCAGCGTTTTATCTATTTACTTTAACGACTTTTTTCCTTCCTCGTTTCTTTAAGTCGTCTGTAATTACTCTTACGCCCGAAACTGCTAGACTGTACAGACAAAATGGGAGTTCTAATAATTAATAAGCACACGGCATGATGATGTCCACTTTGTAATAAATAATACCATGCTCAAGTTGCTTGCGAACAGAACTCCGAAATCCGAACATTCTGCGAAAGGAGGATCTTTTTTTTGTCTGTTTGCTAGGATCTTCGCAGCCTGAAGTAGCGCTTTGCGCTATTTATGTTCTTCGTTAATGTTTTATTTACAGTTTTGCTTAAAAACGTCTCAACCGAGGGAGGATTGACTTTAAGATAGATCCATCTGTGTTAAGAAGGGGAAGAAGCATTGAATCTGCAAACAATTGTAAAGACTCATATAGAGCATGTGAGGATCATTGTAAAAAATTATCTTCCACAATAGCTAGACATACTTTTATTCCTTCTCGGCACAATATATTATTCACGCAAGGTAATTAAAACTGTTGCCAGGCGCTATAAATAATCTAACGCAATAAATCCTACTACATCTTATTTTGCCTACATTTCGAGGCAAATCCTAACCCGGCGGCCCTCCAGCAACGTTAATCCTCGTTTAATTTGATATTATCTTCACCCGGAACGGGCAAACCAATCCTATCACAAAACACACACACGCACTGGACACGATTGGCATTGTGTTGTTGCCCACGCGTCAAAAACACGGGTTTTGGGTGTCGGGATCGTGGCTCGTGCTGGAAGATATTAAACCCTTTCATGTTGGGTGGAACGGTTGCATGAAATCAAAGCCTAACCCTTCTCAAATTGAAACCGAGAGGCCATTCGGACAAATCGCGCAGGGTAATGTTTCGCGCTTGTTTTCCATTTTCTTCTAGACCCTCTGTTCAAGCGTGAAACATTCTTCGCCGGCGATTTGTGTTTATTGAATATCTTAAACCTTTTTTCCCCCTAAAAAAGCTTTTGACCATATGATTTGAGTTTATGCGTTCCGATTTGTGGAAATAGAATTTAAACTAAAAATGTTTAACAAATACAGATTGTTTCAAAATCCTTTCCGGTAAACAATCGAGCAAAATATGATTCGATGACCCTTTTGTGTCAGTGATTTAATATTCAACCTTCCCCAGGCTCTGAGAGCTTTATTTACTTTCTCACCGACGGTACAACTGTGCGGTAAACAACCTCTTGCCGGTGTGGTGTATCGAAAAGCTGCTCTAATACTCCATACAATTCACTCGAAAGCGTATATGTCAAGCACAATGATCGCTTTCCACCCACACACAAACACACACACACACCAAGCAGGTGATGAAAGCTTACTCCCTTAACATACGCGGTACATTATTTTGCTCATGGCTTACATTCATCCATCCGCATTCTGGGCGTGATGTTCATCTTCGGCATTGTGTTTACCGCACAACAAACACCTTCCGGTTGAAGAATTTGCAACCCTGCTCCCAACCGTTCCTTCTTAACAGAGTCCATTCCCTTTCTGAAATTAGCTATCATGTAGAGTCGCTTTTTTTGAAAAAGTCCTTTTTACGAGATGACTTAGACCACATTGGGGCTCCTCCCCCCCAGGGGATTCGTTCACAATGGAAATAAGTAGTCTCAGACGCAGATTTATATTCTTGAGCATATCCTGCTTACTGTCAGCTGCAGATCGGTAGACGCAGCATATGCGGCATTATCAGAGGAATCGTGTTTCCGGTTGGAAAATCAATCGTATCTTGGCAAGCTTAGTTGGGAGCGGTATATAGCCACATAAATGGTTAGGTGCGTTTTAAGAGGAAGCAAGCGATTCTACTATTAATATGTGTTAAGTAGAACGATGGCTTCTTTTATATTATAGATATTTTTCTATTGAAATATAGAATCTGAAAGCTTAATAAGAAATGCTCAGTACATAAACTTCAATATTTTAAAAGTAAGTAAACTATTGATGTTGATTGATTGATTGATTGATGGGCGATCCGGTGGCCGAGGCGACAACGGCGCCAGTCTTCACACGGCAGGACCGGGGTTCAAATCCCATCCAGACCGTCTCACCGTACGCAGGGCTGACTACCTTGCTACGAGTAAAATCAAGTTACAGAAAGCTAGAAAAGGCAGGCCGAGACCTTTCGAGGTTGTATTGCCACCGAAGAACAAGAAGAAACTATTGACGTAATAAGCTCTATTTAAAGCTCATTTTTAGATTTGTTTTCTGAGACCCTCATAAAACAATAGTACATCTCTATTAAGACTAAATGGATCCAGTCTACAGAACGCTGTTAAGCATGTTTCTTAAAACCATTTCTGTGCCTCGAAAATAGACATTTGGTCCTTAAAACTCTAATACAGCTATAACACAGCTCGCTGAGGGCTATCTTCTTGGAACGAGCTTTAGACGTATATATTGTGTAGAGAAAGATAAATCTACTCTATTCTTCTCGACTCTTTAATCCAGTTACCCTAGTTGCTTAACAATGACCAATGTGAGCTACTGAAGGGGCTTATTTTGATTCTGATATATCAGCAATTAATTCCCATTCACATAAGCTAAACGATAAGCCATGAATATTTTACCGATGAAATGCGACATGATACCTCAAAACATAATGAAGAGCCGATATTATCTTCATCCTAAAAATCAATCGTTGGACTTTCTTGCAGAACTTCAAATTTTTAGACAATATCATGAACTGTTTGATCGAAATATCAATATGACTGGCAGAAACAGTTCTAAACAGAGCTTCAGGATGATAATGGAGGTGATTTATTCGCTTTCTAACAAGATTTTTGTAATTCAATTCATGCTCCATATTGTTTTGAATAGTTAAAGTGTTGAAAAGATTCATTTTAGAGCGTATATCAGATGCCGGTAATGGTGAATCAGACGGTGGCCCGAATAAGTAAGCGCCCAGGATCTCATAGGATTGACTTCCTCCTATACGTGGTCTCTGAAGCCCTCAAATCCTCGAACGTTGAAGGAAGTGCCTCGAGTTGAAGGCCTAGTAAAATTGTCCTTATATTAGTGATCTGCTATCAGGGCCCCGTATCAGGGACTTTGTACATGCGGCCTTGTGTTTTGCATGGGTGTTTTCTGAAGACATGGTGAATGAGCAACCTGGAACATCGAAAGTCGAGCTGAGAGGCCCTTTTCTTTATCCGTGGTGGAAATCTTTCATAGGGACCCCAGTATTAGGTTAAGAAAAACGGGACCACCCCCTGGGTACTGCCGGATTCTTACCGGCAAAAAAACACCTCGGGCCTTCGCCGTAACGCTAAGATTACCAACTAGGGTATTGCGTTTAGAGTGACGGTATAGAAGTTTTTGTCCATAAGACACGTCTCGGCGCCGCGCTATGACTACCTGGTTAGGGCGTCTTGCGTGTCGGTTTACGCCCACCACCGGATGCTGTGTGAGCTAATGGGACTCCAGCACCTTTGGTGACGTACTGCCTGTAGGAGTACGCCTGAGGAGTACAAAGCTTCACTACAGTTTACTGCTGAGAGCCTTGACCAGCCTCAGTATCTTCCCTTTCTACACGAATGCGTCGCTGCTGCAGACGAGACATGATGGTCTTGGTCGCTTCTGGGATACTTCACCAATCGCTGACAGGCCCTTATGTTGCTTGATCCGCTGTATGAAAGACACATCCTGTGTATAAAAGACACATTGATCTTAACCCACAAAGCCTTTATGTTCTAAATGTTCTTACAGAAATGATTATTTGAAAAGATTATCACATTATAATTTCGAGACACAAGTTGAAGTATTACTTGTCTGTTTAGCACCATGAAAAGTCATTTTAAAACTATTTTGACTTGATACATCCACGATAAAGCTTTAATTAAATATGTGTGAGACTACACTGCACAGGAAATATTTCTTATAAAATCTCTTTTACACAACTCTTTTTAATGCACAATTGTTTCCAATTGATTTACAAAAACAAAACTCTCGCTGCCTGACGATCATTCACCTTTCGTTTATCTCGAAGTGATTCCACCAGAAAGCACAATCTTTCACGCTTCTCGGTATTCGCGTATTACTGTACTCTCTTTCGCTGCAATCACTTCAAAAACATTTATCCAAAGACGCTTGTTCGCTTACAGCATTCCTTCTTTTTGTTTTCCGTTCTGCCAATGGCAACAATAAAACTTTATCCGAATGCCTTCCACCCATGGAAGCCATATTCTTGCTGACTGTTGCAGCCCTCGACATGACGCTTGGCGCATGCCAGAGAACGTCAGATTTATTTTGAACAGACACACACACACACATACCACATGATGCACCTACGCCTCGTTCCAAGCATCAGTCGCACCTCTATTTCTAGTGAAGCAAAAACATTTCCATTAGTAAAAATGCAATTTCATTCAATCATCGTTCCATTCGTTCCCGGGCGATGTAACGCGAATGGGAATCAGCAGTAAGGCAAACGAGTGGCTTGGCCTGGCAAGTTATTTAGCAATGGTTGTGGGGCAGGAAGGATTTCATAATCATCATCGGTTAATGCTGCCGTTGCCAGATTTGGTGCGCTTGTTCTTGTAGGCAGAAGCATGCGGTAACAGAAACACGGATGAGATAGCGAGTACTTCAATCCGTCAAGCAACGCGGCTTGCCATCTTGCGACGCTTTGTTGGACGGGAATTCGAATGGAGGGAACGTTGCATACTGTTACCGCATCGGCACAGGCACAAGACGTTCTGTTCTACACGTGGTGCTCCGTTTTCTGCTTGTTTTAGATTTATTATACTCTGAGTCTATATGATAGTAACAAATTGTTATCTTTTTTCAATAATTTGTGACTCTTATATCACTTAACTCCGAAACTTCTCAATAAACATTCACACAAAACTGACACACATCAAGAAGTGCCACAGTGCCCTGACAGCTAGAACCGTAACTCGCCGTCCCAATCCAAGGCAATTTCGGAAACGGCCATTGACAGATCTCCCTCGGGGTGCACCATTTTCTATGGGGTGCTGTCATATGGGAAGGCTCATCCAAGGACTCGTCAGGATATCGTTCTGGCTTTTCTCTCATTTTTTTCATCCTCATTCGTATTATCCCATTTCTGTGTCAGAATCTAGCACTATCTAGCTCCGCTACCGAGCCGGTACACAGAGCGTCCCTGATAAACCGACGCTGACTTCTCGGTTTCCGCTTCCCGTAGCCTGACGGCGAGTGGTTCGTTTATTGATCTACATCTGACACACTTTTCTGCACGGAAGGTACACGCCAAGGCTGGTGTTCCACCCCAGTTTGCATAAGCATTGCATGCCCGTTGACCATGAGATGTACCCGCTCCCATTTGGCCGTACGGTGGGAACAACCCCCACAAAGCGTGCACTAGCGTGAAAGGGCGGAGGATAAAACGAAACATGACGTGTGCACAAACACACGCGCACCCACCCCGAAGTCCGAAGGTGGTTGTGGTGGGGCGAATTGACACACTAACATCTCCAGTGACAGGCTGTAATCGACGAAAATTGTGAAAACACACCGAAACCACAGGCCATCATTTTCCGACCCATCGGTGAACGTCATCCACGGTGGTTTTCTTCCACCGGCAACGGTTGGGCGATGCGCTCCACTGTCCGAGAGTGAACCGTTGTACGGCCTACGCCGTACGTACGTCAGCATCATCAGGTCGTCTGTAAATCGCAACATGGGCCGGGTTGAGTGCAACAGCACTTTCTAGATGCCAGTGCTGGGAAAGATGCCCGATGGAAGAGCACCGTTATCCCGGTTTCCATTCTGGCCACTCTCCCTTGGAGATTGCGGAGGGAAAAAAACCACTGCCCGTTGGTAGATATTAATGCTATTAATAGCACCGTTACTTCTACACTTGCAAACTCCAGCACTTGCACGAGGGTTGTTGGGCAGGGTGCCGGGACTGCCGCTCACATCCGCTTGCGCCTGATTAGTGTTTATACAAACTTACAAACACTTGCAGATCGGTGGTGGTAGCACTCACATGCCAATCATTCACTCTCGGCTCTCGCCGTGGAGCTCTCGTGTCGTGGTAGCGTATCACTGTTGCAATATAGACGAGATTCGCTCGGTAACAGTGCAACACCACGTTCGGGATTGTGTTTTGGAAAGCTATCGTTCTGGCAGATATCACAAACAGAAGACGGAGCAGGAACAGTGTGCTTCAAACTGTTTGGTGCCTGGTAGGATTCTGATTTGTTTGTTGTAATTTTTATTATACCAACTTTTTTTGTACTTTTACTTTGGATCTAAAATTTAAATTCATATTTCTGAGAATTTTTATTGCAACTATGAATTAAACATGCAGGGAGTAGTATTTTATTCAACTGCTCTCAATTTTCTTTGACACTACAACCTGAAGAAGTGTTGGCCTTCCATTTCTGGCTTCCCGATTTAAATTACCCTAAGCTAGATACCCAAAAATACTGCTACAGTAATCAGGTCGCGTCTGCCAATGTAATAATATCCTAGCCTTTCTGGCCATCAATTTGTTTACATGACTCTTAATTTAGACCTGCCATGCCTGTTCTGTCCATGAAGAGTGCATGAAAAGACTTTACAAGCAGGGTCGTCCGGTGCCATTCTTATGACCAGCCCTCCAAAGCTTACGGAATCTAATTCACTGCACGATGGTAAGATCTCCGTACAGATCGTAGAGCTTCTCCTTTATCCTTTCACACGTAGGAGGCCTTTTTCCGTGTAACTTCATCTCAAATCCAGCGATAAGAGCAAATTCGCCAACTTTAAAATTTGTAGATAGATTTAAATTTTGAAGCGAAAAGGACATATTTAAGAATTTTAGAGTTCATGTCTCAGAAGCGTATGAACCTCTCTTTCACGATAAATTCGTCCTCTATTTCCATCTCTTTTAGCCCAAGAGATCGTTTTTGGCTCCCTTTACTTAATATCTCCGTAGCAAAAAGGTCCGACCTGTGAACGAGGGAATAGTAAAGTAGGATTATTGATTACAAGATTTCGAGCCATTATTCACATTCAGATTACTTTCACTAATTCCGTGAACAGATCGAAAAGGTTGTTTAAATTAACACTTCTATTAACACAGCTATTTGCAAATTTCTTCAAATTGTTTTCAAGTTTCCATAATATGATTCCAGTGTTCCACAGCATACTTCCAATCTTCTACTGTTGATAAGAAATATTATCCAAGCCGATTTCAATGTTCCGTTCTACAGCTCGAAGTCCTGTATCGATAGTTTTAGCAAAAATCGCCACCCATTACCAACTTGACGCTGCCTTTCAAGCTTAAATTTTGACTCTAAATCTATTTTTTGTCCATCCAACCATGTCCATGTGTATTATGACAGACCATTGTGAACGGCTGTGATTCTGTTCGAGATTTCTGTTTCAGCAAATTGGGCTACTGGCAGTCCACCAGCATTCATGATAGATTGATGGGTATCATTTTTCGATGTGAGTACCGTTTGATGTAAGCTTTGCTTCAGCCAGCGCCAGCCATTCCTATTAACGTCAAACGCAGATACAAACAGAACCGACGATACGCAGGTTAGCGTTTGGGATTTCCTCGAATTTGATGAATACTTGCAGCCGTACTTTTCGTTTAGTGGATACGCTCTTTTACATTCAATGTGCTCTAAGTTGATGAAAACACTTAAATTAACTTCTAATAACAAACCGACAAATCGAAACATTTACAAAACATTGCCCCTTCAAACACTAGACCTCAATATGAGAACTCTTAACGTTCTGAAAAAAAAATTGGTCTCATGATCCTGCCAGCAACTTCAGCAGCACGTCATAGCAATAACCCGCAGAGAATTCAAAGTAAATAATTTCCCAATCGTTTCCCCAACGCTGACCGGTCCGTGTGTGTCTGCGCTCCCTCCCAGCAAAAGTCCGTTTGTTCTCTTGTTACGGATTAAGCTTGATCACAAATTACAATACGGAAGTGGGTAGCCCCAAGAACGATCACAACAGAACGAAAAGCCCAAGCGCCGACAAGAGCCTCCAATTTATATCTTTTTCCCATACATACATGGACACGCACACATACGGCACACGCTGAGCTCCGTTGGGAGTTTGTTGACGCGCTCGGGGGATTTAAGGGGGACGCAACAACATCATCCCGACCGCCCACCTTATCGAACGTAATGGTGGTGGTGGCAGATGAGTTCTTGTGTTTTTTGCTCCCTTTACGAGCCTTTGCTTTCTGACTGTACCGTTTGTTCATTCTTTCATCGGGATGCTTAATGATGTATGAATGGATGTTGAATGATGAAAATGACGACAAAGTGACGATTCTGGTCGCGCTTGTGCCGCTCATCAATAATAATTTGTCTGGGATTTGTCTTTCATAGGGTATCATCGTGTTGCGTTCTCTTTTTTATTACTCCGTGGGTCCTTACAGCCATTGCTTTATAACACGACGCGTCGGGCAGTCGCTTGTGTGCGTGCCACCATGTGCAATTATCGGTGATTATGTTGCTGCTAATTGTCATACTTCATACTACGGACGATTGCAATTAAATCGTGCTAAAAATATGTCACCAGCACTCGATCTGCCGCGCCTTCTCGGAGGAGGGAGAAAAAGGTTCTTTGAAATAATTTAATTACAGTTCCATTTTCTTCAGAAACAAACTTCAACCCGTTTTTGTTTTTTGACTCATTTCTGTTTACCTTCTTCCACCAGATTGTGTCATTCTCGGCCAATTGCCAATGTCAGCACTTACTTTGTCTAATAATTACCTTTGGGGAAAAGTTTTCTTCCTCTTTTCGAACGACGGGCACCACCGTCTTGAGCGTTGTTTTCATTTGATCTTTCCCTTTCCACGCGCACCTGACACGCGTACCTTTTGCGTCCGCATCATCATCATCAACGCCCCGAAATTATCAAACGTTCGCCGGAATTTCACTTTGATTGTGCGCTCGAGTTGTTTTCCGTCCGGCACACTTCTCTCTAATTTCTAAACGTGCCAATGTGCAAAAATGGTTCAGCTTTCGGCATACCTGCTACGCCAAGCTGTTGGACACTTGATGCAGCAGGGGTTGAACGCTTTTGCGCCCTGTTTTTAGCTTGTACAATCGCTGTGACACGTTGATCACTTGAGACTTTTTCTCGGGTAATTTATTGTCACCATTTAAATACCAACCTTGTTGAACGTGCTCTTTTGTCTGCCTGAGAAGAGAAATTTTAAAGTTATTGTAGTATTGCAAAATATTACATTAAAAGTAAATAAAATTCCAATCGACAGCAACTTTAAGTTACGCCACACACTTTCTGGCACCAATCCTTCACCGTTGCCCTTCCTGTACCATTCGGTTGGCACATTGTTGCCCTCGCGTCCTTCACAGCTCTCGTGCGTTGTTTACGGGACACTGGGAAAAGTTGCGATGAATCACAAGTGACACTTTAGCACTTTTTTGAGTGACGATAGAAACTGCTTACCCGTACACATTAATGTGTGGCGTGTGTGATTTATGGTGATCGTTTTGCTGAATTGCCAACAGTTTTGTTGCTCTTTTGTACTGAGCAGAGAAAGAGAGAGAGAGTGAGAGAGATAAAAGGAGAAAAAAAGCGAGAGATTGTCAGAAGGATTACAACTCGAAGAGTTTGAAACGTTAAAGTTTGTTATGAGGATAACAGTGTCGAACAAATTTAGTCCCAGTTTAGCATTTGCTGTAACCGCACCCCTTATTTACCTACAATATTGCATTATTTTATTTTACTACTTATTAATATGTATTTTTTTAAATAACAGTAAGACATTTTTTTCAAGCTCCTAACATTCCAGTTTGTCACATTATATAAAATACTTATTTATCCTTAACCTGCGAGACCGTTTTCTATAGCTGCATTTGTCGAATAACTTTCTTAAATGCAAATTGCGTTCAAAAAAAATCACCAAAACTGACATAAAATATTGTCAACACAGTTGAAAATAGAAGAAGTTAACGTTTAATAAATAGTTATCTATCGATTCTAATTTCTATATCAAGATCTCAATAGGTTAGAAAAACCTCAAAAATGCAAATATCAATATTGAAGGGTTATACTTATCAAAAGTTAAAAGAAAGATAAGCAATTTTTATTTGAAATTAGTTTCAATATTTTTTGTCATAAGCATTTTTTTTAAGACTAATAAGACTGATTGTAACCATATAGTTGGCAAGTAAGCCTTCCAAACCAGCCTGTGCTAGAAACGGCCCAGCTGGATTTGAGCCCCGGTCCAGCCGTGTGAAGCCCGGGGTTAACCCAAAAAACTGAAACGTCAGAAAAGGCAGGCTCAGTCCTTTCAAGGTTATGGAATCAAAGAAGAAGAAGAAGAAGACTTACTTAATGCTTCTATTCCAACTGAAGCTAAGATCTAATATGCTCAAAATAAAAGTTCTCTCTCGAAGGCCAAAGTTTAGGGCCAAAAAGGTTTAAGGGTTAGTTGTGTATAGAAGGGACTAAATTGAGGCCCCATTGACCTCTATGACCGATTGCATTAGTATTTTAGACCAAGTACGCTTAACGCTAATTAGTCCTATTCTAATGAGAACATTATTTAATTGTTAAGCCATTTTAGCTATTTTTTTATTCGTGAGAAACAACCTGGCCGTATTGCCGCATTTTAGCTAATTGTTTTGGGTGAATTTTACAATAAAATGTTGAAACATGTAGACCAGAGCCTAGTGAAGTCTTTAATAAAAAAGGGCAAATTTATATTCAGTTTAGAGTAGCACCAAAAATAAAGGTGCAGCTATAGAAAGTGTTATTAGAGTATCATCACCTCGAAGACACGCTTGAATATTATGTTTAATTAGAGTTTTATCAAAATTTTTAGAAAGTTTAAATTTTAATAGAAATTCAAAAAAAACTTTAGACGAAAAACTCTCATTTGCCGTATTATAAAGTACCAACGCCCACATACACAAAAACAACCAATCGTCCAATCGCATTCTAATATACTTGAACCATTACATGGTTCCGGTACTTTGGTCAGTCCCCCACTCGAGCCATTCATGATCCATTAACGAAACAGAAAGAGCTGTGTTATTGATAAGTGTTGTACGGCAAGCAGCAGGCGCAAAACAACCCCCTGCTAGCTTAGCTCCAGCTGAACCTGCCGCTACCGGAACCGGAGGAAAGAAATATTGCTCATATAACAAACAGAGCTTCATCCATTTAACCCCTGTGGCAAGCAAATGAATCTGGCAGTTATTTATCGTTCCGTCTGTGCTAACAGTTGCATCCGGAGAACGACTTCCGTCTAGCTTTATCTCCCTCTCTCTCTCTGTCTGTTTTTCAAGTGGCTCTTACAATCGCACTGTAAGCAACACTCTGCACCATCGCTTCAGAAAAACCCATCTCAACCCTTGGCCTACGGGGCGGTGCATTGAAACGTTACGGACAAATTACTTCACTTTTCCTGTTTCTTGCTGTGTTGTGCCCGCAGCACATCGATACGGTACGATGCATTTTCGGAAAACTATCGAACACTGCTTAACACTTCAACGGCGCACGGCTGCTAATAGCTGTGAGATGGTTTAAGAACAAGGCCAAGGACTCGACGAGCGCTTTTATTTAAATGCGCTTTATTCGGCTCTATTAAGCTGGATTGTCCATTTTGAGCTTGAGTGATAAGCTTAATTACTTAGCTTAGCTATTTCCCTTTCGCCAAGGGTATTGGTATTTGTTGGGAGCAATTTAATGGAGCCCCGGTTACAATTAGTGCGTTGGACTACCGAGATAAGTTCAAAATTTTCAAAAATGCTTTCAGAACTATCTTCAAACAGAATTCTCAACTCAACTCTTCCTGCGTCACTGATCCCATCGATAATCTAATGTACGGTTCGCTGGAAACCAACGCTCTAAAACCATTTGTCCTAATGTGTTCTAAACTTCAGCATCAGCTCTCCGGCCCGGCGAAAGTCTCGGGAGCTGCAAATCGACCAAACACCGGACGTCATTAACAAAACACAAAGCGGCTGTAATGTTGATGTCCGTGTTTCGTCTGTCGATCTTGTTTCCTTTGCCGATTGGTGGGCCTAGCCTGATAGCTGCGTGTAGTCTTCCTCGCACCTGTCCGAAATGTATCGCTTCGTACACTAGATTGGATTCAATTTAAAGATAAATGAACTACAAACAAACGCTCACGTTTGCACCGGTCGGGTCGATGGGAAACCATCAGTCATGTCATGGCTGTCCGGAGGCCGTACCATCCTGACAGCTTTACCCGGAAATGGGATCGCTCGCTGACACGATAACACTCCGGACCACAATTTAAGACCATCATCGTCAGCTTTTGGCATCGGTTGTTGACGTGGGTTTTCACCAGCTTCACTACCGGTCCATTAGCAGTGCCGAGGTCCGGACGACACTCGTCTCTTCAGTTTCATTGGACTCCCCTTGGAGGCGAAGCCAAGCCGAATCGGCTGCTAAGTTTTAACAATGATGCAACTACGATTGTTGGCCGTCGTGCGACTGGTGGACTGTTTTGCTAAATTCATTTATTTACACTTAAATATTAAATGACACCTAATGGGTTGCTGACGAGCGTTGGAGCGATTGCGAGCTTTCGATGGGTTAGCTCGATTTAACGCAATTACATCCGGAACGTTCGATGCTATCGCCGGGCGACCCAAGCCGAATTACGAAGCGACTTAAAACCCCGTATAATTTATAGCAACGAAATGTTAAAATCCTTTTAACCGATACGTTGAGGAGAACAACAAATGTGGTCCTATCTTTCGGCGAATTAAAAAAGCATGAAAAGGATACATGGCCTTGAGACAGTCACTATCGGCAAAGACATTTATCATCGTCTTTGCGCTGCTCCGATTACCGCATCCATTATCCTAACCAGCACCATTTGTCAACAATGGATCCCCCCACAGTGAGAAGCTTGTTCTCAATTAAATTCAATCAAAAATCCATTCATCAATTATAACCTTGAAGAACAACGGCAGCGACAGCATCACCACCCCAACAACAGCGCCAGGGAACGGGCTCCCCGTTTTGCCCGTAGGCCTGGCCGGGTAAATAAATCTCGTCCAAAGATTCAAATTGTTTTCCGGACGCGTTGGGTGTGTTTAGTTGCGGCAAGGATAAATTTCGTCACAAATCCTTAGCTGGCTGGACGAACGTTGGTCAGCAGGGTGTTTCGACAGGAAGGGCCGTGGACGAATGGCTAATTTTTTTTGTTTTTTGAGACCCTCTGCCCGTTGAAATGGGCCGCTGGGGCTCTTAGTTGTGCTGTGAGATTTTATTAATTCGTTCCCATCGTTTCATTTAACTTTTTACATTAAAACTTTTGCCTCAAGCTTCCGGTGCGTCGCCCTGCCGGATGCCATTCATTTGGCCTTTTTTTCTCCTTGTGCTTTCGTTGGGGTTTTAGTTGTGGTAGTGGTTGCGATTATGAATCTAACATCTTTAGATGATAATTTCTGGCAATGGGTAAGGCAGTTGATGAAATGTAGAAGTCGATTACCTGAGAGAAACTGTTTGTTTGATTATAGAATTCATAGCTATTGAAATGATCACATATTTTTTTGTCTTCTTTTTCTTGGCCTAACGAACCCTTAAGGTCATAATACCACGTAGTTATATAATCAGTCCTCACTACGGGAGCCGGGTGAGAACGGTCCGGGTGAGATTTGAACCTCAGTTCTATCGAGTGAAAATACAGGATGTTGGCTTTAAATTTGAAAGTTCCGTTAGTAAAGAGAACATATTTTCTGTATGAATTGAAACGCTTAATGCATATGAAAAATGTTAAATGTACTATCTACAAGTAGAATTCCTCAGAATAATCACAACATCATCGATCACTTCACAGCTTCAATTCTATTTCGCAACATCGATAAAGATGATGCTACAATCCAGAGTGTCCCTGGGAAGGACCTGAAAAATTTATAAATTTCAAATAACTTGGTTTTTGTATCATTAGAAAGGCGATTGATGTCTGTAATTCAAGGAAATAAGCTCTGGAAAGTTGGGCTGATGCAAAAACGGCATAGGTCTTCACACGACAGGACCTGGGTTCAAATCCCATGCAGACCTCCACTCTGTACGTAGAGCACTGGACTACTTTGCGACGAGTAAAATCAAATCACAGAAAGTCAGAAATGCCTCGAGACCTCTCGAGGTTGTAGTGCCAAGGAAGATGAAGCTCTGGAGAGTTTGGTGGCTTTGCATTTGTACTCTTGAAGTCGTACAAATTTTTTGGACAACCTTTGCTTACTAGCGCCCAAATCTTCGATGCCATACATTCAGTCCACTATTGGCAACTTTATTTGCTAAGGTTTGACTACAGTTTTTGGAAACTCCACGTAGCCACCAGAAGTCTACCTGAAGCACACTTTAAAACACTTCGCCTTCATAGTCTGCTTAACACGAGGAATGTCCTAGCAATTTTCTAGTTTAACCCTGGTTGTTTCAAATGCATTCAGGGAGCATTGGGCAGTAGTCATAAACAAACCAACGGTCAGGGAAATATATGAACCATTATTTTTTTTTTTGTTATTCATAAGGAACGGCCTGGCCGTATTGCTATTTGAACCATTATAAATATGTTAAATTTATCCCGAGTACTCCGTGAATCCGACTATCGATCGATAATTGATCGAGCCATTCGATTTGGATTCCCATGATGAGATCAAGTATTTGAGACGATCAAAGCGGAATATTTGTAGCAATTTTCAATTTCTGTATCCTTTAAAAGGATGTCTTACCTGTACCAACTCCAACACAATTTCCACCGGTTTGCTTCATCATATAAATATCAGCAATACTCACCTTGCAAGCTGCAATGAAAAGCTAGCTTTTTGATGACAGCATACTCTATCCATTATTATCACGGAGCCTTAAAGCGAGGCCTCAAGCAAGCTTTTTTATCTTTTCATCGCATGCACCACTTTTCTGTCTGGACCAGGCTGAGCTTGGTATGTGTAGTTGTGCAGAGGTATTCATGACTCAGTCGGTGTATTCCCTCCTATAAAAGGTTTCTGTTGAGGAGTGTTTGTCACATACAGTAACGTTACTTGAGCCTTGGAAAAGCTTTTTGAGATCCACTTGTTTGACACTAGAATCTTCAGGTGGTCTCTTTCTTTTTTCTTTCCTTACTATGTGCTTGGTAGGCAGTCTTGCATCAGCTGCCTTTCCTACAGATGAATTATTAAAGCGTACCGATGCATGTATCAAAAAACTACTCCTGGAATGTTGCATTTGGTCGGTACAATATCACACAATAAGACCTGAATTTTCATGATCTATAAATGATGTTCATTTATTCCTAAAAAGTCCCTTAGCAAACTAACTCTTCCCTAAGTATTGTGCTCAATCGAATGGAAAGCATACTCTACCCACATGAACTACATCGGGTGGCAACATCAATATATTACCAAGCTACCAAGCATATTGAGCTTTCGCCGATTGATTATCCTTGATTTAACTATTATGAGCATTTGGAACATTTGACTTGGTGTCGTTTTTCTTTTCGGCGAATTCCGCTCTCTTCATTATTGTTTCAAAACCATATTTTACATTGGCCCCTTTTATCCGGGCACATTACAATGCTTCTGCCACATGGCACTCCATCGATTCGGGGAACACCGGAAACCAGCCAACAAGTGCCGTAGCGTAACAGATTGTTCACCAACGCAAATCTTCCCACTTCCCCTAGACAAACACAAGGCACAAACGCACAATGCGCTCTTCCTTTTACCATAAGTCGAAGAAAACGAGGCCCGTGCACACACACACACATACACTCTGTGTCCCCAAATCGGTTCACTCGGTAAATCTCGCTTCATGACCCGGTGTCCCTACTGTCTAGCTGCAACACACAAGCATCTCGTACGTTTTACAGCCTCGAACGATTCGGGTGCTGGGGCGATGGGAACTATGCAGCTATGGTACGGTTCGGGCGTGTATTGCGAACCCCCGGGTGCTCCGGAGCACCCGAAGCTGCGACTAGAGGGAAATAGCTTTTGTTGAACTTTATCAGCCTCAAATTGAATTTAGGTGAACTATGCGGTTTACGTAATATCAATAAACGGGCACCGGGGCTCGTCATTGTCGGTGCTGAAAAGTGCCTCATTGTTTCTTTACGCCCAAGCGGAAAAGTGGCAACGGTCGTACGGGGATCGGGTGCCACCGGGAGTGCAACCACAAATGCCGCAAAACCACACCGGAGCCCTCCGTTCGTGGGACGGGGGGGAGGCTGTCGGTAATTTTGGCTGTCTGATTGCACACTCGCCAAACACTCGCAAGACACGTTGCTTCGGAGACACGGTTGGTTCCCGCAGCGTACCAGGAACTCTGCCGCTGGCTGGCATACTGGCTGTGCCTTGAACGTCACGGCATTGTCAAAGATCGTAACCTCGATTGCACAAACACATGCGGGCCTGCCTGGTACCGGGGAGGGCTGTATTAATATGTGCTTTGGATAGTCCATTACTTATTGAAGGCACTGCACACACACACACGTACGGTTAAGGAGGGTGATTATGTGCATAAGCTTGCAGGTTGCATATTTTGCAGTTTTTTTTCCTTCGTTTTCGCTGCATATGTGACGCAAGGATGAAGGCAGGATCAATGATGCTAAGGGTTATTATATGCAAGGAACGGGGTTATTGTTCCTCACAGAAGACAGGAGCTATATTTATCTCACGCTCTACTCCGTCTTTTAAACAAGTCTTTAAGATTTTTATTAAAACATAATAATAATTTCTTATAGAAGGCTCAACAATTGGATACAGTAGCGAACGGAATTGTAGCTCGCTTGTATAAGCCTGATTTACAAATGCTTTCGCAACGTCCTCTCGAGCTTTTCTATCGCTTAGGCCACTACGCAGCCCGCTGGATCATTACTAATAGACTTACAGCGGTAGCGACAGTGCCGACTGTAAGTGCCAGTCCGCACCAAATCGTATTCATAAATTATGTTTTCTTAACCCGACAATATCTCTTAACGGCACGAGATTCAGCAATTTCCTCCCGCAAAACCTTTTAAACGCGACGTCTTACCGTATCACATCCTGATGAAATGGTAAATCCCACCATTTTATCGATAACGTCCCTGTCACGGCAAGCGCCTCCGTACCGGTACCTAATCCGCTCCAGAAGAAGCAAACGAAGAAGAAGAAGGCACTGCCAGCAAGCACCGAGCATAATAATAATCCTCGTCAAACGAACGAACGCTCGCCGTGTAGTGCTGGCAGTCCCTTTTTTTTGTCAGGGCGTTAAAAAGCTACCGGGGAGGGTTTTTGGATGTTTGCAGTCTCCTGTTGGTTCACAGTTTCCGGAATTTTTCGGACGCGGTGCTGCTGCTGCTTTCGTTCCAGCTTTTTTCGTTTCGAGTTTGCTGTTGCTGTGGGTGCCACTTGCCTGGTGCATATCGCTTCATGCCGTTTCGTTGATTTATGCATCATCATGCTTTTCCCGAAAGAAATCGTTTCTTTTTTGGTAAACTTTTTCTTCTTTTGGGCGTGTGTATGTGCAGTTTTCACTCGACATAGCTGAGCACTTTTGGTTTTAACAAAACAAGCACATTCGGAAGATTATTTGGGTAAACTACTTGCGATAGCGATATGTTGTGCTATGATTACTTTATCTATTTTATGCCTCGCTTAGCTTACCTGATCTTAATGTTTACTAGTTTTTCTTTTTATGTCTGTTATAAAGAGAAAGGAATTATATTTAGCTTTGAGTGATCGTTGGAATTGTGCGACACATAAGAGCCATGTTCCGTAGGTACCGAAGCAAATACTTAGAACATGCATATCTAAAATACGAGCAAGTTTAACCTCGTCTCGTGCTTCTTCAAATCTTTAAGGTGTAATATATTATCGCATTAGCATACCTGTCGTACAGACGAGCCAATGCTGCTGTTTTTTTTCTGTTGCTGTATGCAATTCTTAGCTTGTGTACAGATGATTGATTATCGTAAATCGATCAATGCTATAACGAGCCAGACGACAGCATTTTTTTGGTATGTTAAACGAACGATGACAGAACATTTGCTTCATTTAATTTGATTGCGATAGACGTGTTATTTCGGGACACCTGTGTACGCATTCGAATAAATTATGTATTGTAATATGAATTGTGCATGTGTTCAGATGCTGTTCATAATAAAATGCATCGCTTATATGATCTTCATATTTTTGGAATTGACTTACTTAGGAAGGCAAGGGAAAATGGCAGGGCAAAGGAACTAAATTAGTTAGCTCAAAAGTATTAATTTTCTTGCAAATTTATGCTGGAAAAATATTTTCCCAAATGAATCCCATCGGGTCTCGAGAGGTAAATCATGACTATCTTAAAAATCGATCGATATCGATGCAACAAGCTTTGTATAATAATGTCCACCTTGTACATGATATTCTTCAAAGTTTGAACAGAAACTGCTTAATCAAACATTCATAACGATTAAGCCAACTACTAATAGAGCATTAATTTCGTTGTAAGTTTCTGATTAATTCGAAAGGTTCTACAACAAAGTAAGGAGACCAAGCCAGACTGAATCAAGAATAGTCCAGGACTGTATAAGACTACCGGAAGTATCAGTGTGTGATATATGACGCATTTCGTACGTTGTAGGAGTCTTCTGGATCTCAGGAGTTTGTGGAGCCCGTAGTAGGCACGATTCCCCTGAAGGTTGTACGTTGTTGTCCGAAGTTACGATCTGGCCAAGGTAGCAGAACTCCTCTACTACCTCAAGATCGTCGCCGTCAACTAATACTCTGCTTCCGAGTCGTGCTCTATCACGGTCAGAGCCACCGGCAAACAGGTACTTTGTCTTTGTCGCATTGATTCTCAACCGAATCCTATCGGCCTCGAATTTAAGTCGGATGTACGCCTCGTAAACCGCCGCAGATGTCCGTCCGATGATGTCAATGTCATCCGAGAAGCCAAGGAATTGGAGAGGGGGAAATCGAGGGAAATCGTGCCCCTGATGTCAAATCCCGTGCTTCGCAGGACACCTTCGAGAGCGATGGCAAACAACTAACAGGAGAGTCCGTCTCCTTGCCTCAGTCCCCGATGAGATTCGAACGATTCCGACATCATGTTCGACACTCTCACATTGCACTGCACACCGTTCATAGTAGCCCTCAACAGCCGTACAAGTTTCACAGGGAAATCGTACTGCCGAATGATGTTCCATAGCTCGGACAGGTGGTGCGTGGGTATCTGGTGCTGCCAGCACTTCCTGAAGATCTGCCGTAGAGTGAAGATTTGGTCGACCGTGGATATCCCTCCAACAAATCCAGCTTCGTAATTTCCGACGAAATCTGTAGCAAGGGGCGCAAATCTGCAGAAGTGTATGCGGGACAGGATCTTGTAGGCAGCATTCTGGACTGTGATGTTTCGGAAGTTAGCACAGCCCTGTCTGTCGCCATTTTTGTACACTGGGCGAATGACACATAAGTCAATATATGACTTATTAACAAGACAATAGTTCATCGATATACTTTTTCTTGGCTTAACGACCTGTTCTTAGTCATGCCGGCCATCGAAAGGCTTACTAGACTTATTCATACCCAGATAGGATTTGAACCTTACGTTGGCCACGCTGTAACGTTATTGTTTTTCTTAATTTTACAACCTCTCTACAATCATATATTGCCAAACAAAATATTTTTTGCTACCGTACAACCATACCAAAAGAGTGTAAAAAATTAAAAAAATTCATTCCCTTGCCACCAAACGACAAAAATAGTGTTAACTTGCTGGTTAATTACTCGCAACGCCCATCAAGTGTCGTTGTATAACAATAAAAATCTACGATAAATCACCAGCACCATCATCATCATCGTTAGCAACAGGACAATACGTGCAATACAGTTGTGGATCGTGAAGTGAACGATACTATTGTCACCATTTCGTTTAAGTGCTTCCTTCTTCGCGGTTTATTCTACCCACAGTGCTTTTAAGTCATTTTCACTTCAATTATACGTTTTTTCCCCCATTCGCTAGCACAGCATACATCCGCTTGTAGCATTCCCAGCCAAACTCCCGGCAGCAATATAAATCCAAATCAGTGCCATCCAAATCTGGAAGTAAAATCCCAACCACCTCGACGACGGCGACGGTTTGATCGTCCCGACAACCCCCTTCAAGTGCAACGCAAGAGTTTACGCCGGTCGACGGTCGGACACGCGCCGTCACGCAGCTTCTTCCAGTGACCGTCGGGACCGTAAAGTGCATCCGCATGGTGACAATAATCATACCCATATACGTAGTGATAGTCGTGTTCGTCACACTGCTGGTAATACTGTAGGGAACGCAGCAAGCGCACCGGTGAAGCCTACCCAAATGATCGTCCATCGCGGCAGTGCGACGGCCGTTTTCCGATGTTGTTGCGCTCCGTGCTGCTACGGTATAGGTCGGCTGGGGTGGACTGGTGCACGTGTCACCGTTGCTGCTGCTACACTGCTTCCGCTGTGCGCTAGACGGGCAAACCGATCGTGAGCATCACCAGGCGCAGCGCGGCTGACTGCTGTCGAGGGGTGGTTGTTGTGGGTTGTTGTTGTTGTTGCTGCTGTAGTCTTAACCTTTGGTGCCAGCGGTGAGTCGTGCTGTGGACCGGACACTGTCGTTTGGCCGGTCGGAACTGTTACAACCGGTCGGGCGGTTGGACGAACACACATTCACGTCTAACCAGCGGGACGCGCTAGTGCTGGGAACAGTACTAGCAGCGCCTAGCCAGGGGCCGCAATAGCATCGACACGCAGGTATCCCCGGGGCCAGAACGCACCGGCCCGCACAGCCAGCGGTACGTGGGCGCAGCGCAGGCCAGCGATCATGGCGAAGGTGTCGGCCAGCACGCACCAGGACCCGGCCATCCTCGACATGATGGAGATCAGCAAGAAGCGCCCGCCGAAGCTAAAGTCGGCCGATCGGACCGTGTCGGTGCGCATCGACAACTATTCGCCCGGCAGCGGTGGTGGTGCAGGAGGCGCCGGAGGATCTTCCGGTGGTGGTGGTGGCGGCGGTGGAGGAAGTCGGGAGGGCAGCGGGAGTGCGACGGGTGGCAGCAGTCCCATCATGCTGGACAAGAGCCTGATCGTGCACCACAGCCCGGTGGAACGGTTATCGCCCATCCCGATGCAGAAGCACTCGCCCGACCCGAAGCACTTCTTTCGCGGCGAAGCCTCACCGACCTCGCTGAAGGTGGAGGACCCGTGGAGTATCGCCCGGAAGCAGTTTCGACGGTCCGACACGCTGCACGTGTACTCGCCCTCGATGCATCAGCTGCGCAAGGCCACCTCGTTCCATTCTCGCAGCAACAGTGGCGGCTCGAATCCGGACGAGATCGTGGCGGCTCCCATCATTCGGCACAGCAGCGTCCGGCACACACATATCTATCCGCGCGAGTATCTTGTGAAGCAGGACAGCGGTGGAGGCGTGAGCAGTGGCGGTGGCGAGGACGAGGATGAGGAGCTTACGGTGGCAGCGGCGGCAGCTGCAGCAGCTGCGGCCAACTATCGCGCCCATTCGCCCAACGTGAGTGCCAATCGCCGGAACTGCCACATGCACCGCTCGTTCAACGATCAGCAGAAGCGCAATGCGGCCTTTCTACGACGGGACTCGGTGAAGTTTCATTCGCTCGGCGAAGACATCCCGGCGGAGGTGGTCGATCGGAGTCCACGGGAGACGAAAAAGTTCAGCTCGGCCAATGCATCGCTCGAGAACGAAATCTATCGATCGCGCAGTAACAGCCGCACGGACAAGAAGGGTGAATCGTTCTCGGAGTTTGTTAGCCGGCAGAACAGCAAGAAGTACAACCAGAAGAACAGTACCACCAGCCTCGATCAGGCGCTCCCGTACGTGGGTGGTAGTGGTGGGGGTAGCTTTCGCCGGTCGCTCATCCAACACTCGAACGCACACCTGCTCAGCCCGAACCCACCGTTTCTGGACGACTTTAAGCCCCAAAAGTCGCCCATCTTCGATCAGAAAAAGTCGTACTCGCTGCGGTACAAGAACGGGCGGCAGGATGCGCGCGAAAACTTTAAAGCGAAAAAGTCGAAAAGCTTCATCGTGGATCTGGAACCACCGCCGCCGGCCATTATCAGCGCCACCGGGAGCCCGTACCGGAAGGATAGTATGGCGTTTACGCCCGAGGAAGCGGACAAGATCTACAAAGCGTCCCGGAAGCTGTCCTCCAACCTGATGCTGGATGACATTGGCCGCACGGAGATATCGCCCATCCCGATGGACATCATGGACATCAACTACGGCGTGATCATGAAGACGTACCAGATGAACCGCCAAAAGTCGCTCGGTGCCTCGCGCAAGGGCCGTCGGAAGTTTGCCGACAAGAAGCTGGCGGGCAGCAGCTTCGACGACGATACCGAATCGTCCAAGAAGCGGAAGCGCATCGTCTGCA
Organism: Anopheles stephensi; assembly: GCF_013141755.1. Classification (NCBI taxonomy): domain Eukaryota; kingdom Metazoa; phylum Arthropoda; class Insecta; order Diptera; family Culicidae; genus Anopheles; species Anopheles stephensi. The sequence goes on along the minus strand of NC_050203.1, from coordinate 35,399,797 downwards.
TCGTGATGTCCGTCTTCCTGGTGCTCGCACTGTTTAGCGTGCTGGCCGTGCTGGTGACGCTCACGCACACCAGCTCGGGCGGTTCGAGCACGTCCACGCAAACCAAGACGCAGTACACGTTCGCGCGCGACACCCCGATCCACGCCATCCCCACCTACATGGTGTCGAAGGACTCGCCCAAACACTACAACGGTGCCAATTGATGCGGCAACTTTAGCCGGTCCCGGCCGCTGAACGCACCGGTGTCGCGGTGGCAGGCGCGCGGTAGCGGTCACGGGAGCGGCGGCGCCGTCACGTCCGACGGCATCATCTGTCTGGTGGAGCAGCACAGTTAGTAGCGCCTGGGGCGACGTCGTCGTCGCCGGCGTAGTGTTGTAGCGGTTGCCCATACGGATGGAGCGGACGAGCGTAGCGGCAACAGCACCACCAGCGAGGACGTTACCGCCCATCGTGGAGAAGTGGTGGAGGCAGTGGCGGTGATGGTAGAACAGGCAGCAGGCGACAGCATCCGTAGCGGCGGTGTAGTACGCGCGAACATAACAATATCCAACGAAGTGCCAAGGACGACCCCGGCGCAACGGCACCGTTACGCACGAGGGCGGCCAAATTTTTTTAGAAACAATCTCATCGGACGTCGAAGACGGGGATGGCTGCGAACACGCGACGGCATCGCTCGACTGCGAGCAGCACTGATACGACGAGAGACGGGAGACGCGAATGCCGATACGACGGGCGGTGGCAGAGCCTAGCACCGGTTTTTAACCGAACGTAAACCGAACATGCCACGGAGCTTACCAGTAGGACCTTTAAACAGCGTGAAGTATAACAAATTGTGCGATTGTGCGAGAAAGAGAGAAGGAGAGAGAGAGAGAGAGTGTGTGTGCGAGAAACGTCCAGCACGATCGGGTACTCGATCTGGGTGCGATCGGATGCCCAGAACACCGGGGACAGAGGAAGCAATCGCAATCTACACATATACGATACAATAAGTGGATCTAATCTAGTGCAGTATTATCGGGAACGTCTAGAAACGCAAGCAACCTATAACTCTAACACTAACAAGTAACGTTAACGTAAATTACTCTAAAAGCAAAAGACAAACATGATAAACTAAAGCGGCAAAATGTGGCAGAAGCATCGCGTATTACATGGGTAAACATTTTAATAAGCAACACTAAAGCAGTTAAGCATACGAGTATAACCTGAGACGGAGGCGTGCAAGGCGAGTAAACGCTGCATCTAACCCCTAACGTACACGCAAAACGCACACAACAATAAAGAAGAGTAAAGTAAACTGAAAAAAATAATCATTAAACGTTAAACGAACCCCCAATCAAACAAACCCAACAAACAAACCAAAACCCAAAACAAATCTTAATCAAAAGGGCGCACGCACCATCACGCAAGCGAAGTAAACATAACATATACTAACAAAACTAAACAAAAGTAAAACAAAGATAACCCATAATTTAAACTCCGTGTATGCAAAACAAAGAAAACAACGTAGCCAAACTGAAGATAATGTGACAAAAAACGCGTGTAGAGTGTGTGTTGGTTTTTTTATATGAACATAAATACAAGCATAGACTGCTGTAACCTTTCTACGCGGCGTGTAACGTGACGCAACTGTCAGTTGGTGTTAGTTTGGGGGGGGGGGGGGGGTGCGATCGGGAACCAACCAAGCCAGCAAGATAACGTACCTAACCTTCAGTGAAGCCTGGTATACTGATTCGTGTGACAACGTTTAGTTCGGTAGTGCCTATTCCCGTTGGTTGTAGTAGTGTTTTGCTTTCAACCTGTCACCACTACAAAACCGGAAACTCGGGTCAACTGTCAACATACTAGCAACAACAAAGCTATAACGAAATGGTGTTAATTACACGTTTGAAAGCTGCATGTAACGCACGGTAACACCTCATCCAAACGTTTTCATCGTCACACCGTCGGGAGCGCTGTCATCCAGATAGTTTCGGATAGTTTCAACGCCAGTGGCCTTAAACAGACGTAAAGTGAAAGGAAATGTGTACCACCCGCCCCGAGAGCATCATGGCCGGTGCATCTGTGCGATGGTGTTGGTTTGTCCGGTTAGGTTTCATTTTGCTGCAAAAAAAAAACAATCCAGACATAAGAACCATTTATCGCTTATCGGAAGTGCCAGTGCGCGGATCGCAATTATGATCTGATAAACCAAACTTCAACATGGGAGCGGGAAGGAGTTGATCGCTCAGGTAAGATCGATCGATATCGTTTTCGATAAGCTTAGTTTCATGTCCATATTACTTAAGAAAGCGAATAAGTTTACCTTTTGTATGTATTTTGGCAAATAATGCAGAGCATCTAAAATTCAACAAAAGGTTTAAAATATCTTGAACATGTTAGATGACTTTGGCTTGAGCTGTAGCAGAAATCCTCGATACCTGTCAAGGTCTTGCACGGTCCAATATCTCGATCTTTCTGGTGAAGGCATTTACGTCCATAACAGTTTGGACCTACCACGCCTCCTCTGTCCGTGTGGATGTTCTCAAAGGACTTAACGTGCTAGGTCGTCTGGCATTATTCTCATGACATGACGAACGTGGGCTCGTTCCTAATTGGCGAGTCTAAATCTCGTAAAACTCGTAATTGTAGCGACTATCACAACCCACACATAAAGGATCAAATTATATTGATCATCCTTCCTTTCGAACGAATTTTTTTTTTCAGGATAAATTAGGAATTTTGGACAGCGTATATGTCTGTAGAGGCGTATAAGAGTACTAGGACTAAAAATATTGTATTCAGTCCCAGCTCCCGCCACAATATTTTTTTTTTTTTTTGTTGTGTTGATTGACCGATCTTTGGAAGACTTCAAAGGTGAGATCAGCTGTCTCTATGTAGGAGACTTAAGCGTGCTTCATTCCAATGATGTCTATATCATCAGCGTATACCAGTATCTGGATTGACTTATACAAAACAACTCCCAAAGTTTTCATCTCTCATTTTCCTTTAGCACTAGGTTGAAGATATCACCGAAAAGCTCAACTTCCTGGTGCAGTTTCTTGATGGTGGCCTTGATGTAAAGAGTTTGAAAGTTTTCCATCAGAATATGTCAACTGGTCAGTAGTTGATTTTCTGTTTCGGAACCCTCTCTGATAGAATACGATTTTCATAACTGTACTACAAGTGTATAGCAGCACTTTTGCCAATCTCTCTTTATCTAAGCAGAATAGACGATGGCAACATTCCAATCACTAGGCATCGGTTCTCATTCCCATACCTCAATAATGATTTGTTGACATTCCTGTCCGAGTGCAGTTCAACCATATTTTTACCAGTTCAATTACTATTCTATCGTGGTGTCTGTTGTTGTTCTTGAGCTGGCATACGGGTGGCATAAGACCTCCCAATTTTTTCCTCATTTAACGTCCTCATTTTTTTAATAGAGATTTTGGGAACATGACAGTGCAATGGAGGCGCCTGGTACCTTATAAGCTCCAATTAATATGAATCACTTTGTGAGAAAGAAAGTTACCGTGCTGTAATTTTAAGGGCCGAAAATTAAACTCAAAGCATCACAATCTGTTTCGTAACCATACAGATATTTCATAATATGACTTGAATCAGATAAATATTAGTTAATATGCGGTGTACTAAACAGCAAAAAAATCAAACATAACGAATTTTTTTATTATTCCGCAACTTTTTATATTCTTTACATAAAACATTGATTTGTACAACATTTTTAAATGTTAATCATCTCATCAAAACATGCTATAAATATTTTTTATTTACCTTCACTCAATGGAGACGCCTGGTGGTTGACGCCAATCGAATTCACGAAAAGCTGTCCATATCACAGCCAACGCCTATTACTTAGTATTATTATGGTTTTTGAAAATATTTTTCATCCACACTTTAAAGAGCATTACATCATACAGCTTCAGACAACGCCATTGTTTCTTACACATTTCAAGACATTTTCATTACGTCAGACACAGAACGGAATAGCTCCACAAACCAGCAAAAGAAAAAAAAAGGTGCAGTAGAAACTAATACAGGCAATTACTTTCTGGCTTGGTTTATTGCTTCGTTGTATTGCTTTGTTTTCCTACTGTGTACGAGTACGGTTGCGTTTGCGAGAAGGAATCTTTATTTGTTGCTGAACGAGTTGAGTTGACCGTCGGTTTGGACACATTCGCCGTTTACGAGCTGTTTCTGCACGAAACAAAACACTCAAATCTTTTCGTGTCTTTGCACCACGTTTGATGTTGTGTGAAAACCATGACCCGTCGCTCAATTTCTAACGCAAGTTGTGTGTTTTTTTTTTTCCTTTACTATGACACAATATTGATCGCAGCTCAAATAAAGGTTTTTCAATTTTGTTGAGCTTCTTTTTCATCGCGTTCACCCTACATTGTTCTATCTATGTGTGTTTGAGGCCTTTTTTATGATATTTATTCCTAGTTTGAACTGCCGCTTTGCATCCCTCCGGGAAACGGCAGAAGGACAATCCACAACCACACAAACTGCCCAGTACCTTTTGACGAACCGTTTACCTGCTGGCTCGGACGACTCTCAGCCAGCAGTATCTTCAATTTCTTTCTAGCCAATTGAGTTCGTTAGTGCCCCATCGGCAGTTAATCTCTGGATATTGTCCTTCCAACACCCCGGCATCCTTCGCAAGGCCACCGCGGGCAGTAAATTCCGCCTTGGCGAATTATAAAATAATCATGCTGCGGTACGACCCAGTACTTGCCGGCAAAATGTTAGAAAAACAGGACCACTGGAAGGCGACCCCGCATTACTAGCGTTCTTGAAAAATGGACCTTTTTTTCGCTCTCTCTTTCTCTCTCGGGTTGGCATTTGGTTTGGAAGCTTGCTCGTTTGCTTGCTTGTTGTGCTCGCATCTACCCTGCAGCGCTCAACGGCCCACTCATTCCAAAGTTGCTCTACTCAACACTCCCCAAATCAAACGAAACCAACCGGAGGAGGACGAGGACTGAAAAAAAAAACGCAGAAACACACGCCCGAAACGCACCACACAAATATCGCACCATCGTCTGTCTTTGACATTTTACGAGTGGCCGGAGCAGCAGCAGCAGCAGCAGAGGAGGCGAAAGACTTGTGCGAAAGATTCTCCAAACGCACCGCACCATGCGCGCACGAAGCGAACCCATAAAACAAGCAATGGTAATTCCATGTAATTCCATTGTTTCATGTTTCGCTCGAAACGTTAAATTTCGATGCCATCCCGGGGCCGGCAAAACCCCTGTTGGACACTGCGTCCAACCGGACCGACCCTTTCTACCCCGCCACAGGGACCGGGGGTTCGATCCGGTAAAGATGAAAAACCGAAACCGAAATGGTCCGCAACGGGGTTTGCCCTTCGGGGCGTGGGTATTTGCCATTTTATTTACTCTTGCTTACTGTTTGCCAGCCCTGGCGTATGTTGCCGTGTTGCGTATATTCGTTCCGGCTGCTTCGTGGAGCTTTACAAAACCGGGCCGGGGGTTGGTCATTGTTCGTTTGGCTGCTTCCGCTGGGCCTGCAAATTAACCCTCCGAAGCAAAATCTGATTTAATTCAAATTAAACTACCATCTTACTGTACCGAGCGTCTGTTGGGTGACTTAAGCAGCGCGAAAGAGAGAGAGAAAGAGAGCGAAAGATAGAGTGAGACAGTTCTCTCTCCTCATCTCGTAAATCAATTTTATTTCAACAAGCTTTTGCTAGAGCGATCTTGCCCGGTGGCTCTGCTGTCCCTTATGTCTAAATGTTGTCCCATCGCCTGTGCTTAAGCACACTCCACCACACTGTCCCCAAGGGGTTTTACTTAATTTTCTAGACAGCTCCCACGGGGGCGTAGGGGAGGGGGGGGAGGTGGGTTGGCGTTTGTTTGGTACTTTTGATGATATCTTTATGTCAGTTTAATGTACTTTTTTTGGGGGGGGATTGTTTTCTATTGAATCATCTTTACGGCAATTGCACTGAAGAAGTGTGCTTTTCATCGAGCTTTTTATGGGAAAATTAATTAAAATAATCATTATGCGAAACCGTCCCCTAGTCGATGAAGTGGAAAGTAATTGTGAAAATTTGGTTTTCTCTTCTTTCTTTCTTTCAGGTAAGAGTGCCGACGAACGACTTGCTGCAACTGGGATGAGCAAATCCGACCGGGAACGATAAGTAGACGAAATTTGAAGCGATTTTTCTATTAGTAACAGCGTTTCTTGTAATTCTTCTTGATTTTTGGAGGATTTCTTGGTCCCGTTTTACAATATTATGGTTGATCGCAACGTTTTACCCGTTATTAATCTATAATGTGGATCTCAACGGTTAAAATTGAATCATGGATGCCGTAAATTGGAGGCTTCTCAAGCTTCTTGGGCCAAACATAAAAACACGATGGTATACTAGCAGCAGCGCGGGTTGCTATCCCGAAAGGACCGGTCTCAAATTATGACTGAAATGTCGCCCAATGCTATTCACTTCATATTCAGTTGGAGTGGCTCGGTGGCCGAGGCAACAGCCGTCCCGGTCTTCACGCCGCAGGATTGGCTATCCAGCTACGGGTTAAATCAAGTAACAGAACGCCAGTTAGGAACAGCAGGCCGAGAGGTTGAAGTGCCAAAGCAAAAGATGAAGTTTAGAGTACATTGGATAAGAATTATTGTGAACTACAATAATCTAAATTCACGTCTACCTTGGTGATCCTACGGCTGGAAGTTGTGATCTTAGTCATGGCTATCGTAAAAATAAATCTCCGCTATTTCTAAGATGTTGTTGGACCTTGATGAATATTTCTGCTTCATCCAGGCTCCAAAATGATACTCTAAGGTTATCCAATAGAGGGTGTGCAAAATATCATATTAATCGCTACTGAGGTTAGTTAAGTGCCTCTACCAGTTCTCTATCCCAAGCGCCACCTGAGCTTATTCTAAGTGATCATCATATTGGCGTCTTCGTCTCTTATGTAGACATCGAGTTTTGAATTACATTATCCATCTTGTCCAGGATGTATACCACCTCTTGGACGTATGGTGAGATCAATAGATCAAAGGATTCTAACGATGAAGACACCATTCAATAAAACCCCAGAAGTCCTCTTTAGTACCCGTTCTACTGGATTATTAAATAACCGGAATAGGTATCCCATTGTACCTCCTTCTATTTCTCAAGAATTTTGTAAAAATTGTATAACTTGATTGCTCACAGCCGGTGATCAGCATGTGCCTCCAACTTTTTCGATCAGTAATAAAAGTCATTCGATTCCATGGAATTCATCTTCCATTGAAGTTCAAGGACTGTTTTGGTCACAGCTGCTCCAAATTAGTTAACAGCACTGTAATATTTTTTCTGAATTCTAAAGACATGATAGAAGAGAGATGAGCAGTTGAATTGAACTCTATGAAGCATGGTCATCGAATATAAAAATCGTTGAAATCAATCAACTTTTCCTTTTTCAGTCAAACGTTACTGTCAGCTGTCTACGCTCCTGCAGTTTAATTTGGATTTTCATAAAGAATAACCACCGAGCAATACGGCTAGTCCGTAGACGGCTAGAGTAAAATTGATATTTATCATAATAAATTATCACATTTGATACTTGTTGCAGCACCTTATTTTGTTTCTATTGACTAAAACATCCTACCCCTGCGAAACACGTCCATTGACCCTGCCTACGTCACACGCTTAACGTTTTGCGCAAATAAGCTCATCAATTATGATTTCAATAAGGCATTTAATCACTCCCCACTAGGACTCGATCGCAACTTCCTAGTCTCCCTAGGACCATTATTGATTAACGCCACGGATCAAATTAGCAAACGAGAGCCCCAATCGATAAATTACTATCCTTGTCCGAGCTTGTTGTTGATGGTATGTGTAAAGCAAACAGCAAACTACCACCGCCGAAAAGAAAAAAAAAACAGAACAGAATAGCGAACGCAAAAGCAAACGAAAAGATTGATATTCATACTATTCGGGGAATAACAAACATCTTTCCCCATCCCAACCCTCGAGGTGGCCAGAAATTCCGGAACTGAAGAAAGATTTTATCTTATGTCATCAATAGGGCCGGAGAGGATTAAGGGGGAACGAGAGGCAGGAGGACAGTTGTTGGCTGACTGATAAATACCAGAGCGTACCGGTCGCCGCATTCGGTCGGCTTTATCTTCCTTTATCCTTTCATCCGTGAAATAAGAATAATGCTTTCCCGTGCTGCTGCTGCTGCTGCTGCTGATGCTGTTGTGCGGCTCGCACGCTCAGCAAGGGTGCGCAAAAACGCGTACCCGTGGAAGTTATCGCGATTCGTCCCCGTACTCCGAAGGACACCCTGATAATAGGACAATAGAATTGTTGTTTTCGAGTGGGGTTATTCTGAGGGGTGGGGGGGGGTTCTCGTTTTTTGTCGTTACGCTCTTTGGTCTCTGTTATCAGAGACCGTATCCTGCACAGAACATGCGTCATCGTTGTGGGACACATCGAGTACAGCTGAGCTCATGCTCTGCACAGATCATCCTTCCCTGTAAGAAGTTCCTCATGATTTTTTCTCTCTCTCTCTCTCTCTCTCTCTACTTTCAGTGCGCCAAGAGAACGAACGGCTCATGCGGGAGTCGCTCGACAGGGCGAAGATGATTAAAAACTACACCGAGTACAACCGGATGATTGGTGGCGATGAAATTCCTTAACGATTTATCCACGGTCCGAGAGGCGATGCGCCCGCGTTGCAGACCTGCACCCTGGCCCTGCTAGCTGCCGACATCTGAAACCGAGGGCGACACACGCACCCTTTTCGTTTTTTTTTTTGGACATTCTTGATAGCGTGGCGTGTGCCAGAAGGACTACCGACAGCAACCAAAACCGCACACGATCCCATGCTGAAGGGGTGATGTAGGAACCGAGTGCTGAACGTGCTGCTGCCGGAAGCTACCGAATGTAATGAAATCAACAGGCCAACTTCAACTTCACAATCTCCACGGACCAATTTTAGGTTAACTCGATGGACCACCGTTACTTCACTTGATAGACACGACTAGCCGGGGCAGCTTCAGATGCAGCTCCAGCAAACAAAAAAAAGCCGAGGAGCCACAACCCTCTAAACATACAGCTCGTCTGGGTAGAACATATTCGCAATAGGGCAATGACGGTGCAGCTTCCAACGTCTGCATATCGCCATGACTAATGTTTTTTGTTAACATCGCCATCGTTCTTCACACTTAAAATGCGTCTGCCGGGGTAGAAGGCAGTAGAGACAGAACAGCTTCCCTCAGACAAACAAAAAAAACACAACCTCAACACACAACACAGTGTCGAATGCAGATGGCCTGTCGATGGCTCTGTTTACCAAGCCTCACGATGGCCCCAACCCCTCCCCCTAAGCCTTCAGCAACGGGCCCGAACAAAAAAAGTGTTCCAAGAACCTCTGACCAGCACCAGTGTGCCAGGGTAGTGCAGGAATTTAGCGATCGTGTTGGCAATTTGAGCCAACGATTACCGACGCACACCCGGGTGCACGTACAACAAAAACAAAAAAAGCCGGTAGAAAAGGTTCAATTTCACCCATTTCGCCCGGGAGAAGAGTTGTGCACGGACCACGCGTAATGGTTCCCCGAAATTTTGCCGCGTACAAACATAATCACTTTCACCCCAATGGAAGGAGGGGGGGCGGTGGGTTGTTGGTTGGATGGCGGGTGAAGAAGGGGAACAAAAAGGACTCCCCACAGAAAGAGGAAAAAAAGGCCACCGTTCTCGCAAAAGCACAATCAATTTAGTTGCTGTAGCGCTATGCTCCAAGCAACAGGAGCCAGGAATGGAGAAAGAAAAACCCAACAGACACACTCACTCACACACAGACACACAGAATCCGCTAGAATCCCGACGACGACAATGACGGTGACGGTGCTTCCGATTCTGGATTAGTTTAGCGTTTCGCGGTTGCGGCAATTGGGCAGCAGCTTTCTGACGGATGGCGCCATTTTTGTGTTGGATGATGTAGTGGGCTCTTTTTTTTTTGGTTTGCTTATTTATGGAAGTGGACAAAAATATGGAATTTCACCTAGATCATCTTGCTCGGGGTTTTGTAAATTAAATAAGCTCGACCAAAAAATGGCTAGTCATTCTTTTGATTTAGAGCGAATCTTTCTTTTAATAGTGGATTGAAGCCGCGTCTAGTAATGGTGAAAAAAGGTAGCAGATTTTGTAAAACTTTTCGCATTATGGTAGATCAAAAAAAAAATTCTACAATTTTATAGTACAGTCTTAACCAGAGTTCCGCAGATCTCAACTTACACGGGTTTGGAGATTCGCGGATTTGAAAATTATAAAGTACCTTGAGTTTATTACAAGGTAGTCCAATTCTTGAGTTTAAAAAAACGTTGTATGAGGAGAAAAAAATCTTTTTTTATTTTCGAACGGCCTGACCATATTGCTAGATACAATATTTATAAAATATGAGTTGGATCACGCGAATCAGATCACAAAATTCGAAGTATAAACGATATGTCAAGCAAATGGTTCGCATTATCTGTGTAACTCGGGTGAAGACTGTCATTGATTTACTAAAGGTTCCCGCAATTTCAACGCAATTCGGGAAAGCTTCAAGCTTAACAATCAAATGTTTATGTTGCTCAACTAGAACAATTACCAGTCAATATTTGGAATTCCAAACATTGATTAGCTACCTGTTTAAGTCATTGTTTTGAAAAAGAGCGCAACTAACATGATTACTTCACGGACACAAAGCCACTAAGAGAGGTCAATTCACAATTCCATCAAGAGATGTTCAGTTTTGAAACATCTTTTTCAAAATAATATTGCTTATAGATTCACAGGAAAATGCTCCATAAAATGATACTCTACTGTGGAGACTTACTTTACTTACATTGATCCCCAGTGAAGTCTCAAGGAGGATTTACACAACAAGCACAGACATTTGTGTCCTTTAAGTAGTCCATTGAGTAGAGTTTTACCCGTACATAGTATAATATTTTCCACAAGTAATTTTACTACAGTTAGTCGAAATACTCCTCGCGAAAAAAACGCTCCAATCCATCGTTACATCAGTTCATTTTTTTAAAACTAAAATCTTACCTTAAATGCATAATAGCAGCTAGCGAAATTGCGTACTGTTGATTAACTAGACCAGAGAACGAAATGTATTTTTTTAATAAAAACTATATCAAAGTGGTTAATTTTTTCTTATTAATCTTTAAACAAATAGAAGAGTCAAACACACGCACACTAGGTGCACCGAAAGGGTTTTGCTGAGCACTTTCGGCCCACTGTATTACGTTCCGGGAATAGGGACTACCGTTGGTTTTTTAGTTTTGTCTACATCGATGTGTATGAAAACCGAATTATTATAGAAACGAATCAAAAAACCCAATTTGGCTGAAGGAAATGGTTTGGGTGAAACCTCCCGACGTGTAAAAGGCGTGTAATCGTGGCCCAAGATAACTCATAACCCTACACTGGAGTACCGCTGGGTCCGACAGGTTGATATGATAAACTAAACGATAGACAGAGAGAGAGAGAGAAAGATCGTGAGAACGAGAGAGAGTTAGAATATAATAAGCGTACAGGATGCAGGGTAGTGTCGGAAGCAAATGTTGTTGTGTTGATGATAGTAATTGTTAATAGCGTGTAAGATTTTTAAGCTGAAGCTTCGAAGTATGTTATATAGATGCGTTTATATTTAGCATTTGGGTACCGTGGGCGTGACGCAACCGGTTTTTTTGTATGGCTTAACGTAGTTTCCGTTGTTCTCCCCCCGTTGTCCCACGCCACGTGTCCCCCCGCACATGATGATGAATGAGTGTCCCCATCCCTACGAACGAATGGCAACGAACAGCGGAACAGCGAAGGCCACCAAGTAGCCTTTACTTTATTCGCCCACTTGTCGCGCTCAGGTGTACAAGACCAACCAAACATCCACTCTGGCAGGGTGCAGGTCCGTTTACCTGCTATTGACCAGTGATAAATTAAAATGCAATTTCTATCCTCCATGTCCATGCATAACACATTAAAGCTGCAAGAGCAAGAAAAAAGCGATCAATATATTCGACGATGCAGGATCAACTGGGCCAAAGAATCATCTCCTGTCACTAAGCTACTAAGGGGGGGAGGTCTGCTCCACTAGTCAGCACTTTCAGGGCCGGTCAGTTGTGAAACATGTATCAGCGTAAATCCTACCCCTACCCCGATACCACCACGAGAGTCCTTTGATCCGACTGGCCGTCCCGTCAATCCCTCATACAGCTGGTTCTTGCAACATTTCCCAATGAACTACCGAATGCAACTGCCCTGTCAGGCCTCGTTTTCGTTGTGGTGCGTATTTGGTCGCTTATCTGGATGACTCGTCTCCTACCATGTCCTCTCTTCTATTATTTAAATTCTGTACAATTTTGAACCTCCTGAGCTGAGAGCAGAGACAGATAAAAACGCTGCACACGGTCAGGTGGTCAGGTGCAAGGACCACAATTTATTAACATCCCATCATCGCCAACAAGCTAGACCAGGGTAGATAGGGCGGGAGTTGATTGGGTGGATGTCACAGCACGCAGCGCAAATGATAATGGTCACCAGGTATCACCACCAGCACCCGGCACGCTATCAACGCTTAAAGAACCGGATAATTCGCCCGCTCGCACTCCACGCACCTGATGTAAATGGGCTGGTGTCCTTTCAACGCCCGGGGACCAGGTGTCACTTCGTTTTAATACACCGAACCCAACGCTTTGAGCGTCCCACACACACACAACGCTGCAAAGTTGGATGCGATGCGAGTCTAGGATGCAGGGTTTTTTTCCTTCCTTCTCTTTCTCTACTTCAATATCCGTACATCATAACAACGATGCTGCTAGCGATACTGATGATGATGATGGCCCTGGACGCACACACAGCCCATAAACACGCAAATTGATCATGATTTTGGTGTTGGGCCGATTTTGGGCTACGATAAGTGAAAATTAACTAGCTCCAAGGCAGAAGGCCCCCGGGAACATCACCTGGAGTGGGGTCCGCATCTGGGGGCCGAGCGCTAAAATTGAGACGATTTTCCTGACGACCCAACTGACTCCTCCGGTGGTCAGTAAGTACCGATTCTATACCGGTAGGCACTTGCGGCTAGATTCGTTGCTCCAACCATACGCGTTTTGATTGATGATGTTGCTTACTGTTCTCGGCCGTCGCCGAGTCAAGCGCAAAGCATTAATAAAGAGCCCTCGGTGGGACAGGATAGCGTGGAAGAGCAAAACTTGGCCGAAAGTTTATTCCAACTCACTTTTGCAATCTAGCAATCGTGAAATCGCTTAGGAGTGGCATTTTTCCTCGCGATTCTTGCGGATTTCTGACACAGCAGCAGCTGTTCGCCGCTCTTTGCTGGTAGAATCCTCCTTATGCCAGGGCCCTGATGATATTTATATGATATATTTCACCGCGAACGAATCCCGTCTGCGTCCCGGTGTGCGTAATGTTGACGGGCGGCCCCAAAATTAATCATTACATCCCGCAAACTTTCCCTCACTCGGCGCTCAAACTTTCGCTCGACGAGTGTGCCCCGAAGGGGAAACTTTTCAACAGCCCAGCAAACCACAAAAAGAAAGGAAAGAGCGTCGTCCATCACAAACCCGATGGCACTCGGTGGCGGCCGCGAGCCCACATAATAACGATGACTTCATTACGGGTCCGTGACCATCCGCGGGCAGGCTGGGAAGGGCTCGTGGTACGTGGAAATCGTCCAGCATCATCCACGGGACGGGGCCAAAAGGATAAATTGTCGTGCTTCACAAAAGTTGACTAGTGCCAAAGTGATTATGCTTATTTTGGCCTCACCGATCGGCTGTCAACACACAAGGGGACACAAACGGTGCGCGTGTCTGTTGCGCGACTCGGCACGGCTCGGTACCGGCCAACCGATTCCTTGACGACCAGCAGCAGGAGAATGGAACTGGCGGGGGGACACAAAATTTCATTGCATATTTATGAGAACGAAGAAGTTTCGGCAACTGACTGGTGTGTGTGTGTGTGTTGCGGCTGTGTATGATTGCAGTTCTTCTTTTTCTTGGCTTTTGTTTTTTAAGGTCAAAGACCGGTTTTTTTCTCTGTTCTCGGTCGGCCCAAATCCTGCCGACCAAACTCGGCTGCATTATATTTGATGGTGATTATTGACCATTCTTCGGCTGGGCAGTGGTAGCCCAGTGGCAGGGAGAGTGTGATGATATCCTTATGCCCCTCCCAACAAGCTGCCACATTCCCGGATCGTCGTTGGGTGGCGTGTTAATTTGAATTGGAAATCACCAATTACCACCAAGGCAAGAGGTTGAGTTCAAAATAATGTGAAATCCGTACCACGTGTCCGATATCCCGGTCTGGGCGAGGAAATGGGAACTACGATGCGAACGTGGAAATAAATTCGCACCACATGTTTCTGCGGGTCGGCTATTTTTGCACCCATTTTTTTGGTATGCCCTGCTTTTTATACACTGAGACGACTTTCTATAGCCACGCCTATATTATTGGTGCAATTTGTTAATTGCGTTTTTTTTTTCTTCTCTTTTCTTAATCCATTGTTAATGTCGATTTCATTAAATAACTAAGAAAAAAGTAAAAAATTAAAAATAGAACATTTAAATTAAAACATAATTTAATTTTTAAAAAGTCGTACATTTTTTTAGTTCAAAAACCGCAATGTCAGTACATGTGTTTTATTTTATTTTTAGACCGTTCCTAATGAATAAACAAAACCGCTCAAATACCTCTAAAAATTCAGCACTTGTTCAAATAGGGCAGAAAAGTTTGCAACATTTTTATGTTAAATTACAATAAGTCCTGATTCGAAACCGGTGCTTATCTAGCCTAGAACTTAAATTTCGTTTAAGTAAAATTAAGATTTCAGAGCACCTGACATTTTCATACAGAAAAGTAATTTTTTTTTACCAGGTAACTAAGCTTAAATGCTATCATCAGCTCAATTTACGCTTATTTACTCCACTTTAGTCATCATACTATATTTAATTGCCGCAAGGCCTCTTAAACCTTGTTAAACAGCAGGTCTTGAGAGAACAATTTTTCATAGTATGAGCTCCACGATTTATCCATATGCAAAGAATGGCCCCAACAGCCAAGTCACTGGATTCGGAAACTTCAAGTGGTTGAATATATGAATCATGGTCCAGAAATTTTACGTATTTGTGCGTCATATCAAGCGATAACTTCTTATTATTTACTTTAACTAAAAATGCCTGTATCTTTAACTACACTGTAGAGAAACTTAAACCTATTTTAATATTTTTTGAAACAGATTCATAATTTATTTTTGTTAAGTAAATTACTAAGAATATAGTAAGCTGTTGAGCCTTCGTATGTATTAGTGAATGTATTAATTACCTTGTTCGGCATAAATTGCTAGCAGGAAGTCATTCGATGATCGCAGGTATAGCAAATGGTCACTCAAATTTAAGAAAAAGCTTATTAAATTATTTAATCAACCAACTATCACAAAATTTGTAAAAAACATTGCTTTTAGATGAACAGAAGTATCTCACCAAAACCCTGATAGTGTCTATATTCAGGGTGTGGCTATAGGAAGTGTAATCAGTGTGCATTAGCGTGGCAAATATGGTTTCATTTTAAGCAAACTTTGTAACGATTTCTTCTCCCCTCCCCAACGATTCCCCTCCCCTGGCTGCCATTTTCTCTAGCACAATTTCATTCACAAGTATCATTCATTTCTTGTCAGATTTCTTTATCGCAAACAAACACATCCACGCACCAAAAACAGACCTGCCTTAACCAAGCGCACGGATGTTCCACACCGGACCGGCGTTTAATTTCTTCCGCACAGTAAGAAGGTGCAGCAGCGCACGGCAAACTTACTTCACGCCGAGCCAATTATATTGTCCTGGAAACCAATAGAGTGCCACTTCCAGCCGGACCATTCCATCGTCCATCGGTTTCCACTCCAGCGAGCAGCAATCATATCTTCGCCACTCGAGAGCAAAACGAGCCGCAAAACAAAACCAGAAACGTGTTGGCACCATATTATTTATAGTTTTGTGCAAAACTTCAGCAAAAACAGTCGTCGCAACAAAACTTTCGCCCACCTTAACGCGAACCTGATTTTCGTCCAATGATGGTGGTCTACCTGTCCTGGTGGTTCTTTTTACCCCCCCCCCCCCCCCCTAGCTCTTGCATACCGGAAGATGTCAGTGTGGGAACAGAACGACTTACGGAATTACTAGTAAATGAAAGCAAACGGCAGGCACGTTGGAACAGGGAAGTTGGTAAGAAAATTAATCCAATCTAACTTTTGCCTCGCGCCATCATTATGACGGACGCTTTGCCACTAGGTCGACAATGAGCAGAAACATTAAATTTCTGGCCCGCGCCTTTCGGTGACACATTTTGCTACAAAACAAAATGGACGCTGATACAAAAATCAATTTCCGCCGGACCGTTCGCGCTTCCGGGGTTCGGATGACCAGTCTGGTCATCATTGCTTGTTTGGTGGTGTTGGGGGGGGGATTAAGCTCGCTCTTGTACATTGAAAATCTTCCGGTACGGTTTTGTTTCAGGGGTTTTTTTTCGCTCCGTTTTTTGATTCCTTTTTCCTCCGTTCCGTTGCCAAAAGTGTCCTGAGGTCTTGTAAACTTGTTGCTATGATAGGATTCGAATTTAGCTAGGCATGGGAGGATAGCAGTAGCAGTCAAAAAACAAAATCCATTGTAACCTTTAGTGATGGCCCTCCCAAGCCTTATAACAGTATTCAGCGCGTTATCTGCGCGTTACATTCGCACTCGGTAACGGTAACGCTCGACAGTTGTACAAAGCGTTACGGTGATGAAATTTAGAAAGAGAAAACGGTTTCACTTCCTTTCGGAAAGACGAAAAAACAGCAGCCAATCAATTCTTTATGCTTGAAAAATCGATTAGGTTTTAGCCAAAACAGAACGAAATAAATCACACTCTAACTTTTGTTTTGTTTTTTCCAACCTTCTTTAGCAAACGCTAGTAGGAAAATCGCTAAACTGCTCTTGTTTTCCTGTGTGTCTAGGTGAAAAATGAAACAAAGCTTTCCCATTTGATGGAAAATCGAAACGGTACGGAAATGAGTCTACCAACAAAAGACATGAGACCGAATGACCGGTGCGAAAACTTTCTTACCGTAATGTATAAGTAGCAGACGTATAGCAAGTGTAGCAGAAGCGGAATAAAACAAACCTAAAAACACACACACACACGGCGCTCACCTAACTATTAATTGTGGCAGATACGATTTTATACCGGTCGTAAAGATGTAAACGAGAACGAGAATAGAATGGAAACTACTACTGTCGAACGAAACAGTGGCCAAACATATGGCAACAAGTAAACACTTTTTTACACTCACGCAACAACAACAACAACAAACACGCTAAGACAAAACAATCAAAAGTGAACCCAACACGGAAACAGCTAAACAATCCTTTTTATAAAACTGTAATGCAAAAAAAAAATGTTTGAAGAAATACAGAAACCTCCCCGGTCCGGTGCGGTACGAGCTAAAAGCCAAACTATACTGAGCGAACCAGACTGAGAAGCGTGCGAAGCAGTGACTTAAAACAAAATCGGTTGGTTGAAGTTTTGCGTCACATTGAGCTCATAATTGTTCTAAAAACAAAAAAAAAACAAACCGGAAAACATAGAACGGGTCGCTTTGGCGTAAGTTAGTGTACAAATGCTAACGACGGTAGGGAGATAAGTCAAAGAGAAAATAAAACTGGCGAGAGGGGATCTTTAAGTTACAGCCACAGACACAATCATGAAAAGCGTTACAGCCTATTTGAAGTGAGAATCCTTTTCAATCCTTTTAATTTTTTCTTATTAGATTATCAAATCAAATGTTGAATCACTTAGCCGAATGTTGTAAATGGATTGTGGAACATTGCACTCATATAATGGAATATTTCATACAATCAGGAGATATTTGTAAAGTGACTGTAAAATTTTCAGCCAGTCGTTTGATGCAACCCTGGCAGCCTGTCGAATTGTGATACAGGGTTCCGAATCATATAATGGAACGTTTGAATCGTTCGGTGGAAGGTTTCAACTGGCTAGTGGAATATTTCAGTAGTGACAGAGACAGTCTTCAAATGGGAGGACCGGGGTTCAAATCCTATCCAGACCGCCTCCCCGTACGTAAGGCTGACTACTTTACTGCGGGTAAATCCAGTTCACAGACAGCCATAAATTGTAATGCCAGAACTTTCGAGGTTGAAGTGCCAAAGAAGAAGAAGACAGATGAAATTTTGGAAAGTTGCTATCATACAATGGACTATTGCATTCAGTTAGGGGAAATTCGTAACTCGGTTGGAGAACTTTGCAGTTAGCTTGTGAAATTTCTGGCGAGCGTATAATCCAATTATTTTCAACTTTTAAATTTCAAAATGTAATTGGATCGTAAGTTTACATCAGCCTATTTTGATGTTTGAATATGTTTTATACAAAAAAAAAATGTTTTACAAAAATGTTGTTAGAAAATTATATGCTTCATAATCAACAGCTAATTGGGGTGGTCGAGGTGACAGAGGTGCCAATTGGCACGGCAGGACCGGGGTTCAAATCCTATCCAGACTGCGTCTCTCCGTACGCAGGACGATCTATCTTGCTTACGGGTAGAATCAAGTCTCAGAAAGCCAGAAATGGCAGGCATGACCTAAGAAGTCGTTAGACCAAGAAAGAAGAAGAATTCGCAACTAATTGCAATGTGTTCCATATCTGCGTTGCACACTCCACTTAACTGAATGAAATACTTCATTCTTAAAAAATCCTCCGAGTGATTCAAAAGTTCCATTACATGATTCGAACAACTGTAAGTCATTAAATTGTTTACTTACATTGCCGCGCCCCGTATCATTCACATTCTAACGGAGCTACTGAACAAAAATTAGTTGGAAATACTGTTAGAATTACCACTTCCTCAAAGCACTAGCTGATTGCCAAGATCCGTTCCGGTGGCCGAGGCGATAAGGTCATCGATCTTCACACGGCAGGACTGGTGTTAAAATCCTATCATGATCGCCTCCCCGTACGTAAGACTACCTTGTCTTCTGGTCACAGAAATTTAGAAATGGCAGGCAGAGACCTCTCGAGGTTATGCTGCTAAGGAAGAAGAAAAATAGATTGCAAAGTTTCACAGACGCGTTGGAAATTTCTCCTAATTGTATGTAATATTCCATTATATGAATGCAAAGCCCTACAATGTGATTCAAAACGTTTCATCAAATTTTTTAAATCTCTTTATTATCTTATTTCACTTCAACAGAAACCCTGTGCAAAGCAGTTTAAATTTTAAAAAAATCCTCCTTCTGCTTTTGTTAACAAACAACAAAACAATAATTAAACAAAACTGTTTCTTATAAAATGAATGACGCCGAAAAGCGGGGGAAAAGTCGAACCCGAGTAGCGTACCGAAAAATCGCAAAGTAGTAATAGTTACCCCATTACACTAGTAAACACTAATCCACACATGCAAGCGACGAAGGAGGGGGGGATTGGCAAAAAGGGGGAAAATTGGAATGGGGTAGGAAAACCGTGCGCAAGAAAAGAAAAATCATTAAAGAGACATGTTTATAGATTATTACACTTAATGCAATGTAATGTAAACGGGGAAAAGGGAAAAGTGGAGACGTTAATAATAAAGAGAGAGAGAGAAAACACGCAACTATACAAAACACAAGTGGGGAGAAAAAAAAAAGATGTAAAATCGAACACGTAAAAATAACACAAAACAGATAACAAAAAGGGAAAGCGAAACAATTGTAAACAAATTGTTAGCCGAAACAAAGGTAGACACTTACAGACACAGTTTATGTCAGCGTTGCGTAGCTTTTCGTTTTGTTGTGCGGAACGAAATGGAAACAATTATTAAAAATCAAAACAAAAACAAACACGCATACAGACAAAAGAAAACTTAAAAGTGAGATAACCTAAAACAAACAAAAAAACAGTTGTACTTACTAGCTAATGGAATGAAACGGGCCAGACGGTACTGGGAGTGGCGAATCGGGGAGCATTTTGTTGGAAAATCGTGCAAAAGCAGAAGCTAATGAAGAAGCAAATTGTGAGGTTAGAGAGCGTGAGAGAGCCTCAGCAGAACGTTGTAAAATGGACACGATGTTAGTGTAGTTCTTGTTAGAAAGGTGTTATTTTTCCTCCCTTCCAGAGTAATTGCGCGCCCTTTTTTCTGGCTGGCGTGAGTCCCTGGGAACTGGAGCTCTAAGGAGTGTGCTTGAGAGGAACAAAGGGACGTGCGTCTGTTTTGTGTTTTTTGGAGGGAACGGGAACCTGCTCGAATTTAATGCTGTCAATAGTTTACAAAACTCATACTCACAAACGAATCAAAAGTAGCTAATAACTGAAGCAACACACTATGCCTCTGAGACAATGGAAAACAATCAATGCAAACAACCAATAACGATTACTAGGGGGAGCTAACAGCTCAATACCATGCAGGAGGATCGGGTAGTGATCAACACTGTCCTGTAAGTCCGATCATCTTGAAGATTGTTTTTAACAAGCACTACTTAGTCCCCTTTTATCATAACAAGTCCCTGCACCCAAGTTACAGGGTTTTTCAGTTGGTAAGGCAATAGCATCCATTTTTATGGCAGGCTCCTTAGATGAAATGGCAAACAAAGCTAGTTGATATGGAAACGGCTTCAGATGATAGGGAAATCAAATATCTTTTGATTGTGATGTCCTAAGATGATATTGTCATAGTAGCCGTTGATAATGTAGGCACTTACCCGTGCGCTGGGAAGATGCGTACCATTTCATCCTTGGAGCCTACAATGCAAATGGATGCCGAAAAACCCTGTAAATTGGAATAGACTTCGTCCTATCATGTCAGAGCAAAAAAGGCATTGGGCCACACACCTGTTCTCATTGCCTGAAATGAAGCTGTGTGTGTTTTTAAAAGTAGCCCTACGTTTTTTATTCCGAAACAATCTTCCTGGACCCCTTTTTAATTGTAAGATTGTAACACTTTAACACACACACACACAAAGCACCCCAAAGTTGTCACGTAACCCAGTCAATGAAACGTTCTGCGATCAATTCAAGCGCCACCAGACGCACAAAGGAGCTAACTGTGAAGTTGTTAAGTAAGTGGACGGCCTCTGCTCCGTACCCGAGGAATGTTAGTAATGTTTTCTACAATGGAGCTAAGGTAAAGGAAGGTTTGTATGCAGCGGTGCAACCGAAAACTCAATCTTAAAACTCTGAATGCTCAAACATAGTCCAAAGAAAAATCAATGAAACAATAAGCTAAACACTGGTATGTGTATAAGGAATCGGGCTCACCTTTTCACACAATTGGCATGCCAGTTGTGTACATTCAGTCAATCAACGCTAGACACACCCATTTTCACTATTCCCTTACCTAGCAGTAAAGCAACACGTGTCTCGTACTAGCAATAAAAGAACATTTTGTCGAACAATACACACACGAAGAGACAGCAGATTTTACTACACTCTTTGGCAAGTGCCACCATCTTTGTCCGTGCGCCACCATCGTTCCCCCGATAGCCGGAAGCTGTCGGGACAGTGACCCGAGAACCGATCAGTTCTTCAGCACATTACAAAGAGAGAAAGAGCGATCGCGGGAAGGTATTGGTTGGCCTGAAGAATTGCTCATCCGATCTATTGGCGCTGGAACCGGAAAGACGTAGCGCTCACACGGCGTCAGCTCATAATAATAATAATAATACCTTGGATAGACGAGATAGACGAGACGCATGGAGAAAGATGAAGGGGAAAGGTAGTAGGTAATACACACTCTCACACACACACAAACACACACACGAGCAAAAGAGTAATGAAAGCGAATGTAAAATTTCATTGTAATGTTTTGTATAAAAATTATTAAAAAGAAAAACAATGGGACAGATGTTTTTATGGTTAAATATATAGTATTCCAAAAATTGTTATTCAGCTTCCAAATATTATAAAAAAAAACCACTGTCGGTGTTTGGTTTTGTGTTTATTTTAATTATTATTATTCCCCTAATCTCACAATGCACGCGGTACGTACCTGGGTCACTTAACTGTCACCCGTCACACAAATGCAGGATATGGACATGAAAGCAGGTAAGGTAATACTACGATTTATGGATTAAATCCATACGATTGCTGCTAACTTCCTTGCTTAACCACGTGCTACTGGCCAAATTTCATCATCACCATCATCAAGTTGGCCTATTCTGTTAAAGTGCACGTCGTCGTGACATGGCCCGGTCAATAATAGATCTTCAGGAAACTCGATCCCTGACTGCAGCTTCCCATCCGAGTAGGCATCTCACATTTCGTGCGGTCTCGAAGTCTTCTGGATCTCAGCAAACGGTGAAGGCCGTAGTTGGCACGATTCCCCAGCACAATGCGTCTCGGGATTTCGCTGCTGACATTGTTATCCGAAGTAACGACAGTCCCAAGATAGCAGAACTCCTCTACCACCTCGAGGTTGTCGCCGGCGACTAACATGCTGCTTCTCACTCGGGCTAGAGCCCCAAAGTGAGTTGAGAGGAGGTGTCGGAATAGCGATTTCTCGGTCGGACATCTTGAAAAAAAATTTGACGTTTACTTGACTGAAATGTAAACAAGCTGCGGTCAAGCATTCTTTGTTGGTCAAGCAAGCGATCTCTAGCATACATTGATGAAGCTCGATCTGCTGTGCTCTTGATGAATTTTTGCTTGCAGATCGGCAAAAAAGTGAAACGGTCCTATATCTCGGATCAACCAATAGTTCGGAGATGCAAACCGGCTCCGCCTGTGACGCCGATACAGTCAAAGCTGCCCTGTCCATATAGGCGCTGAATCGTTACCACCTCAAACAGTAATAAATATAATACAGAATCACCTCAGATAGCACTGACACACTACAATATCTTGATATCTTCACTTGATCTAAGCTTTCCGAACGATATTGAACAGCAGAATGGAAGAAAACAAATCATATAATGATGTTATTGCTTCGAGAATAATAAACAACACATATGATCAGCTGATTCGATGCGGTCAAGTAAACTTTCCTTGTGTCAAAACGGGCTTTTTACCACACCTTCTCTCAACTCACTTTGTAGAGCCCGATCACGATCGGAGCCTCCGGCAAGCAGGTATTTCGTCTTCGTCGCATTGATCATCAGTCCAATTCTTGCTGCTTCACGTTTCAGTCGGGTGTACGCCTCACACACGTTCGCTGTCGTCTTTCCAACGATATATATGTTGCCCGCGAAGCCAAGAAATTGGAGAGACCGATAGAGAATCGTGCCACGGATGTCGTTGTCCAGCCCCGCGCCTAGTATGACACCTTCCAAGGCTATATCGAACAGTAGACAGGAGAGTCCGTCCCCTTGCCTCAGACCCCAGTGACTTTCGAACGACTCCGACAGCATGTTCGATACCCACACTCTGCACTGCACCCCGTTCATGGTGGCCCTTAACAACCGGAGCCGCATGATGTTCCATAGCTCATTCCTATCTACGGTATCGTAGGCCGCCTTGAGGTCGATAAAGAGGTGGTGCGTAGGGATCTGGCGCTCTCGGCACTTCTGCAGGATCTGCCGAAGAGTAAAAATTTGGTCAGTGGTGGATTGGCCTCCAACAAACCCAGCTTGGCCAAATTTAGTAAGTCAAAATGAATGATTGTCCTTGTGCCTGTTTGAAATAAGCTTTGAGAATTTCTCACTAAAAGGAATTGGAAAGGCTCAAAACATGCAACTCACCTTGATAAAGATTGTGAACACTGTACTTTACATACTTATTTATCATATTTATTTATCAAAACCGCTTCATAGTTTTGTCCTGCCGCAAAACTCCTTTGAACCGTTCACGACCTAACCGCTATCTGCCAATCGAATAACAAACCACCTTACAGGCTGAGTCATCCGATGTAATTCCCGTGACATGACCGAGTTGAGTGTGCGGCTGGGAGTGACTCTTTTTTTTTTTTGTCAGATTTCATCTCTCAGAGGCGAATGTGGGTACAGAGTTCTATACATTTGCTATGCCGTTCCAGCTTCGTCCATCAAGACTAGAATTATGTCAAGTAGCTCTTTTGAAGAGGAGAGTTTGCCAACGTGTGAGGGATGAGGCCTCGCGGAAGCTCCGTGGTCAGTGAGGGCGAAAAGCTTGATAGTGGGGCCTTGTCCAAGGGGTCTTATCCAAGGAGTCTTCTCCAAGAGGTCTAGTCCTAGGGCCCTAGTTCAAAGATGCCTGCACCAAGCGGCGTGCTCTAAGAGGCATTGTCCAAGGGGCCTGCTCTAAGGGGCCTTATCCAAGAGGCCTATTTCAAGAGGCGTTCTTCAAGGAGCCTAGTCCAAGGAGCCTTGCCCAAGGTGCCTAGGTCAAATGCCCTAGTTCAAAGATGCCTGCACCAAGCGGTGTGCTCTAAGCGGCCTTATCCAAGAGTCCTATTTCAAGAGGCGTACTTCAAGGTGCCTAGTCTAAGGAGCCTTGTCTAAGGAGCCTAGTCCAAGGTGCCTAGTCCAAGGTGTCTAGTCCAAGGGGCCTGCACCAAGAGGCCTGCAACAAGGAGCCTGCTTTATGGGGCTACTTTCAAGGGGTCTACTCTAAGGTGTCTGCTCAAAGGGGCCATATCCTAGGGGCCTATTTCAAGCGGTCTACTCCAAGGGGAAAAACCGGGGTTCAAATCTTATCCGGACCGTTCCCCCGTAATGAGCAGTGACTATCCAACTACGTTGTATCACTAAGTCTAAGCCTAAAATGGTAGGCATGACCTAAAAGGTCGTTTAGCCAAGAAGAGAAAGAGAGAGACATAGAGAGGGAGAGAGAGAGAGAGAGAGAGAGAGAGAGAGATAGATAGAAAGAAACTCTAAGGGGCTGAGCCCAAGGGGCCTAGTCCAAAGGGCCAAGGTGTCAAGTTTTCTGGAAGGGTTTCCTCAATTTCATTTTCGAATCGAAGGAAGACCTAAACACATGATACAGATGAAGGACGAATGGATACCACACGAATTGAAGCCACGAGACATTGATCGCAGAATTGTCATGTGTGAATTGCTAGTCCAGTGGCACAGCAGAAAGAATTTCCCGCACATGATCTTGATGGGAGACGAGAAGTAATTCAAACCGCAAAAAGGGATGTCGAACGCAATTGATCCGTTTGAACCGAGCACTGCGTAAAAAACGGTCACAAAACTCATCACGGCACGACAAAGTCATTTCGCTGCATGGCAACTCTCGCCCACTTGTTGCCCAAATAAAAATGCTTCAAGGTACGCAATTGTATAAAAAATTGTTCATTTACGTACCTAAAATATTACCAGCGCGTGCCAGGATCGGGATTGTCTTATAGAAGATGGTCCACGAAATTTTCACCTCCGTATCACGGATGATCTGCACTAGCAAGAGATTACAAAGAAGACAAGCAAGCACATCTCCCTGACGCAGGCCCTTAGAACAAAGTGCCCTAAAAGTTTTCCATCCATCTCCACCTGACATGCGATTTTGGCCATTGTCATTCTTACAAGCCTGGTAAGCTTGACCAAGATTCCAAAAGAGCTAATTCTGTCGTAAAGTTATACCATGGCTTTGCTGTCACATGTGATTTTAAAATCAATGAAGATATGGCAGGAATGGAGATGATATTCTGCTATCTTATCCAGGAATCCTCATATTCTTCGTGAATATCCACATGATTTCCAACTATCTCTTCCATCAAAGGGACAAGCCAATCAATTAATTTTATTTATTTATATTTCTAGTTAGACGGCAAACAAGTCAATCTTTTAATATAAGGCAGCAAATCTTGAAGGCGATATATAGCACCATAGTACCCCTGAATAAAGAACAGCATTTTTCAATAAATTTTATTTTTTTGATCATCGGTGTTGAACTAATCATATTTAAAAACAAATTATTGTCTCGTATGTTCTTTGCTACATTTAACGGCTATTTTTAAAAAAATCGATGATCGAACTTTCGAACATGGCACGCTCGATGAAACACAGTTTTCGAAAAGCGTCGTACATATGGCCATAGCTTCAGATATGATTAAAATACACTCGATGATGGGCTTTTGTTCATGCACGCTATTGTGTTATGTTTTAAACTATTTACATACTTCTGCAGTAAAATAGTGAAAGCGTACTGCTCCGATAGAAGCTCAATTGTCATCAAATCAATTAAACAAATGAATCATACCCATTAAATGAGCGTAAAATGTGGAAGTTTATTTAAAAAATCACAATTGCGACACAACGCAAAAATTATACACCTGTTCGTAATGCGCATAGAAATCCCATTAAATACCTATCCAGCCTTACTGTAGCTGAACAATCATCTTCATTTATGCTAACCCAGCAGCATTCATAGTACGCTAATGTTTTGACGCTACGCCACAGCCAAACTGCATATTTTCCCGTTAGGCCGCGTTTGCTCATCCAACGGTTGCGGTTATCATCAGAAGTTCGAACGAATCGAGCGCGAAACAACGCGGGCCCGCTCCATGCTAGTGTGCGTGCGTGTGAGAGATGGATGAGTGAAACTTGCTCACACACACTCACCGTCCGAAAAGCGTATACCCATACCAACGAACACTATTTGCAATACGGTCGCGTATTCGTGTGACGAGATCGAGGTTACGCGCGTATCCATACACGTCCCCGTGTTCGACACTAAGCAACGCACACTAGCATGCTGCTGAGAAACGGAGTGCCTTCCACAAAAGCAGATGAGAAGCACAAGCAGCAGCAGCAGCAGCAGCAAGTAGCAGCCAACAGCAGGCAGTAAGGCAGCCGAAGGTACGAGCTTTGTAGTTTGAAAAACGTTTATCAAACACGGTTTTAGGTGCAAACGTTCCATCAGAGTGCGCGTATCTTGTGCATCCAGTGGAGCCACGGTAATATTCAAAGCCCAACGCTGTTTCGTGCGTAGTTAAAGGTCCATCGACGGTGTGCGTGTGTGTGGAGAAAAGCGCTATTTTGTACTTCCTGTGCGATAGAAGAACCGGCCCAAAATACAGTGTGTGCTACACGGGCGTACCACTACACACCATCTCCGTGCGTGCGTGCGTGCGTGCTTACGTGCAACCATACAGAACGGTGCGGTCCGAAACACGAAACAACACGTTTACACAACGCGATTCGACCCGCGAAAGACGCCAGACAGTCACAGCAGTGTGTACCCTAGCGCCCAGGTGTGTTGGTGGTGTGTAATGGTGCCAAAACGGTGGAAAAAAAGATTCCAAGAAATCCTCGGTTCGCAGAGACAGGCAGTTGTGTTATCCGAAAAAGGAAGCAAAAGGGTCGTATCCATCCCCCCTCCCCCACCCCGGCACCTACTTCTTTGCATCGGTTTAGGTGGTCGGAATTGGAATTGTACTCATCTAAACTGCTTTGCTCGATTTTTCCCCCCCGTCGAAGAGGCTGCTGTGGTGTGAGGTAGTGAGATGGTGTGGTGTAGTGTGTGTGATGCGTACATCTCTCTCGCTCACTCGCTTGGTTCGGTGGGTGCAATCGATGCACCGATATTTATCACACACAAGATTCGCGAAACCTCGTCATTTGTGGAGTGCTGCGTCCTCCTTGTGTTTGCTCCTTTCTGTGACTCATTGAACAAAAAGATTATGGTGGTAAGCCCTTTTTCGGGGTTTTCCATCGGTAAAGAGCACCAATTTTCTTCCACACCGCATGGATTGTTGTCGTCGGTCGACACACGAGACACACGGAGATTTGTCTCCTCATTGTTTGCATTGCTTGGTGTAGCACAAACACACAGACACAGTGTGCTGAAAGGTGTTTTGCCGCTTTGAAGGTTAAAAAAAAGTTACACGGCGAGAGACTACCCCACGAAAGGAAAGAATTTGAGCCCTTTTTTACCCGTGTCAACACTCCATTTGCCGCCTAACCGGAAGGCCTAATAAGCTGGCCCCAGAGTGTGTGCAGTCGGGAACCGATGATTTCGGTCGCGGGAACCATTTTGTGTGTGAGTGTGTGTGTTTGCGATTCAATTCCACCGTGTTTCGGCGCAGAAAAATCAAAAACATTAGCCACACCGTTACACGACGACTGAACGCGGGGGGCGTGTGGTAGTGGTGTGGTGTACGGGTGAGAGAATGGTTATTTTTTTCCTTCAAAACTCGCGACGACGACGACGACACTCGAATCTGTGCGTGTGGTCGTGTGTGTGTGCGGGTCCTCGTGTATAGACACGGCATGTCTGGTGTTTTACACGAGCTTCGCGCGCGCGTGTGTACATCAATACACATGATGGGCCCCGCTCGGCAGAAGGTGTGTGTAGAGCGAGACACGCGACAGGCGTATGTGTCATCTCTTCTATCGAAGCAGGCAGCGAATTATAACAGAAAAGTGCAGAAGTGAGAGTGCATAGCGCGACGATAAGATTTTCCCTTCATTATTCACACACGGTAGTGGTGTGTACGGGTGGTCAAAGTAGGCAAAACGAGCGTGCGGGGTTTGTGCTGCTAAAAACGGTGCTTTTCATCAATATCGTGTGTATCTAGTTATAGGTAGTGTGTACGACTGGTGGTGTGTTCAGCTAGAGCTGGCCTGGCTATCGCAAAGAGGTGCCAGATGATAGATAAAGTGATTAACTTTCCATGAAAATTAGTCCCGGTACGCGCCTCTGCACTTTGCCTATACATGACAAGAAGAGGGCGAAGAAGCGTGTGGTTAAGGCTAAATGGTCACACACACGCAGGGATTCTATTCGGAAACGGATGTGTAGTGTTATCAGTGTGCAATTAGATCAGGTTTCCGGGTGATCATCTGCTCACACCAAAATGCTGTGAAAAACAAGGAACAAGTTAATTAGTTGCCTTTTTCGGGGACCGCATTTTATATTAGTAACTAGTTACTTATGTGGAAATGAATATCTTTTGCTACCGAAACTGACCTATGAACATCAATATGCAACGTTGCAAATCCATTTCATCTTCGAGTGTGTGTAAGAGCGAGAGAGACAGAGAGAAACTTGTGCCGTCTCGAAATTGGTGTGCCGCAAATTTGCACCCACGAAAAAAAAACAAAATACCATAACAAGAAATGTACAAAGAGACGAAAATCAAATCTAATTCCTCTAATACTAAAAGAAAATAACAATTTTGTGTCTTTTTCTTTATAATTTACAGGAAATTGAATTGATAATTCGTGTCACCGAGCAGTGCATTTAGCCAAACAGAGAAGACGCGAGAAGGAGTTGTGGAGAGAGGGAAGAAGTGCATACAATATTGAACACACACCAATCTTCGCCACACAAAAAAAAAAAATCAAACAGACACACCATGGAAAAGCGCATTTTGTTGGAGAAAAGGGGCCGCTCGGATGATGAGGTAAGTGCAAGTTATTCGCCTTGTTGTGTTACTAGATAAAGTTTCCGGTGGTTGCTAGGGTCCTGCCAATCTAGTGCTCTAGTGCATTGGAATCGTTTTTAGGTTTTGTTTACTGAAGCTATGTGCCTAGCTGTGTATCCGTGTTGGAATGTCGAAAAGCACATTAAAAATCAGTTCTAGCCCTGCGTGTGCCCTTGGGAATGTCAGCTGCAGCTAAGTGTCATTTTCATAGTTGCACAATCAGTTGAGGGCGGCCTGGCGTTGGTGGAGGCAACAGCGGCGCCGGTCTTTACACGGCAGAACTGGGGAACAAATGCCATCCGGAGGACCCTCCCTAATAGTGAGGGTTGACTATCCAGCAACGTGGTATCAATAAGTCTTGCAAGCCAGAAATGACCGGCATGACCGAAGAGAGGTATTGAAGCCAAGAAGAAGCAGTTGCACAATAGCAATTCCTTATTGAAACCTCTTCGCTAAGGCATTTGCCTCAAGATCAATCCCTGTAGTACTTTCCAATAGTGGTGAGCCTGGTGGTTCTTCCGCCATGCCGCTTCGTCTAGAATGATGTTCTCTTTTTCCACAAGGGCAACCATCTGATTTGTCTGCGACATTATCATGCTCTCTCTCTCTGCCTTCTAGGAATTTTCCTAAAACAAGACAAAAAATATTGCAGTTTTTGATTTAAAAAAAAAATCATCTTTTCAACGGATTTCGCCTTCCGGCTTCCGCCATATTGCCGCGTACGCGTCAATTTCCAAATAAAAAACCCTTTCTGCCCACCACTGCGCGCTGCCACATATCCTTGTTATGTCCTCTCCTCTTCCATTAGATTTCCGTTTTGCATTCTTCCAGCACGCACTCTCCCTTTCACGCTTCTATAAGCTTCGGTGGGTCCTAACAATGGTCCAGTGGTTGTGTTGTGTGTCCTTTGGTGGAAAGTGGTGAAAAATCAACACACGACGCTACTTTGTGTTCAGTTTTCATTGCTATTACGACGTTTCGTAATCCCCGTAACTCGTTGATCGACATTCGACCAACCGCGAGAGGTCCGAGTGTGTATTTTTTTTCGTAACTCGTCGCCCAATCTATGCATGCATACACACGCACGCACACACTTCTACCCATACCATATGAAGTGGCGCGCGCCTTTTTTGCGAGCGTGTGTTGGCTGTGTTCACCCTACAGGGGGGAAGATGGTGGACTGTGAGAGGGAAATCATTCTTTTTTACGATTGTGTGAGCGTGTATGTGTGTGTGTATGAGTTAAGGTGCGTACACATACACACACAAACACTAGGCATGTTCGCCCCCTATAGCCTGCAGTGCCTTTTGCCTCTGTGTGTGAGAATGTTTACTCCGTCATTGCTTTGTGTGGTAGCGAATGCAAAAGTTGATAAGAATATTTGCTATCGAACAAATAAGGGCCCGTCTTTTTGTTTGCAAATCTCTATTTTCATGCTGCTATGAACAGTTTTTGCGCGATTGTGTTGCGAAAAGGTGTGAATAAGATGAACTTGAAAACATCTACGCACTATCCGAAAAAAGCTCTTCAGATCGCACGTAGTATCATATGCACTCCCTCGCACACGCACACACGCACACGAACTCACATTCACCGTACCGCACACACCATCATCCAATCAACAAGAAATCACACGACACACGCGTTCACAGAGGCACACACACATTACACTACACCACATCAAACGAGCTGGATTTGAGCTGTCGAACTGGTGTATTAGTATTGGTGAGCGGACTCCCAGTCGGGCGCTCGCTGTGAGTGGTCGCGAAGCTGCGATGGATTTGGCAATGAGTGCCAAGGCGAGCGAGAATGAGCGGTCGGTCGCCCTCTGCAAATGGTAGGCAACCGTGCCGCCATCTTGGATTTTGCACCTTGGCATAAAATTCGCTGTGAAATGGCGTTTTTCTCGTGTGAATTGATTGCACTCTCGGCCCATTAATGTTGCATCACTTTCTGCTTGTTCCCGGGGATAGTGGCGCACTGTCGTAGGTTGCAACGTTCGGACCCTAAACCCGGAAAAATGGCACACAAATGTCGTTGCTGGGAAGGTTCTCTGCACTGCCCTTATCGAGACTGCTTTTCACCTGCATATGAAAACTGTACGGGTGGCAATGGCTGCCTGCCTGCTCATGTGAACGCTTGCTTCGCGACTGTCGTGTGTGCGTACCCTCTTTGTCCCACTCAACACACGATGGCCGATGAGTGGAATGAGTTTTAATTGTGTGTGTGTGCATGCGCGTCGATATGAGCGACTGTTCAAGCCTCTCTCTATGTGTGCGTTTTGTGTCTGTTCACATTGAAAAAAAGAAGCAAGTCCCGTGGCCGTTTTTGAAAAACTGAATTCTGCTTAAAGGATGCTGTAAAATAAGAAATATTGCGGATTTTTATAGAATAATTACATTGGCTATTTTGTTTCATTTATGTACTCAATTTATTGTGTACATTTCATTATTCTTTTTTGAATTTTATATCTGGCAAATATGACCTTTACATCAGTGGATGTAATTCCATTTGCAGTGGCAAAGTAGCCAACGGTTTACTAAAGCTAAGTAAAAATGGCAAATCTTCAAGGGAGACGCAACCATATGGTAATATTAGACAAAGGTGTCGTCACGACAAGCAAAAAGGGCATAATTATTAAATGTAACAGCTTTCATAAATTAACCGCCAAGAGTGAAAAGATTTCGGTGGAAGTAACGAACTTGTTGAAAATCGATCACACACTCTCACGCACACTAGCTGCTCCGACCAACACTACCACACGCAAGCGCAACTTCATATACACCCAAACACGCGTGTGTGTATGTGTCGTTCGACCGGCGAATGTTTGATGGTGTTCAAGTTGTTTTTTCATAACAAATCACGCACACTAGCATGGTTCAGTTAGGGCGCACATGATTTTCAATGTCGCGCTCATTTTCACTGAGATGTGACCGTTTTTGAAATGCTCATATATGGGATGAGAAGGGTGTTGAAGCCAGCGGGGGGTGGTTTCCTCTGCTGTGGTTATAATCGGTTTTATATTGTTATTTGCAACTCTTAAGTTACATTTTATTTACTAATTTCCTTTGCTTTCCTCCTGTCCATTTTCCAGATCACAGAACTTATTCTGGACAACTGTCGGAGTACATACATCGATGGCTTAACGGACAGCTTCACCGCACTGGAAACGCTCAGCCTGATCAACGTCGGGTTGGTGTCGCTTAAAAATTTCCCCAAACTATCGAACCTCCGCAAGCTGGAACTGTCGGACAACAGAATATCGAACGGGCTGAGCCACCTTATGGGCAGCCCGAAGCTAACACACCTGAACCTGTCCGGCAATCGCATCAAGGACTTTGATGAGCTGCAGCCACTGAAGGATCTGGAAAATCTGGAGGTGTTGGACCTGTTCAACAATCAGGTGACGCTGATCGAAAACTATCGCGAAAAGTTGTTTCAACTAATTCCATCGTTAAATTATCTCGATGGGTAAGTAGCAGAAAGGGGCGGCTGATTTGCGCTTCGAGGACTGGATAACGATGGTTTGCTTTTCTGCTTTCACATTGTAGATTCGACAAAGAGTACGTGGAGGCACCTTCAGACGAGGAAGATATGGCTGGTAAGTAGTTTTAGGTTTAAAGTGGTCTCATTTTTGAATTCATTCATCTGCTGCTACAACACCACCGAAAAGAAGGAGGTTCCAATTTGGGAAACGTTGCCGCTATTCTTCTCTGAGCTCTGTATTCTTCCTAAAACAGTTTTAGGCATTCTTTTTTGTACAAACATTAACCATGAACCATTTTTAAATGCGGTACCTTGGTTGTACCGGCAACGCTCTAGCGTAGGGAGGAGAGATTGTGCTTAATAATGGTTGATAAATAGAAACAAGGCAAAACACTATGGCGAGACCCACCATCCTGTTTTGCAGATGATGATGATGATGATGGCTTCAATCGGCAGCAACCACAACAACCTTCATCACAGTTCTCCATCAATGGTATCGAAATTGATCTTGACGAACTGGAGCAGTTTGAGGCGAAGATACGCCAGAAACGATCGAGGGAACAATCGGGACAGCAGACGCCAGCGAATGCAAACGGTCCTAGTGATCGACCCGCCGACTCGAGTTCTGCTGCCGCCGGCTGCTCCTCTTCCTCTGCACAGGATGATGGGAAAGATGATCTTGATTTGCTGTACGAAGAGATACAACAGAAGCAGGCCCTTGCGCGTGCGAATGAAGCGAAGGAACAGGACCGCAAAACGATGGCTTCGTTTTTGTCGGTATTGCTCATGTTTACCACCCTGTTGGCGTTTGTCAATCAGATATGCTACCCGGGTGGAGACAATCAACTGCTGGACGAGCCTCATATTGAGGAAGCGGATGATGAAGATGTGGAAGAGGTTGAGCAGAAAGAGGAGAACAAGGACGAATGTTCCTTGAGTGGCGGTGGCGTTGGTGGCGGCGATGACGGCTCGGTGGCGGCCGATGATCATCTGTCCATCCAGTCAGGCCAGAATTGAATAACGTGCAACTCGTTTCTATCCCCATTCACTTTCGTTCTATGGGCTCGACAACAGAGGAGGAGGAGGCGGAAGATTCGTGCGAAGAGTCGGATGACGTGTCGCTAGCATACCTGTACAACGACAACCTCGAGGAGGATCAGGAGGATTGGAAGAGCGTCGAGAGCGATTACAATAACGCGGACGAAGAGTTCGACAGCGAGGACGAGGAGGAGGAAGACGGTGCGGAGAATAACGCCGAGGGCGAAGAGGACGGTGGAGCGGACAGTGAAGAAGAAGGCGAAGATGAGGAAGACGGTGGTGAGGAGGAGGAGGATGACGATGCGGACGATGCGGACGAGGAAGGCAATGAGAATGGAGCGGAAGCAGTGGCGGCGCCGGCGGCTTCGGTCACGGCGGAAGCCACGACCGAGGGAGCGAAATCAGCCACAGCAGAGGGCGAAGCAGTTGCAACAAGTGCCGGCGGTGATGAGGGTGAAGCTGTTACGAAAGGTGACTATATAAGCGAAACTTTAAAAAATGTACAATTATTCTATTATAAAAATTTACATTTACTTACACAGCGGGCGAACCGGAAGCACGAGGAACGAAGAGAAAGTTCCAAGGTACGGATAGCGACGGTTAAACAGGGACACGACGACGGGCGCGCACATTGCAAAACGCTTCCAAATCAAATGCAACTCCCCAAACACACACATACAACAACAGACAACAACATCATTATTATAATTCATCGTGAACTGTTTCATCACACAACGCCTACTGCTGCTACCAATATCGCTACTACTGCTTTCCGGCAGTAGTGTGGTGTGTGTGGTGGGTTGGTTGGTGGTGGTGGTAGTGCATATTCTACATGTTTTTGATATTTTTTCATTTAAAAATAAAAACGGCCACTACAAACTTTAATCGAGCGAAAGCGACGACCATTCACACAGACATTTTCACTTCCGACACACAAGCGCTCTCACACCCTCACGACCAGAAACATTTCAAACCAAAACGCAAACACGATCACAATAAGTATTCGTAAGAGAGATTTTTGGAACGGGGGATGATGGGGGTCGGTTGCATACTACAAAACTTACAAAACAAAATGGTAGAAGACAAAGTATAACAAAGAAAACGAAACAACCAAGGGACGTGTTTTGCCCCGTAGCAGAAGATGATCATTTGTGCGCGTGTGAGTGTGCGTGTGTGTGTGTAGGGCGCCGCATGTACAGCATTTCCAGTCGTTTGAGAGGATGTAAACACCTACAACTGCGGTTTAGTTTCGTTCAATTGTATTAAAAATTGTGCGATCGGTGAGATAGAGACGGAGAATGGATCCGATCACGCACCCGTTAAAGGTTTTTATAAGATGATCAAACTATCTTGCTCGTTGCTCCAACTACAACGGCTCATTTTTAAGCGCCAGCCATATTGCTTTCGTAGTTCTGTAAAGGACTACTTCAACAGACGGGGAATAAACCGTTTCCGAGGATGTGTGTTTCAGTCCTGGCAAGTGATATTTCAACAGTCGATTAAAACCGTGTCGGATGTTTAAACTCTCCAGTGTCGCTCATGCGAAAGTCATTAATTCACCCAGAAACAACAACATTCAGTCAGCGTGATAAACTTAACGAAATTTGATTTAGTGTAACTAATAATTGAACACAGCACTCTTCACTTGATTTAAAATTAATGGCCAACAGGTCTGGTTGGTAAACTATCATTCCACGATGTTGAAACAACACTTGACGAAAACGAAATTCACATATCCTCGGAAATTCAGTTGACGTTTAAAAATGAGGATCAGTGCAGGCTCCGTAGCACCATTATTGGTCGGAATAACAAGCACAATTGTAAGAGTTTCCTTTGCTCCTCGGTCCTTTGTTTGTCGGTTCCTTTGCTGGAACAATGGCAACCCTTCAGTGGTTTCAGATGTGTCTCTGTGTGACGAAGGGCGCGGAGTGAGCGAAACCATAAAACAAACAAAAAAAAAAGGAATCTACACACACATACGCACACACACAACAGCAGCACGACCTGATTGCAGAACCCAATAATGTAATGCAGTAATGTTACTTTTAATTTGCGATGTATGTTTTCCGTTTTTCTTTTTGTGTATTGATAAGTTTGAGGCGCAAGCAGTTGTTGAGCAGGGTGTTTTTTGTCTTGTGTGTAAGCAAAGATAATTATCTCAGGCAAAAGTTCTCCCCCGAACGAACGGGGTTGATGGGGGGATTCAAAGCTTGTACAGCAAAAACCCCACCCCACAAAGCGTCCGCCTAACAACTGGGGGGTTACAAGCGATCGTAATGTTGCAGGATAAAGTTTTAGATTTGGAATCATTTCGATTATTATTGAAAGAATATTAAAATAGAAGCAGGAAGTCAATCTTTTTAGTACAACGCAATGGAGGGATTTTTTGTCTTTGTTGTTGTCACTGTAGAGCGGAAAAATGGTGGAGAAGAATACAAAGAGGTGGCTCCCCTTCGTTGTAACATGTATTAAATTAATCACCCGCTCCCTAAATTGCTATTCTTGGTTTTTAACTTGAATACGGTTTCGTTTGGCGGCTCCCCAAGCGAAGGAAACATTGCGCTTGCCCGGCGGTACTCTACAGTCTTTCCTTAGCACACCGGTTAAGTTGTAGATTTTGTAAGGCTCCAGATTTTTAAGCATCAAGGCATGTATTTTTGAGTTAAGCAAGTGTGTGTGTGCGTGAAGGAGGAAAAGGTTCAGGGAAGAAAACAGCGGTTTATTCTGCGGGTATTTTGTGGGTGTGTGTGTGTGTATTGATTTGATGCACCAATAGTTGCCACCTGTGTAAAAGAGCGTTATAAGCTGTAACAATATATATTTGCTCTGCTATTATCTATCCCCCTTTTTTTGTTTTGTTTTGTAAAGTTGAGATCCTTTCAGTAAGCCAAGTTAGTGATTCCAAATAGAGAGTTTTTGCGATTATTTCAGGGCGCAAAAGTAGACCGCGAATCACGCTAAGCCTAGGTGGCGTTGGCGTCCCCCCATTCGTAAGCATTTGTTAAAGATTGTAGAACGCAACGCGGTGGGGGAGCAAGTTGACCAAAAAACCGGGGAAAGAGGAAGGTTATTCCGACGACCCCCAAAAAAACAACTGAGAGGGGATTACGGTTGGGAAGGATTTATCAAATCAAAACTAAATCTTTGAAAAATATCTAACTTTGTAAGGGTCGATGCGCCGCGCAAGCAATATCGTAGTGTTTGTGTGCTGTGTCACGAGATAAAATTAAAAAACAAAACGATACAAAACAGAAAAACGTGCCCTTAATACAATGATGCAAACATATTATACAACGGATAAGGTGAAACACACGACGGCGGCAGCACATTCGGCGGGTACCATAGCGGTGGCATTGCATGCAGGGACGATGGAGACGCGACTCCACACTTATTAGAGGACGAGATTGGTCTGTAATGGGCTGCATTAGAGCTCTGTAGAAGTGCTTGGGATGATCTTCTTCCCAGTACAACGGTGGTGTTGATAAATAGGTTGCCATTGCTGTCGTGCTTGTAGTGGCCGCCGTCGAGGTATGCTGAGGACTTGAAGACGGTGAAGAAGGTGCTGATCATTGCGACGATGCTGTAGACGTGTTAATGTTCAGTACATACGAAACCTTTCCCATAGGAGTAGTTTCTAACACACGCTGCTGTACCTGGACGCTGTGTTGGAAGAAGTGCCTAAATGATTTGTTATCCGCAATTGATCCGTAGTTGAAGCCCCTGGTTCATCATATCGTTGTCCACGGTTTGTGGGGTCAATCTTCGACTGTCCAGTCGGGTCTTTGTCTTGAATGGGCTCCTCCCATGGATAGAACCAACATACAGAGCTCTATTACCTCTTGAGACTTGATACAGACATCAGAAAATGTGTCTTAAGCTGCTCTATCTTGTATAGCAGAAACTGTTTCAACATTAAAAATCTTGTCACCAAGCCATAGATATGTCTTGAGGAAGTGTACTTGCCATCAGTCGATAACTTTGAGAATGTGTCGGAAAATAATCCAGCTTTGAAAGCTTCCCAGCACTCGGTATCCGGGATAAGGCACGTGAACGTTTCATCTTAACGTCTTCAGTTCTTCTGCTGCTTCAAGACGTCTACAGCATCCTTGCGACTTCAGTACCTTCTCGTCACGACGGTGTAACAGTCCATTAGTTAGTGTTCTGCCAACAGAGGACGGAAGGCCTTTTTGTGTTTTTCTTTAGATTTTAAGATTTTTGAAAGGTAGAACCTTTCGAAGGGATATTGGTTGACAACCCACAAAACACACATGCAAACTTTTTTCTTCTGCGCCTGTCTTCGGCTGTGTTTCCGCAGGTGAAATTACAACAAACAAACAAAAATACACAAAAGAAAACCACAGCGTAATAATTGCACGATAAGGAGGAGGCAGTGGAAATGACAAAATGGGGGCGGTATGATCGCGTGAAAACTGGAACAAAATTTATAATTGCTAAGAAAGTAATATTTGTTTAAATAAATCACACAAATGCAAAAAAAAGCCGCAATATATTTGCATTGTAAGAAGAAAAGAAATTAAGAAAGAAGAAGGAGAGACATTTTGGTTTCGTTTGCCATAGACCGATGAGTTTATATAATTGATAAATTTTTCTGTCTTTTCGTTTATTTGAAACAATTAAGAAGGAATTTATGTTTCATTTAATTGTTCGGTCTTCATTTTTATTTGTGTTATCATAAAGAAATAATGAAAGTTGGTTCCATAATCAAACAATGAGGCGATTGCAGCTTCTACGCTGCTTTGCAGCTCTTTAGGCGCTGCTCGTTCCTATGGATCAACTTCTTTTGTCTTCAATTTGTGTTTTTCCTTTATTTTGTTTTCTCTCTGTTTTGACTTGATCATTTTGAATAATCGATAACCTAAGAGTTTGTGAAAAGTTTGTTCTATAAACTAAATTTTGTTTTCTTTATTAACAGTTTTGATTTTTTTTGGCCAAAAATTGCAGCTGAAAGCAGATCTATGTTGGTGGATGTTAATAGGAAAAAGGAAGCTAAATGAATCATTCAATTAATTTTGATATTCGTTGATATTTTGATTTGCAGATTTGCCAAATGGGGTTCTGGAAGTTTGGCGAAAACGCCTTCGCGCACTATGGAAAAAGGTACAATAGAATAGAATGAATACAATGATAATTCATTTTTCTTTTAGATATTTATTTCACTACAATAGAAAAACGTAACTCTTGCTGGGGTCAGTGGGCAAAACGTTCTTATTTTTCCGGTTAGTTCTTTAAAAAAAATTTCCTTACTCAAAATCCTCATTTCAATTTTAGTTTTCCATAATTTTACTGGATTTTCCAACAGCGCACTATGGGATCACAAACGGTGGTCAAACATCGCGCCACACAACTGTCAAAGTGACGTGCTATGAAAAACGCGAAGAAAAAGCAAACGGCAAAGACGGCTCAATGACAGCTGGATGTTTGGCCGAATCGCGTTCTCTGTTTACTTTGCTTTTCTCTCTCGCGTAGTGCGTATCGTAGCGGAGCAGCGGGTGCGTTATTGTTGTTTTGTGCAGTTAGTTTAAGTGAACTTCTTTTTTTTGGGTAAACTTTTGCTGTTCTGTTCTTCAAACGGCAAGTTCCTGCAACAAACTTTCCCGCCCTGTGTGAGTGTGTTTGTGTTGCGTGTTGGCAGGTATACGACGGCGCAGATCGGGATCGGAAAAGTTATCTGCCTCGGATAACAATCAGCACCTTCAACGCAACACTGAACGCCCCCCCCCCTCCCAAGAGTGTGTCGCTTCTTCTTTTTTCGGCGGTGCACACACATAGCTCTTGTTCTTGCAGCTCCGGGGATTAAGCAGTTCGGGGAGGGCCAGTCGGTATCGTGATCGTAGCACTGTGTGGGTGTCCAAGAATTCCAAGACCAGGAAGTGGAGGGGAGTGGTCCCAAGTGCGCGGTGCGGGAACGAAAACTGGTGAAACAAAAATAAACACAGCTGCATCGCTTGCATATATCCCTGCGTAATTGGTGCAAGTACGGTTTGCCGATTGAAATTTAATGACAACGGTGGTGTGCATGCGTGCGGGAGTCGTCGTACTGGCTTGTTCGGGAAAGTTGCTGAAAACTGTGCGGGAGTTTGGGTTCAAATAATTTCCAAAGTGAATCATAAAAATCCGATCTGTGCGTGTTGCATTGTGAGCTACGATTTATTTTTGAGGAGGAAATTGTTCCCCGAAAAATCAACTGTGGTGTGGAACGAAGCCTTGCTAAGAACGACCAAACGGCCTCTGACTTCCTCCCCCCCATCAGTATTGTGTGTGTGTGCTTTTTTGAAAAATATTTTCTTTAGGTTTACAAATTTAAATATCTATCTAATTATTTTCCAATCAAAATTATCAACCAAAAAAAAAAGGTTTTACCGATCGACATCCGGTAACCGGAAGTTGTAGCGAGTGGTGAGCGTGAGCGAGGTCGAATACGAAAATTGCCTAGCGGCGAACAGAATCACCCCCCGCGGAAAACGTCGAAGGGAATCTACAACACAACGTGTGCCAACGAATTATATTATCGTAAATTTCCGTTCGAATCTTTCCGAGCAAAAAGTGTGAGTGAGTGCGTGTGTGTGCGCGATGGCAGAAAACAAAGGAATGCTGCTGGCCAAATCCGTCCAGAAACATGCTGGCCGCGCCAAGGAAAAGGTAAGTGCCTTTCGCCGAATCCATCTTATCTTTACCAACCAGCGAAGTTTGGCCGCACGATCATCAAGCAGGGATGTTAAGCAACATCACTCCGAGTAGTAGACAACAGACAAAACCCGACAAACTGTCCCCGGGGACACAAACACACACACATACACACACCGATGCTGGTTTGGCAAAATGCGATGTTCGAGGTTGTTTCTAATTTAAGTCGCGCACTGTCTTTTTCTCAGTCGCGATCGAATAACCGCTTCGAATCCCGCATAACCACCGTGGCCCGGGAGAGAAAAAAAAAAAACGGTGTCGGTGGTGTGAGACGTTGGTGCGCCAGTCCGCGCGTCCCAATGCAGGACACTGGTGGACACTTTCGGTGGTGGACAACTGAAGCAGCTGTGCGTAAAAAAAAGGGAGGACCATTCGGGTTTTGAAGTTTTGAGCGGCCCCGGTGCCCGGTTACACAGCAGACCGGTGGGACATTGGCCGGTTGATGGCCGAAAATAGATCAGCTCAAACGGCTGTGACGTGATATAATGCTTTGCCGGTGATTATTATGCCGCCACCGGGCGAGCGCGCGCGCGTACGCATCACATCGTCCTGTTTTGGAGATATGCTGAACGATTTATGCTCAATCAGTAATATAGTTTGAGAAAAACGTCGACGATTATGAAGGAAAATTCGTAAGAGACCTGACCGTGTTACTTACGTACTAATCTCGAAATATCCTAAATCCTCAAATGTATGATCTAAAGAACAAATATCACTAAGTCAAACCAAGGAGTCTGTCACTAAAACGAGCCCAGCTCTGATGAGTCCATTGCTCCATCGGAAGGAACCAGTCTGTTGTCGACAAGTTCTCATCTTATTTTGCAGAAATTTTGCATCAGGAGCTTTAAATAAGGCTGAGATCAAGAAGAAGATGAAGATCAAATCAAAGCGTCGATGTAAGGACCCAAGTTGCTTCTTCAAGCTATTCCAATCCTCAGAGCTAAGAATCCCCTACTGTTGTCAACCAGATTTTTGCTGATCTTTAGACTATTTGAACAAAATTGCATCAGAAATTTCAAACAGGATAGAGCAGAGCTGGTAGAGTAGTAATGGAAAAACAGTGCATCATTACTACTATCCAAGAAAACTTATAGAACTTGGTCCAGCAGCTTCGACATGCACTAAATCCAAGCCGGAGCTAAAGTACAGCCCTGGTGTTAAAGTCTTTTGTATAGATTCTAATGAATTTTGGGCAGAATTTTGCGAATGATGGTCGATGTACGGACCGCTCTTTCGTATACAGAACTGACCGATCCGGATATGGGTGTAATCAAGTCAAAGAAATATCACTCCAAGACCATGTCAGATTTATGTTCCTAAAGGATGAAGCTATGGAAAAGTCGGGGATAGATTTTAAATAAATTAGTAAACATTTTAGTATTTCAACAATAGCAATGGATGCAGAAGAACTCTGGACAGCAGCATCGGAATGGGCTAAAACAAATCAGCTAGCGAATGCACCCGCTTTAAACGTTTTCCATGTATTCGGTAGAAGATTGAGTTGAGAGATGTGTGTTTGGACAGTTCAAGAACTTTCGGAAACAAACGTTAGCTTTGCACTCACTTATTTTTGTTTTCTGATGCCTGCCTCGAATCGAATTACGATTATCGCTTCTTTAATCCAATCCTTGAAGAATTTCTATCTAAAAATTACTCAATCCAGGTCTTGGAAACTTCAAAGACTTCAACAGTTTATCTGTGATATCTTCAGTTGTTGGTCAAAGCTAGTGCGGTGATACAACTCGCAGACTGTTTGGCTAAGCCAACGAGTCCTGGACGAAGCAGAAACATTCACAGTACGTAGTGAGTAAGGTGCAATGAAACCTGCTAGTTGAAAGAGTCGGTAGACCTAAGATGGTGTTTATGAAATGATTCCTCCATGGTTTCCATTAAATAATTATTTCTTTTGAATATTTGATTTTAACATCCCACATCCTTACCTTGATCAGAACGATCGAAGCTGGTTACCAGATCTCTTTAATTAAAAAAAAAATCATAAGGCCCAGGAACAAAGTCTTAAGAACCCTTGCTAATATACAACGATGCATTAAATACAATCTATCAAACACTTTGTTACGGCATTTTACAGTACTTCTTTTCGCTTTCCTTCTAAAACTTTCGTCCTCTTCGGCAGAGTGGTAAAGCTATTTCCGGAGTTAATTTATGATAAACTTTTTCCACCACCAAACATGCACCACCAACAGCTTTATAGTTGTGGCTTGCTGGGAGCAATAAATCCAATCCCAGAGTGAGCGCATTCCATTCAAGCGCGTTAAAATGGCACGTTGCACAACCGTGTATATGTCCACCATGCAACATCGTGTATGATTCAATTTCCGAAAGCGATAATGAAAACTATCCACCACCGTCCGGTACCGGCAGACCAGCGTCACCGCCTTCCATTTGGGGTGTACGTGTTTGGAAAGTCGGGCACACACACACACACACACACACACACACACACAAAAAGGTACGGAAGATAAAGATGGTTCGAAAAAGGAAAGTCAGTACCGAGAGGCTCTCGCCGAAAAGATGCTGGGAAGTTCAAGCTCACTGAAGCGACGATGCATCTTAAGGGATGATTCTCAAGGCTTTTGACGCGTGTGTCGGGGTGTGCATATCTTACAAGTGGCCGTCTCCGGTCTGCAACATTATCAGCTATGAACGACGGGCATAATAGAATCAGTGTACTGTTGAACGCACATGGGAAACATTCTTGCAGGCGGCGGCCTCTCGGTCAGTGTAGGATTTCACCATCGTTTAGCACGATGACACACGGTGGTGGTGGTGGTCTTTTGTTGAGTCTAGCGAACTGGACGCAGTGTGTCCTGCGCAGTTGAGCGTTGCACGAACAAATGCACCCATATGGGTATTGTTCGGAGGGGGTAGGTTCGAGCGGTTTCGTTCAGTTTTTGGGATACTTACACATACGGTTTAGATGCCCTAAATGCAACAGCCACCAAATATCTTACCTCTTGAGAAGCAAGGACGCTCACACACCACAATTCAAAGCTCGTTAACCGTTTCAATTCACATAAAACGGTTGATTGATATGACACAAGCGCGCGTGTACACGCTACTTTGTATACTTATTGGCGACGATTTGCTGAAGAATGAACTCATACACCCTTCCTTCTGTTCAATGAACTCATGATTGCTGATTGCGGCAGTCCACATACGCTTTGGTTCGGCCCAAAGATCGAGTTCGAATGACGCAGTCTGGTGTGTGCGTGGTTACTGTAGGCGTTTGAGGTCGACTTCATTACTAGAGCCACCTCTCGATACGATCAGGGAATGCAAATGCAAGGCCGTCGCACAGCGCGAAGTATGGCACGAAGAAACTAACCCACCCGGGTTGGCGGCGGGCGCACCTGAGCGAAGCGCCGTGGTGTATAGGCGGCCATATAATGGCAGGTCAATCGCCGCCGACGATACTTTCATCATCCGATTCCAGCATCATCGTATCGCCCCATGATCGGCGGCAGCCGGTTCAGATTTCCCAACTTGGCTGGCCCACCATTAATCTACACCAACGGAGTCGCCCGAACGCCAAAACGGAGTACTGAGTACGCGATCGATCGTACCAAATCAATCGCTGGCGTTGTTGGTTCGGTTCGGTTCGGTTCGGTGTGCCGCAAAAAAAAGCCGGGCATTACTTAAAAAACAAGCGAACGAAATTAAATTAAAGCCCTCACTGTGTTTTTAATACGCGTAGTCAAGGGAAGTAAGATGGCTGTAATGATGGTGGATTGTTGATAGCTTACAGGGGGGAAACAAGGGCCTCTCATTACCAATTGCGGGACTTTTAACGTGATCGTTTGTGTTTTATGGATGTGCTTTTTAAACGAGGCTTAACTAACTGGACATTAGCTGGCCGGACGATAAGTTTTTTTCT
Organism: Anopheles stephensi; assembly: GCF_013141755.1. Lineage (NCBI taxonomy): Eukaryota > Metazoa > Arthropoda > Insecta > Diptera > Culicidae > Anopheles > Anopheles stephensi. The sequence continues at coordinate 35,355,334 of NC_050203.1, read as the reverse complement.
GTATGAATTTTTAGCTCTCGGAAAATCAGGTTCAGCGAACAATATTTCGAGGACCTTGAAGGTTTGATTTTATTGGAGTCCTGGAAGGACTGACTATCCAACTACGTGGTATCGTTATGTCTAGTAAGCCAGAAATGGCAGGCATGACCCAATAGGTCGTTAGAGCAAAGAAAAATAAGTCCTGGAAGTTACATACTTAAGAAAACCTCTTGGTCTGATCTGGGTAGAGAACGTCTATAAGGCATGATCAGGTCGCCGATCCGTTTCCAGGAAACTTGGTCCACGGCTGCATCCGATCTCCAACAGGTTAGACGTGATCCAGCCAACGAACGCCCTGTGCTTCTCTAAGCTTTGTACTGAACGAGTCGCTGACGTTCGCCTTACTGGTAGGGTAAGAGTCCAGCATCCTCATCACGTGGCTCATCCATCGAATCCATCCGGCTTTAACTAACTTCACGGTATCTGGTCGCCAAACAGCTCAACAACTAGCTCGTGGTTCATTCTCTTTATCCACACGTCCTACTCGCACCCAGGGAAAACCACATCTTACCTTCCTTAAATCGTGAAGTTCCCTGAAGGGATCAGTAGGTCTGAAGGCTGTTCTGCAGCAATATTTCAATGATATAAATAAAGTTTAAAATTTGGGAAACATAAACCAAAAATCGCTAGGAATTTAAAACAGCTTACAATGTCAAAACTAACCAGTCCACAGGACACCAAAACAACAATATTGACGATCGTCTCCACGTGGAAGATTTATTCCCTTGCCTTGGTTTCCTCTGCGTGTCTTGTGGGCAGTCCGTATTGTAGTGTTCTAAGTTGACAGCGGAACGGAATCGGCGAAAAACTCCGCCGCCCTATAAATAGTCCTCCCCCGATCGGAACGGAAAACCGGCGAGCATGATCACACCAGAAGGATTCACACAGTACCGCAGCGTGCACAGCTCGATCGACGGAAACCGTGCTCTCCTCTGAACTCGGTAGCTCGCTCGCCGAAGCCGCACACTACTCGATACCAGTCAGCAGTAGTGCGCATAGGGGGAAATCACGGGAAAACTCAAGAAGCGTTGATGAATAGAGTGAAAGAAAAAAAAACGTGAGGAAGAAGGACCACGTTTTGCCGTGGATTGCAGTTCTAATTTTGGACGAACTCTCCGCACTCTCTGGCTGGTGGTGACCCGCTTTGCAACGGTGCGTTGTGTGTGCCGTCGTGCTTCTGTGTTGTGATGCTGGGGTGGGTTCTTGCTTTCTTCCGGCGGTATTCTAGCCAAGGATACCACAGCAACAGCATCCCTGCTCAACGCACTGGCGAGTGTGCGTGCGCATCGCGAAGACTGCTGCGGGCCGCGGTCGTCGTCAGGGGCGGTGCTGTGTACGTCAGGGTCTCTGTGTGACGGGGTTGTTTTACTGTACAGTCACTGGTTCCGATCAGCTCGCTTGGGTGCGATCCTCTCTCGGATCCATCGACCGATGGAAACGGGTCCGGGGATGCATTGCTGGTGGTCAGCGACGAATGTCACCATGGCGCGTATGGCGCTAGAGTGTATTTTTAACGGCCAACGCGCAACTTTCATACTGTCGTGGCCCGGTATCACCCTGGACCTGGCGCAGTTTTAAGTGTGTGTGTGTGTGTGTGTTTTGAGAGGTTTGATCGAGCCGCCATGGACAAAAAGACATTGCACTTAATGGAGGATTCGGGGCAACGTTTCAATGCTTTTTGGCAAGCGGCAGCCTCACCCGAACGATGTAAAACTGTGGCGCACGGTTACCCTCTCAGGGTCTTTAATGCGTAAAAAAGCGCTAACCCGCGGCCGGCTTGATTTGTTTTATCTTTATAGTCATTCATAAATTCCTGTGCCGGGACAGATATGGGGCGGTGATGCCGGTTTTGTTGCTGCGGATGGTTAAAAGCGTGGTTGGTTCACATTCTTTCTGCAGGTTACTACTTCTGATAATTTGTGCATGATAAGAGCGAAATGACAACTGCGGAAGCGCGATAAGATCTGGAAGATTTGGAGCAAACCTCGGTGCGCTCTGGGTGGGTGGGTATTGCGTTTTGCTAAATTTAGCTACGAAGAGCTGAAGTATGTTGGGGTTTTTATACAGTTTTGGAAGAGTTTCGTATTGCTTCTCTTCTAAATAGAGCTTAGGTTATGGGTTTTAAGGCCACATAGAACCGACTCAGAGGCGATTCCATCTATTACACCTTAAGTATGTCGAAGTGTATGATCATGGGATTATCTAAAATGGAGGAATAAGCTAGACTGATTTATTAAGTGCCGCGATGGATTTTATTGTGACATCTGTCGAATCTTCTCTGTATGATCTTCTACTCTCTTGGTCTATAACAACCTCTTAGGTCATGGTCATGCCTCCCATTTTTTATGGCTTACGCATGTAGTTCAATGGACACTCCTCACTAGGGAGGAACGGCTCAGATGTGATTTGAACCCCGGTCCTGCCGTGTAAAGACCGTCGCCGCTGCTACCGAGCCGCCATATGCTACCGAGCCGCCCATGATATGATCGCTAATTTCGTGGTTTATTTGAAGATTGGTCATCACTTCAGTAGTATCACATACTAGAACACATATCTGAATCAGAAGTGTTCTACGAAATTTGACGAGTATTCTCATTGGCCCTGACTGCTCTGCTTCTTCTATTTGCTCGAAAATGTTTGCCGATGCCTCTGTTGGGACTATATGAGGTTTCTATAGAAGCTCGCTTATGTATGATCTCGAGGTTAAGTGCTGCCGAAAACTCGAACTCAGACTAAAGTGCCTGTCGTTAAGCCGTGAATTGCCGACTATGCTCTCTGCCCGACTGCCCCACAAACAAACCTTGATACTATTAGGGCCGATACTTGTCACCACCCTTTATGTGGGTCATTTTGGTTACGTACTTATCACTTCCCGTGTATCGCTTAGGCTGTCGGGCGTTTCTTTCGCTCTCTCGCTGACGTTGTTTCGCGACAAGTTTTTCACGATCCTCGGCTAATATGTGAAACATAATTAGGACACCAACATGGTGTTTTAATTAGCGTCAAAGTGCGCCTTTCGCCTTCTTTTCTTCGTTGTTGCCTCTTGGTGTTTAACAAGTAACAAGTGGCTGCTTGCTATAGGGGTGAGCCTGTAAAGGGTAGTTCGCGTTGCGTGCTGAGCTACCGGTTCTCTGTCGATCGGGTTAGCTGGCTCGATAAGGAAGCTGGCTGTTAGGAGCTACTGTCATGTGACGTAAGTTGCACAAGAAAATGGGAGGCTCTATTGGAGGTGTTCTGCAAGCAAGCTCGTTTTGATAATAGAGCGTATTGATTTAATTTCTTGTCTTTGCGCAACCAAGGGAGGATAATAATTTCTAGGATTTAAAACAGAAAACTGATCAGAAAATATTCTACTTTGCTAAGATATATTCGGAAATAGTCGTACAATTAATCTTACTAATGATTTTCAAATTCGTCTCAAATCCATTTCATCGTCCATCGCCACCTTAGCTTAAACCACCTTCCTCCATTGGACATTGTTGTCTATCTCTATAGCTGTTGATGGAAAAGAATAATTCCATTCCACCATTCATTTCGGGTTCACCTTAGCGCTGCGAATCAAATACGCAAATAACGGGCAGGGGCGACCGACCGACCGACCGACCAGTGTGTGCGAAGGCGTCACATGAGCGATCAAGGAAGTGATCGTGGCGCTCGTGAAACGTCCGGGTAATGCGTTGTCCGCGTTGCCACGACACGAACCCATAAAAGGTGCACACACGACAGCACCAACCACCCGGCGCACCAACTACTGGGCTGCTCGAATCCTCCATTTGGGCGGAGGTGTGTGTGTGTGTGTTTTTTCGGTTGTCATCGGTGCGGAGGTTGCTTCCAGGCGGCGGCGTGGGTCACCTTATGGATTCGATATGGCATTAAGAATACTTCAAGCTGAAGCATGGGAGAATTTCGCAGCTCGACGATTTCTACCCAAAGTTCCAAAGTCAAGTCCACCACCGATTCATTCGGCACGACAACGTTCGCCACGAGGTTGCGTGCGTGCCTAACACCAGCTTCTACGGACAAGTTTGACTGGACAGCGATTTATGTTTTGTGGCATTTGCTGTCTTTCTCGTTCCCGGCTAAGAGTCGGCGTTTTGAGCTGACGCATGACGCAACCGGCTCTACTTTCCGCAGTATGACTCAAATACGCTCAGAATAGCTGATGAACGCCGTCACACAACAGATGGTAAATAATACTGCAATAATCCGGTCATTTAGATAGTTTAAGGCTCTAAAACATTGCTCAACTGTTTTCTGAAGCACAAAATAGCCAACAACCGGGCAGGGCAAATCGCCGTGTGCCGTGATTCGTGTAGCTATGTTTACGTGTCGGCCCCTTATCATTCGCAGCTATCGATCGATCGATCGATCGTATACCCGGCAATGCTGATAGCAACCCGTATCTCATATCACTGCCCACCCGGAGTATCATCAAACATAAATCGATAAGAAAAAACCGGGCGAATCATTAACACCGTTGTACGAAACCAGGCAAACGACCTTTTGCCAGCGATGTTGGGCCAGCGGTAACATGGCAGCCGTTTTCGATAGGAAGTTCGATAAGCATCGGACAAGTTGTAGCGGCGATAATTGAACTGTTTACATGCGGGATGTCATAATGGAACCAATAAACACGTCCACCGCGCAAGAACTATCGTAACGCCAAGTGTCCGTCCGGTTTGGCGCATCCCCGATTGGAGGTGATAAAACATGAAAGCCATCTTGAGAAGCTATCTAAAGCTTGAAGCCATCGGATTATCGGGGCGAAGATCGTTGACATAGAAGACTGTGACGAATCGATGGGGGTGCTTGCTGCTTGGGGGAAGGGGAATTTGAAGGAAGGGGGGGGGGGGCTAAATCACGACCAAATAATTATCACACCTCCTGGCTTATCTGACGTCTCTCGGGGATGGATGACTGACGTCGTTGAATGTGGTCCAGTTAGATGTGTTGAAAGCATTAGAGGGTGGTTTTTCGCACCTTTCCGCTGTGATGTCGCCGTGAAGTGGTCGTGACTGCTTTGGTAATGTTTACTAAATAGGTCGCTTAAATTCTGCAAGCGGATTCCGCTTTAGGGGTTTAACTTAACATCCATACTAACATCCAACAGCTATGTATATCGAATCTTCCGTCTATTGTACGTCGTGAGATTGTATCCAGGCCGCGCACAAAACCCTTATGCACTTCCAACAGGTAACGTGTGCGATGATCACATTCTAGATTCTAGGTCTGACTCATGATGGCGCACCACTCCCGACTGGACGGATATTTGCAAGTATCAAGTTGTGTTACGTGAAGCGACAATTTTCTAACTTTTCCAAACAACTCCTCTCAACTACGAAGGAAACGCACAGCCATGAGATAGACGATTGTTTAAGTGTTCACAGTCGCGCGTTAGTTGACAAGTCATTTTAGCTTGGCCTGACATTGAACCGTCCGTACACTGCCGCGAATGAACACCCGCAACGGGCTGTGTGAATTGTGATATAATCTCATCTCCTCCAACCGACCAATGTCGGAAAGTTCTGACGTTTCCGTAAGACGAGACTAAACGTGCCATGACTATATGTGTGTGTGTGTTGCTGGCACGTTCTAAGGGTGAGGAGGTTATAGCTCTGTTTACGGGGGTTGTCCCCAAAAGGTACCAACGGGGACCAATTAGCGCAATTGCTGGCGGCGGGTCGGTCGGTCGGTCGTGCGCGTTTGTCGATGTGAGGCCGACCGTGCACTGTTTGTGTGAGTGTTGGCTCTACACAACACGGTGCAATATCAAATTACACTTGGGCATCACCGGTGGCATCGGCGAAGTACCAAGTTGCCTAGTAGAATTCCGTTGCCTTCACGACGCTACCACAGGTGCACGTGAATGTAAAACGAAGGGAAAAAAGAAACAATATGGGGTGGATTATATGCTTATGTGGAGGGGGAGAGTATTTTCTTGCACTCCTAACACGGCTGCGAGCCTCTGCCAGACTGGGAATGCCAGTAGTACTAGCCTGGTGTGTATGGGTGTCCTTTTGCTTTACGTCATGGAACCATTGTTTTGGGGATGGGTCTTTCTCTGCTTCAAGATATAGCTGATAAGTTCTTGAAAGATAAGCGTGTCTTATCTCTAATATTGTCGGCGACAAATAAAAGCAAGCATCGTAATATTCATGCTAACATGGGTTTGGGACCACATCATGGAACGGGTAAACCATTCGGTGGAATGATTTAGCTGAATAGTGGAATATTGCAATCATACAAATGGAATGCTGCAGTGAGTTAGGGGAAATTTGCAACGCAGCTGTGGATTTTCTGGTGTAGTGATTGGCAAAATTATGGTTTGGTCGGAATCAATTCCGGAGCGCTCTAAATTTTTTGGAATCGATTCCGAAGAGTAGGTCCGGAACATATTTCGGAACCGATTCCGGATCCGGATCCGACTCCGATTCCGGATTTTAATTGTTTATTAATAATCTTTTTTTTGCTTCATTAGGAACGGCCTGGCCGTATTGCTATTAATAATCATTAATGTTATTTAAAAAGAAAGAAAAATACAAACTGATGGCTTGTTCGACGCAAAAAGGTTAAATAAAACATAAATTGTTATAGCAGACTAGTGCAATATGATGATATTCTGGGTGTTCCGGTTGCAGAGGTGATAGCTACGCTGGTCTTGACACAGAAAGTCCAGTCTGAACCGTCTACCCGTACGCAGGCCTGAATATCTTGCTAAGGGAGTAAAACTTAGTCAAGGAAACAAAAACTGGAAAGCCAAGGCCCATCGCGGTTGTAGTGGCAAAGAAATACGGGCCAGGTGTTGAGCAGCAGAAGCCCATCATAAAACGGAGGAATCGAACCAATATTTGATCAACCAATAATCATCACTTTGTATTTTTCTTGCATTTTTTTAAATAATTTTTATGAATATTAATAAACAAGTAAAATTTCCATTCCGGGACCGGATGCGGATTCGGATTCGGAAACGGATCCGGAGTCGGATCTGGATCCGGGTCCGGAATCGGATTCGAAACCGGAATCGGAACCGGAACCGAAATGAGATCCGGAACCGATTCTGACAACGGAATCGGAACCAAGTAGTTCCGATTCCGAACTCCCATCACTATTCTGGTGAGCGTTTTCACGTGCCAATTCTGTCTGACTGAATCTGAATGCAACTTTCCACAACGGGATTGCCATATTCCTCTATCCATTTGAAACATTCGACCGAGTGATTTGTTTTATGATTCGAAGTCCTGTTTATTTTCCTAACAAATCTTATTGTCTTTAGTTCTAGTATTTCATTCGTCAAGGTATTAATAATATGATCAATCTATTTTTTTCTTTCCTTTCAGGTATGTTTGCCCAACTACGCAAGCCCGGCGACAGCTTTATGATTTAAGTCAACATAAATTAGGTAACTCTTTGTCGGGAGTCACATACACAATTTAACTTTAATGCACGCCATCGTTCTCCCTCACTCACTCAGCTCACTTTTGTCGAGCTTCCTTCATGATCGAGGTAAAAATAACTTATTCCGATTGAGTGAAGCTATACTCACAGACACAAATAATATTCCCAAGACAAAATAAAACAAACCGATACACTTCAAGTTCAGGCAGCAGCGGCATCAAACGATCCTGCTCCTGTGGAGCATGTTGAAAATGTAACGCATGTTATAAAACTGTCCCCGAATAGAAAGCAGTGCTGCGTACCGTAGCGCACCTAGCGCACGATATTTTCGATTTCCCCCATTCGAACCCGACAGTGTTCCACACAGCGACAGCCCCCGTCCGTCATCGACCTTCGCCTGGTGGCCATCCCTGCGCCGGTGGAATGACGTAAGGAAGAAGGTTCATGTGCTTTTTTTCTTCTTCTCTTACTCTAATGGGATATTGACTAAGAAAAATCATGCGGATCCACACTGTGTGTTTGTTGTGTTATGCATGTGTCCGTGGTTATGTATCGTTGATCGTTTGAGCAATTGAGCGCTGCACGGGAGGCGGAGGGAAGTTGACGCACCGTGGAAATCGAGCGGAAGGTGGGTCAAAAACATGCTCGACTAAAAATACGCCACCGCGGAGATGTGTGTACACCCGTGATTCAGTAAAGACCTGGCAACAGGTCGGCACATGGGACCGATTTTTGATGAATATTCTGGTGGCTGGTGGCTGGTGGGAAGAAGATGGCACATTGCTGAGGACAAGCAATTTCCCAAAGATGTTTTTTTCTTGTCACTGACCCAAGAGGTTGAGCGCGGGAACGACCAGATGAGACGAGATCTAGTATCAGAGGAAATTGTTTTTTCGGTCCCGCCAGCTGCGGGGATGGGACAGTTTTGGGGTTTTTGTTTTTTGTTTTTCGATTTTCAACTCAATGCATACATGCAGCTCCTGTATGGGTTGTCTAACCTTGAGACCAGAGGAGGTTTGAAATTTATAGCCGAACCGTGTCTCTGAATCTTCAATTTCCACCGTGCCGTGGGGAAGCGACTGGGTAGAGGAGCAACGGCATTCGATTGGAATCGTCGATGGACGGTCCTTGGTGGCTGATGGTAGTAGCTTCGGCAAACTTGCTGAGCAGAGCTTGTGAAATGTTACGTTCGTGATCATGTTGCGATGTTCTCACCTTTCGTTGTGAGGTAGAGGTGCAGATGTGCTAAAGCAACTCGAGACAAGCAATGCGATGCCTCGGCCGGGGACGGCATTGTCGCACTTTGTTTGTCTTGCTTGTGCTAGGGGTTAGGTAACTGCAATTATAATGCCCTTTAACATGGAGTCGGTAGAAGAGAAGATTGGAATGAGTTTTTTTGTTGTATTTTGTTTTGCTTTATTCGTCACGTGCATTTACAAAAATCCATGAAAGTCTTTAATATTTCGCCTATTTTTATCCAGCAGAAAACACGAAACAAAACAAAAAAAAAACGCAACAGCTTTGCCTGGCACCGTTGCATGAACGATACCGACCGTTTGCCTTCAAAGTCACGTGCGTGTTTAGACGCTCGCGCTCGGTCCATCAGTCCCCGGCTCAACAAGTGTTCCATAATAAGGGACTAACAACCGGTATGACGATGAACGTCACCATCATCATGTATACAACGATACAATTGACCAGGTCAGGGAAATGCAGCCTGGCCCATCCGTCTATTTGCGTGTTACGAACGTGTGCCCTCAGTTCATCGCGGCACGTCCTGCAAAGCACAAGCGCGACGAGCGACTAACCAGTCACGCTCGGCTTCTCGATACGTTGTACGTTCTGGTTGGCCAGAATCACGCACCGCGCTGTGGCCGTAAACCTTGCTCGGGAAACCAGAACTGGATCGCTTCCTAAGGAAATCCACCAACAGCCAGCGAGGTTGAAATACATTAGGAAGATACAGAAGCACGCAGGCAGGCACTCAACGCAAGACATAAAGCTTTGCTTTGTTTTTTGGACAAACAATGCCAGCAAAGGTGGCGCGGCATGAGACAGTATCATCTCACGTGCCATAATAGGGAATGTCCTGGGGACGTGAAGAGATCGAAGTTGTTTGTTTTTTCTTCTCTCCTCCGGCTAATGTTCTGTATTTGAAAAAAGGCAAAGCCCACGTGAACGCTAGTTTTTGGACCTGTGTCGGGTCGGTGTTTCGTTGACATTCAAGCGTTTTGGAGCACGTCGAGAGGATGATGACGCCTGGGTTTTTTTTTCTCTCCTCTTTTTCCTTGGGAGAACAAGCGTGGGATGTCTAACCCTCTAGCTGCGGTGGGATGTTGGATACAAAATTGGAGGAGCTGGTTTAAAAGTTTGGAACGCGTCAAGGCAAACCGAACTTCCGAGAGCTTTGGACGAATCAGAGTTACAAGATATCGATTTGACAAATGATCTTACATAAAGTGGGTCACATTAAAGCATAGCGCAAAGCGAAACGCTACCAATCGCTGCTGTTGGCCATACCTCATCAAGCGACACATTAGCTGGGCGTGAGTAATGCACCCCGAACCGAGACGAACGGGGACCGAACAGGCACGCTTATGAATTTTTAAAATTAAAATAATGCCTGCATCCGTCGCGGTGACGCGCGAGCGATGTACGTGGTAGTTGGATCTCTCACCTTAACAATTGCCCATTTCAGCCAGATCGTCAATTACCGAGGGCCCTCGCTTAGCGTCACCCTCCCCATCAGCTAAACGCCAGACCCGATCAGTTCTGATCATCGTACCAACCAACCCGTCAGGGGTCGTCTCAATTAACTGTAACGACACAGAGGTAGGGAGGGATGTTACTCAACAGCCAGTCACCAAACCATCAGGCGTTGTTTATGTGCTGCTAATCAAACGAATTTCATAACGATACCAATTCGCGATCGAGCCCGCCCACCTTCAATTCGTGTCGGACGCTCGTACTCTGTCCATTCTGCCCGTGCGTTCAATGCAATGGTTCATTTTTCGCGCGGCACGGTCGGATGCGGTACATCGGGGAGGAAAAGCATTGCGCACTCGAGCTGCACTGTGAGGCACACCAGAGGAGAGTACATCTTCGTCGGTGCTGGTCGATTGCTACACTGATGCGGCCAGGTTTGGTGGGCACAGACTTGACGGACCACCTGTGGCATGCGGTGATGAACGGCGGCCGGTTGATTGATTGTGCCAAAAGCATACCCCCTAGCAAAAGACACATCCATCACGATACGGGCACGACTCGGCTGCAGCGAGCGTCATTCGTCCGTGAAGTTGTTACTGGGATGCACCACCAGCACCTGCGAGACCATAGCCTTTGGAACATTGCATGTTCGTGCCGATCGATTCTATTGTGCACGATTGGTCAATAGTTTCATCTGTTCTTTCAGTTGCTTTACTGCAGATCGGTTTTGGAATCGGGAAACGATTTACATTTCTAAAGGTCTGCAAAGATACTTTAGATGGAAAACATTGCAAATTCCACGGTAAACAGATAAACCTTTCCCCCAATCAAGGCATCGTTAGAAAGCGGAATTACTACCCCTCATTTAAATCATCATTACTGGATGCATGTCTGAAAACAAATTCATTTCCCTTTCAACATGCGGAAGCATCGCATGCATGTGATGCATGTCGCGCAAAGAAGCTACTCTTGTGTGCGTTCGCTAATTCGGCGTGTAATTTCCCATCGAGCTGGGAAAGCTAAGTCTGAAGTCCCGGGTGAAGTCATCATCAGTAGATGGAGCAGGGTGCGCTGCCTGCAAGTTCATAAGGCCCGCATGGCCTTTCTCCACTCTATCGAGACTTTCTCGATTAGTGCACGATTTACGCGTTTGGCGAATAGAGAAATGTCGCCCTCCCCCTCGGTTGTGGTGCTCAGGAACTCAGCTACATATCTTCCGATGAAGACGATACGACAGCGCGCACATTTCAACACCGATTTGCCTCGATGTTCGTCGAGTGGGGGAATTCGCGGCCAAAGGCAGGATGGATGGTGGTGGTGGATGCACCTGAAGTATCGAACGGTACGGAAATAGCTCATTTGCATCGTGATGCTGTACATCTGGTCGATTGAGAATCACTTGCACAGTCCCTTGTGACTTCCCTGACTCTCCACCCCGTATGGTGAGGTTCCATCGTGAGCCTGCCTAATGATGCCGAATCATGGATCGAAAGCGGAAGGAAACACGATCACTTCCCGTACGTACGGTACACGGATGGAGAGTGCCCAATTTCTAATGGGGCTAGGCGCTATAGTTCGAATTATCGCGCCAAAAGTAGGAAAATTTTCACTCTCATTTCGGTGGGACGGGTTGGTTGAGAAAGTTGGGGTTTGATTCTAGCGTGGAACAGCATTGCAATACTGGTTGTTTTCCAGTTAATCCGGTTTAAGCTGATTGGTTCGATCTGAATTTGAATTCTGATGTGTTTTGATGCCTTCATTCGTTACTTTTTAAGTCAAAATTAAACACAGCCGGAGCATTTATGATGTGCCTTAACCACACTTAAGCTTTGTTTACACTCGACTTAATTGACTCCGAAAAACAGGGTCATAAACAAAACCCCTCGTCTCTGCGTTGCTTAAGCGTTCCTAATTCAACTTTACATACTACTTTACTTCGCACAGAGCGCTCTCTGGCTCTCGCTAGCTCGCTCGACCATTGCCACAAATTGAAGGCTTAATGAACGTTTTTAAATCCAGTGCGTTCGGTCTACCCACGGCCTTTAGCAGGATTGGTAAGCTTACCCACTGTTCGCTTTAAATCACGTTGCAGCTTGCAACTCACCACCATCGTGTGGATCGGCATCCGAAAACGATTGCCGATACCGAAATACGAACTACCTAGAGTTCTAGGGCCAGCCACTGCTACTTCGCTAACCAAGTTTTTGTTCCTCGTTTTCATTCTAACATGGCATTAAATTAGATTAGTAGAAAGCCAGTGAAATGAGTTCGACGAAGCCGCTCGGGACGCGAACGCAATGGCCGCCGCCGCCACCGTGTACTTTGTAGCCGCTACGCTACCGCTAGTCACGTGCTCGGTCGCCGGTTTGGTGACAGTTCACTTCGGGTGTTGGAATACGGAGTGTATGTAAGCGGCTATCGGCTGCTGGCGATTTAACAACCTTCAACTGCCACATACCACCGACCCAACTAGCTAGCTAATCCATCCTGAAGTCGATCGGGAGCGAGACAAGTTAAGGTTTATTTTTGAGGCAACGAACGAGCGGTTGGTTTGTGCGTCCCTTTTGGGTAGTTTGTAATGGTCTCGCTAACAAACGATCTATTGCCTGCCATTAGCCTACTAACGGCGCTAATTTTAACATCGATATGTGCGCGAAGGGCAACAAGGAATTCCGTACCGATCGTACGGGGCCCGTTTGTTCCACGATTAGATGCGATTGTCAGATTGAGTGCGGGAACGAAGGAACCAGGAAGGGACAGGCGATTTGAGCGATGTGACGGATCGATCGATACTGCACGGTGCTTCACGAAGCCAAGACGACACACTACACTATTGTCTGCTTAATGGTGAGACTTGATGTTAGGAAACTGAGTTGTTTTGGCTTCAAAAAATGGCGTGCAGTTGGTAGGAGTTTAGGTTTGTCTCACCTGAATCTCGGGCTCACGGATGCAATGTGCCCACAGTGCAAGAAGGCTGTCGTTGCTCCTGCTTTGGCTATGCACATAAAAAATGCAAATGGAATGCAATAGACAGCCGGAGCAACCTATGCAGAGCATTGGCAAGGTTATTCACAAGCCTTTCCTCCTTCGTGGTGCCCTCCTTCCTCCCACAGTCCCCCCGCTTAATCCTAGGGAGTAGTGGGAGTTTGGCCCGACTTGGCGTCGACAGCACCTGAGTCGTCGGCTCGACAACCACCATTCAATCGTAAGCACCCTTCAGGGTCATCCGGTTCTCCCACGTTCTAATTTGGGGGGCTGTTGCCTGCCGTTTGATGCCGGGGAGTTTCGTACGTTTCGCTTTCAACCGTTTCGGCCCACTGTCAATCGCGTTCTCGAGCTCAATGAAAGCGGTATTGGAAGCATTTAGGGGAAAAAAGAAGCACATTCCCTGGTTGCTGTCAGCCAGCCCGCCTACACAATACCTCTCTTCGTGACAGCCTACACCGAAAGCGCCATGCTCGGTAAAGATGCGCGCATCCCGGCAGCACCTAAACAAGGCACCCACTTTTTGTGACACATCAAACAGAGGACGCGCCCATCAACTGTTTGTTTGCTCATATCAAAACGTGCCACAGCGTTGCACCTGGGGGCTGCTTTTAGGTAGACTGCGCTCCTCACAACCCCAAAAGAGCAATCCGTTGTTATACTCGCACATTCCCCTCCGCTGTGAAGCGCACTATGGGAAGAGTTAGTTCAGTGCAGTTTTCACCTCGTTTCTTTTCCATTTCCTTGGCCTGGCCTGGCGCGGGCAAGACACACGGCTGTGACACAGTGCTGTGGGAGTTGCAAGCGCTCGCGTCGAGTCAAGAACGAGTGTGCGATTAATCTAGATGTAGTGTTTAAGTGTGTCAGCAACAGCGTTAAGACGGAGCGGGGTGGTGAGGTCATGCTTCCTTCACAGCACACGGTCACAGGTGCCTTCTGGAGTGCGAGGCTCCATTCGCCAACTCACCCAGTGGCCCATATTTTGTGTGGCTTTGTTGTTTGCATACCGAGGCGCAAAGCACGCAAAATATATGAAGGCATGCAGCAAATGCGGACATAAATTGCTTACGACAAATTTAAGCTTACCCGTAATAAGGCGTAACGACACGTGCGCTAATGGGAAATAGTTTCAAAACGCATTTACTGGGGTAACCTTAGGCTGTTTTTTTTTTAGCTTCAGGAGATGCTTTTAGTTTTAAAGGATTAAGCTCATAAGAAGGGCACGCGAAGTGCCGAAAGTCATTCGATTTTTGAACCGGAATTTAGAGCAAAATAAATTAAAATGTCAGCGCCAAGACAAGGCGATCAAATCGTTTCCAACTCAGACAGTTGAAGGGAGATATCAAAGCCACAACAGAAATGGAGTAGAGCAAGTTCCCGGGCAGTTCTATGTTTGTTTGTTGCCAGTAAACACCATAACGAGAGCTAAGTGGGACAAAACTCATCAACTAAAGAGCGTCAACGAAAACTCTGTGTGTGACCTCAGAACCATCACATATCACACACCGAAAACAATACGCATCTTTGTTAAGCGATGAGGAAACGCACCCCAAAAATGGATCAGAGTAGTATCCGGTTAAAAAGTTTGCTACATGGTTGCAGCTATCTCTCTGTCACTGATAAGTTTTCCTGACGGTTGTAGCTGTAGCTAGCCAAGATAATAGAAAGTGTATGGAAAAGAGCACGCTGATACAGTTGATTTCAGTTTACCTTTTCAGTTGGTAAGGCAATAGCATCAATTTATATGGCGGGCTTCTAAGATGGAATGGCAAACAAATCTAGTTGACATGGAAACGGCTTCAGATGATAGGGAAATCAAATACCTTTTATTGTGATGTCCTCAGATGATATGGTCATAGTAGCCGTTGATATTGCACGCACTTAACCGAGCGCTGAAAGGACGTGTTCAATATCAAACGGCTACTATTACAATAAAATCTGGAGACATCACATTAAAATTTGAATTCTCTGTCATCTGAAGCCGTTTCCATATCAACTAGCTCTGTTTGCCATTTCATCTAAGAACCCTGCCATAAAAATGGATGCTATTGCCTTATCAACTGCAAAACCCTGTAAATTTGTTTCTTGCATTAAACTTTTGCTCTACCAGACTATGGCAGGAGTCTAAGTACATGGAATGTTTTGTACTAGATCGTTATAATCACTTAGGATGTTTCACGTGGATAGTGGAATATTGCAAGCCCGTTGTGCCAATTTGCAATCATATAATGGAATGTTTTGCTTTAGGTAAAAGGATATTGGCAATGCTACTAAACAAACGATTTGATGACATTCGTAATTAGAAATATTTGACAGAAAATCGATAGCTGATTTTAAAGCTCCAAAATCGCGTTGCAATTATCCCTTCACTGAATGTAAAATTCCATTATATGATTACAAAATTCCACAATGGGTTTTATAATATTTCGTTATGGAATTTTAAAAAAATCCCTTAATTTATTCGTGGGTTCCATTATATAGATCGAGAGTGTAAAAATATACAAGATAGAAACTAATACGATAAACGTTTGGTACTCTTTATAAAAACAGTTAAATGTCTAGCAAATTCCGAAGCACAATATACATTCAAACGGGTTCAAAGTGAACATAAGCTCGAGATGTTGACCTTTTATAAAGTCTCACTTTCTTAAAACTCAACTGATTGAACAATTCTACACTTTCGTCGTAAATATCTCCTAACTGTATGCAAGTTTCCATTATACGATCGCAAAGTTCAACATGGGAATTTTAATAATCTATTATCCACTAGAAAAGCTTTTCCCCTAAGCGATTCAACAGTTTCATTATATGGATTGAAATCCTGTATATTCTGTGATCCAAGATAATGAAGATAATTTGTGATTCAACATGTTTGGGACTTAATTTTTGATTAAAAATTAAAGTTTTTTTTTCAAATCAGATAAACTTTCCCACACACTTATCCCGACCATTCCTGCCGCTTATACGAACGATGTTTTACGATCCAATTATAGTGATAAAAACGTAACCAGCAACACAAAAGATAAAAAGCAAAACGAAAAGAAAAAAAGCCATCCAATTTTTATCAGTGACAACAAGACATATGTGTGTAGTGCTGCTTTACTCTGGCCGGCAGTAGTAGTACAACCACGCGCATGCCGACGCGCTGGAATGAATATGTCGCCCGGTACGGTGCGACTTGTTTGTCGTTGGTATTGTAAGGCCAAAAACATGGTAAACATGTTTTTCGTTCAACTTGACCATGACGTTACCAACCATTGCCGGTTGGATGTGTTGTGTTTTATACCAGCAGTCGGTAACGAGCGTCGGCAGCCTAACCTGTGCTAGCATTCCATACTTGCGTAACTTTGGCCGATGGATGCAAATGTGTCAGCTGTTTTATTCTTGTTGCTTGTTTCTACTCCAGGGTCCAGTGGCGCAACCGATCATCACACGGCAGGTCCGGAGTTCAAATCCCATCCGGAGACCGCCTTTTCGTACGCAGCTGCGGCTAAAATCAACACACGGGAAGCTAGAAATGGCAGGCCGACGGCACCTTTTGAGGTTATATTGTCAAGAAGGAAGATGATAAATATCTACTAAATGATTGCAAATGGGATTTATTTGAATCTAGCGGGATTTCTACCTGGTGAAAGTCGCTAAAGGTTTTTTGTTTTTTGAAGACCTTCGCTTCGACGACACGTTCAAATTTCCTCCGCACGAATCTCGAAACCCTTACTGTGACTAATGAGTTGGCGCCCGTGTATGTGGAGAAGTATCATCCGACTTCTCGCCGACCCTCGATCTCTGGTTGCCGCGACCTAACCCGCGTGAAAGCTTTCTAATTGGGGAAGCGGTCCAATTCGTGCGCGCGTGTGTTCCGTTTATCGATCACACCCTCTCTGGTGACTTTTAAATTTGATTCTTACCCTTTTTGTTGGAGGGATCGCTCTTTTTTTTTTTTGGAAGCTAGCTTTCCACCACTAGTTAGCCCAAAAAATGATCTCCCATCTCACGCTGCCCGAAAAAGCTCACACAGCAAAAGCACGAAAGAAACGAAATCATAAAAATGGATTGCCATTGATGCTTACATTAAATTTAAAGATAATCATCACTGTTGTTGCTGCTACTCTCTGCCCGCCCTGTAAATGGGTAATTTTCTCATAACGTTCCGTGAGCGGTGCCGGTGGTGGTCTGGCCCTTCTTGCCGGCTTCAACGAGCATGCGATCGGTGGGTAACGGTGGTTTAAAGTTTTTTTTTCCTCCCAATCCTATTGGGCCGGCACCGAACCCTTTTTCTGTCTGCATGTGTTTTGTTTACCATTTTCCGGTGTTTGAGCAGTATTGAAGCAGTATTTTTTTTTTTTGGTTTTGCTGTACGCCGTCGTGTGAGAAATGTGCCCTCTCATCTTGGTTCAGCCTTCTAATGGCTTACTCCCGAGTAGCAGCTTCGAGTAACGCATTTGCTGCATCGGGCGACGATCGAGAGCCCAACCTCGCATGCCTGCAATTGGGAGGAGGGTGGGATTTCACTCTCAAGGTTACCTCGTGACGTTGCACCTTTCGCGGTCAAAATAGCTGCCCCTCCACAGCAGCGGTTTCCAAATGTGAAGAAAATGGCACTCCCACCCACTTACGAAATTTTGTTGCGCTACCCGAAAATAGCTCCAAGCTGGAGCATCTCCAACTCGGGGACGGTGAGGAAAGTTAAACGGAGGATGATAGGAGGGGGCCTGCCCATTCGTGCAGTGGTAACGCTTCCGGGCGCGAAATTTTCGGTCAAACTTTCACTTGCTGTGCCAGTGTGAGAGCTCTGCAGTTGTCGCATCATCGATCCCTCCCAGCGGCTGCTTCAAGACCTTCGGAAGCCGGGAGAAAGAAAAACGGATTCGTCGGTTATCTTATTTATTACATTTTGTTTTATTTCAACGCGTTGCGTAGCACTTGTAGCAATCGTATTTTATGGTGCTTTAGGGCGAGTGAGAAAATGAAACTAATGTTGTAAGGGTGGGGGAGGTGCAGTGCCAATAATAACCCTTTTTTCTTCTGGAAGACGTACAGAGAAACATAAACCACCACCGCCAGCGTGTGAACTGTACGATCATCAGCTTCCCGGTTCCGCGTACGATCGATAGAAAATGGTGGAAAATCTCGCCGCTGACTCAATTGTTTGTTCCGCCCGGAGTGAATGGGGCCTGCAAAACATTAGAACTTAATAATAATAATCCGAGCTCTGTTTTGCCTGCCATGGTGCAATATGTTGTTCGTACAAGCAGATCGTCGTCAAGAGTTATTTTACTTTCCTTTCAATCGATCAACAACAAAACACCCCCCTCGAAACGCCAATATTCGATATCCGGGAAATAGTATTTTAATTGCCCTGTGGGGATGGCCCATTTCCCCTGCCGCCATCCCATTAAATTCCACCCTAAACTGGTGCTAAACATCTCTCACATCGCTTCACCAACGCAAAAACCGGCTGAGAAGACCGAGTGCGTTCACTTTCACGAACTTAAGCTGTCGGATGAGGAGGAGATGTTTTATTTTTTATTTTTTCGCGGAACTGCAATCGACCGTTCCGCGGCCGGTAGAAAACAGACGAAAACAAAACATCCTTCAACCATTTTATTGCACCACCACGATCGCAGGCGCGCGAACGCCGAGTTTGGAAAGCGCATTTATCAACTGAAGAAACTGAAGAAAATGGTACATTTTGCACTTTTTACGCAACATCAAAAGGCCTGCGGGCGACTAGCCCGGCCAAATAGTAATTTGTCGTTAAAATGGCAGATCAGCGTGATAAAGCAAACTTTTCTGCCGAGTCCGGGTCGCCGCCGGCTTGCGATCCGGTCCACGGGAATCTGGATGCAAACCCGTCCGTTGAGATGGAGGACTAAGGGCAGACAAGCAAAACAGAAAAAACCTCCCCTCTGAACGTATTTCAATCGCACTGCAAGTATCGCGCACAGTAGTTGCTATCGCGCGTTTTCATTTGCACAAGTGCAATAACGGCAGATTTGTGTGATTCGAGATTCACTTTGATCGAATTTCCCGCACACACACACACACGCGCATGCACCTCTTTTCCTTGAGCACGTGAACGGTTTGGGATTGGAAAGTGGGAATGCAAAAATAAATAAATAGACACAAATCCTCAAAGCAACTTCAGCTTTGGTTGGAACTCTTGGAATAGAGGTTTTGCTGGCCGTTTTTCCAACAACCATCTGGAAACGTCCGCGAGCGCAACATGTTTGAATCAACGGCATGACGTCATGTCTCGGCCGACATCATCACACATGGAAGGCCAGATTTTATTAGCATGGAAAAATGTATAAATCCAGCCCGAAGAAGCGTGTGCCGATCATACGTTTATTTATTCAGCGTTTGAGCTGTACTGTACTGCGGCAGCATAAATATCCAAGGTTCTGTCTGATGTTTGGAAGTTTCGTTGCAAAATATTTTTATTGTAGGGAAATAAATGAAAGTAAAAAAAAATCGTGGAAGATTTAATCCAACTGCAGAGTTAACTCCTGGACGTCGTGTTTGATACATTCTCCAAAACCGTATTGCTCCATGATCTTGATCGTGTTGTAAAGTTGCACGAGCACTCTGAAAGGATCAGAGTCTACCTATTTATTTAGACATGGCAAGAAGCGAATATGGAGTTAACTGTGAGCTTCATTTACTGACATTCCTCTAGTCTCGTGCCTAATGATCTTCAAAGGTTCAAGATTTAGCTCAGGTGTCCATTTTCTCACACATTTCTTCCCTAATATTTTACTACACACGACTTCCACACTTCAGAGGTAACTTTGGTCTTCGTATCATACACTCTTCTTGGCTCAGTCTTAATGATCTTGATTATGTTGTTAAGCTTTCAAAGTAGCCTCTCCCAAAGTCTATTTAATTTATGTACTCCAGGAATTCAACAAGAACATACTTATTTTCTTACATACTTCTATTCGCTAAACTTATGATCTAGATCTTGTAGTTAAATTTTCAAAGAATTTGCTTACATTCAAAGGCTACCAAATGTACAGATTTAGCTTTGGTCTCCATTTTCTCATATTCTTCATTCCTAACGAACTTGATCGTGTAGTTAAGTTTCCCAAATATTCATCCCGGTTCGTTCCTAATGAGCTTGATCGTACAGTTAAGTTTTCTAAGTATAACTCTCCCAAATTCTGTTTAATTTATGTACTCCAAGAAATAAGGAAGAAAAGTTGACTGTACTAAGTATAGACTTAATTTTTTTAAAATCTCATCTGGAACGGCCCCCTCAAAGTGAAGACTGACTATCGAACTATGCGGTATCAAATAAGTCTAGTAAGCCAGAAATAGTAGGCATGACCATAGAGGTCATTAGGCCAAGAAAGAAGAAGTAGTCCCATCCCATCCATAATCTTGATTGTCTGGTTAGGTTATCAGAGAATCCTCTTCAAAAAGCTATTAATATACTTCAACAATTCGAGAAGAAAGAGTAGAGTATGGACTTTATTTGCTTCCATTCTTCTAGTGTGTTTACTAATGATATTGATCGTGGAGTTTAGATTCCCTTTCAAATTCTATTTATCTACCTTGATCGCGTTGCTAAGTATCCTTAGTGTACTTTCTGTGTTCGAGTGTCGAGAGACTTCTTTATTTACTTTAAATTACTTACACATGACTTCCAGAGTTCAGAGTACTGATCTGGGGTATTATTTTCGGAAGATTTCCTGATGATTTTCTGATCTCTGATCTGAACTTCCAAAGTTCAGAATTGATTCTGATCATCATTTTGGATCATCACCCTTTAACGACCTTCCAACACTTGCCTTTGTATTTCGCTTGAACTTTCCTTCAGCACCTTACGCACCCTATTCTGTAGGGACTCTTCCAATATCGGAGACGCAATTTTATCGACCTTCTTTTGGCAACGGGTCACCATTCGCGCTGTTGTTTGCATTCCTTCCCGAGTTGACTGACACCGAGTTCGTGTCCACACCACACGCACACACACATATGGGCTGATGTCCACTGCTCATCGCCTTTCACCCAAAACATGCCGTCGTGCAGTTAATGCCGGCCGGCCACCAGCAACAACACACACACACGCAAAAAACGGCAATCACTGAGGCTGAGGTCGGAAAACCTGTTTCCGACTATCTGTTGTGTTGTTGTTGCTCGATCAGATACCCCCCCCCACCTTCAGTATTCCAAAATGGCACCTTCTTCATCCCCAACTTCGGATGTCCATCTCCTGCGCGGGTCTTTCAACTTCGGACGGCTCGGGCTCGGACGTTGGTGAAATGGAAACCGTGCCGTTAATGCCACTTGCACAAAATTGGAAGTGGAAAAAGGGGGGTTGGTAATATAGATCTGTGAGGACCCTTTTAAGCCGAGCCCTGACCGTGACGGTTGTTCCGCCGATCGAACGACGGTCACGGGCTGAGGTCGAAATCTCGGGATCGAATACCTCGAGCTCTCCGAGGGGAGGGTTTTGTTGATGGTGCGCGTTCAAAGAATTCGTGATCGATACACGCATCGTTACCGCGCGCGCGATTCACGGTGGATGGTGTCACGTGCGTACCGAATTCGAAATGTGTTGGGATGGAGGGAAAGGGAGGTTGGGGGGGAACGGAACTTTCTCCCAGAGGTTCCTTCCCAGGGATGTGTCATGGCACTAGCAGGGAACCTGTTGTTCCGGCGACCCAACTGACTCGGTCGCGGTGTGCTGCGGTGGTGCAAGTGTGAGTGGCCTTGTTGTTGCTGGCGATCGTTCGTAGAGGAAAAACTTTCTTCCCGTAGCACGTTTGTTTGTTGATGCCGAGCGGGCCCGCTGTTTGGTTTCGTTTGTGTAGGGCGCATTAACGACGTTGCGCGCCGTTGCAGCAGCGTTTGCATCGAAAAGGCGCTGTTAATTAAACCGCCAAGTCAAAACAACGGTACCAGACCCGAGAAGGGTGGGTTTAAAGTGTGCGCAGGTCGTTGTTAACGTGCATCGGCGGTTGTTATCCCGCGGAGTGCGTGGTGCAGCAGCAGCAGCAGAAGCAGCTGCTGACCTACCTTTTTTATCTTGGTTGGACCGCCACAGATTCCTCACATTCTTTAAACCGCGGCTTAACCTGTCGGGTCGTCTTCCGCCCGATAAATTGCTCCCTGGGGCGGCGAAGAAAGCGTTTGCAGCAGGAATGGCATTAATTTTTCCTATTTTTATTGCCTCTCTTCAACAATCAACCGATTGACACGTTGCAAACGTTTGCCACCCGCGTGAGGAAAGCTGTTTACACACAGGTTAACACACATTTCAAAATGCGCTTGGCCTGGCGCAAAAGCGTAAACATGATGCTGTTGGAAGGGGTGGCTCTTAATTATGTCTGGGAGCTTGACATGTACCATACGAAATACGGTGACGGACGATAGAATACGAATATCCTGATTTATAAATTACTGCTTTCTATATTTCTAGAAGGTTGATCTTATCAAAATGTGTTAGAAGAACTTTCAACATCTTAACCTTTTATAGCAAATTTTCATTCGATTTCAGTGATAGGATCGTCACTTGGTAGATTCGTAGAAAGTCGACATTAGAACCTCTCTTTAACGCTTTTACACAATGAAGTGATTGTATTGTTCTCTTTATTAACGCTCATGTTAAATAATTTTTCCTTAGACACCTTCTAATCCCCTCACATAACGAAGCAATTTTACTAGGATCTTTGCATCTTATTCTGTTCTGACTTTTTCTCGGCTTAACGTCATGCGTGGTTATGCCGGTCATATTAGTAAAATCATTCCGGCTTACTTGACATCTTCCTACCACTTAGTTGGATAGTCAATCCTCGCTAAGGGGGACGGCCCAGATGGGATTTGAACTTTGGTCCGGCCGTGTGAAGGCCTCGAGAGGGTCTGCTGCATTTGATTTGATTTGTACCATTTTTAAAACATCTGTATCCGTTGAAATTATCTACCGCTGATTTAAGTTAGTTTTTTCTTGTTTTAATTTAATTTTATTATTAAAAATCTTTTCTTTATTTTACTTTGCCTTCATAAAAAGGTCTCAATCTAGCTTTGAACGTCTTATAAAATATAGGGTCTTCTTCTTCTTTGGCCTAACGACCATTTATCTTAGGTTATGCCTGCCATTTTTGACTTACTAGACTAAATAAAATTTCATAAAATATATAGCAACCAAATAAAAAATAGAGAAAACTGTCTCAGAATTTCGGACCGAAAGCAAACCTATCTGGAAAATTCATTAAAAAAACTCCGTATCTAAAGAATAAAACAAATAAATATCCACTTCATTTTGAGCCATCGATTAATTAAGCACAAATAACAACAAAACAAAACCTGAACAAAGTAAGGCACTTGACTGGTCAGCACTTGAAACCCAGTAATTAAGTCACAAAGCCCAACAAACCAGCCCCCCATTGCACATGCATTGCAGTTCGCTAATGGCTGTCCGGTCGTCATTGAACACCCCACCGGCCGCCGGAGTGAGTGAGTGGCAATTATTCGCGGTCACGAAATTTCACGTCCGACAAAGCCTACAGAACACCCGGGGCATTTCATTCAGACAGAGGCCAGTAAAACACCGAGCGATTGCGGAAAATCCTTCAAAATCATAATCAATTCTCATTTAGCTACACAACAAAACAAAAACGGACAAAAAGTGCATTTGATGGTCACGGCCGGTGGTCGCACAACCAGGCCGCCAGCTGGCAAACAATGCAGGCCATTTGCTTTCGATTTCATCCCTCCATTCTTCTCAGCTTGGTTCGAGATTTTCCCTGTACATTCTTTTGCTCACTCCGTCCCACTCCGGTGCGGGAGCTGATCGTGATGGGTGGGGGGGGGGGTGGTCTGTTGGGTGGAGAAACTGGTTTCCTTAAGTTGGGCATGAAAAGTTGGACTCGCTAAGGTGCAACCCGGCGGCGACATACTAGCAGCCAGCCAGTTAACCGTTGCAGCATATTGGCATTAAAACTAGGAGGTACCTTTGGAGTTGCTGGGGTTGGGACTTGCTTGGGTGCAGTTTAACCCACTGAAGCCGGTTCTGGCTGGGTGCGGGAAACTAGATTGCAGTCGCGCAGCCCACATGCCCTAGAGCACAGAGCGTTACAAGTGTCTATTCTTACCTTTTTCGAGGGAGAGAGTTACTCTCACTTTCATGTGATGCTGGGCGTTAGTCCACACATGTCCGCTTTCGTTTTCGTTCGTTCGCACCATTTGCTTTGCGTAGGTTTGAGGCTAATTATTTCCATTAGAGTTAACTATAGTTATTAATTTTATTATCTTTCATTTGTACTGTACTATTATAATGTAATGTTTATTATGTTTAGATCATCAGGATTGTTTCTCAATTTTTAAAGCATTACGATTTTACCAATGGCGGATTAAGCCCATTTGGAGAAGTGTTGGGCGATTTGGAGATCCAATTCCTAGAAAGATTCGAATCTGTTTGAATGTTTTATGGCGGTTTCAATTCCGATTCGGATTCGATAAGGATCATAATCAGATCTGTATCCGATCGGAATCCGAGCTGAATCCGATTGGAATTCGAATCCCAATAGAAATTGGATTCCACTGGGATTCCATTGGGATTCCATGGGGATTCCATTGGGATTGGATTGGGATTGTATAAGGATTGGATTTGGCTTTGATTGGGATTAAATTGGGGTTTGATTGAGATTCGAGAAGGATTCGATTGGGATACGATTAGGATTCGCTTGGGTTTCGATCGGGATTTGATAGGAATTGGATAAGGGTAATTGAGTTGGAATATTAATGCTAATTTTCTTTGGTCCTTGGTTGGTCTTGTGCTGGTTGAGGTTGAGTTCTGGTTGGTCAGTTAAGCGAACATCCTCCCCACCCCCTCCTCCATCCACCATTGAACATGGAAAAATAACGGCTGAGATAGGATTCGGATTCTGATATTCGGATCCCTGTTAGAATTGGGACTTAAAGATTCCCATCCTACCCATTTTTCGCATCACTATTTTCAAGTCCTTAAGCAGATAAATGTAAGTAGTAGAGAAGCCTAACACTTCGAACTGTTGCTGACTGGAACCAGCATAAGAGGTCCCAGGGATGATATTATATACGAGACGCTCCTTATGGAGTTCGGAGTCCTCTACTAAATCTCTCTGCTTCTCTGTCTCGTCTTGGACTGTTAGTTAAAAGGTCATATATGCCTCCTATTTCTATTTCTAGACTTATTGTACTTGATCCATTTAGTTTGAAAGTCACTCCTCATCACTGCGGAGGAGCGGTCCTGGATGGGATTTGAACTCCGGCCCTGCCCGTATGAAGACCGGCGCCGTTGTCACCTCCACCATCGGACCGCCCCAATCTCGCCCCGCATAGTTTGCTTGTATTGTGAGTCTCGCCTGGCGATGCCGGTCTTCATACGACAAGATCAGGAAACAAATCCCACCCAGACCTCCTCCCCGTACGCAAGACTGACTATTCAGCTACGAAAGAAGAAGAAGATTGTTGTGACCACCCAAAAGTACTCCCAAAAGTGGCATAAAAACACCACGAATGCTTTACATTGCTCGCTATGTAAAAAGCTGAAAAAATAGCAAAACCTGCGCACAACACAAACACAAAGAGGCAACAAACAAAAACAGAGCGTAATTGGACAATAAACATTCAAATGAGCCGTATCGACGAAGGTGGGCCAACGGCAGGCGAGTGTGTGTGTGTGTTGGCTGCCGTCTGGATTGTTGTTTAATGGCAAACAGCATTACAGACCTATGTGAGCGCGGGGCCCGCACACAGACACTCGCGGGCTAAGTGTAGGTGTAATTATTGTGATAGTTCCCACATACACCTGTGGTGTGCTCCGGCCCGATCCGTGTACCGAGCTGGCGATATGGCAGGTTTTGCATAATGGGGTTGTGTGGCGCCTGTTTGGTGGCGAAACATTGTTGGTGGTTAAATATTGCCGAAAAAAGGCGACCGGAAATTTAGGTTATCAGTTGGCATTGGATAAGATGGCGCTTTGCTTTGGGCGCCAGGCGACTTCGACAAGCGCGACTTAAAAATGCGATTTGAATAACTGAACCCTTCCTCCATTTAAAGAAAGTAGAATTAAAAACTAAATTTACCAACTCCCCAACGTTCATCATTCAATATGCGTTAGCTCCACAACCCGCAGTGCTTCCACCAAATCCACGGGAATGGATGGGGGCCACTTTCTCATCATGCCGCTGGAATGGATGGCCAAACGTCGGCTAGCTGGAAGCTGTTTATTTTTCTCATCAACACACTCTTCCGAACCAAAGTGACCACATGTCCCCCAGCAGCTCACTGCGCCCACATGGCGATGCTCACGTGACTGCCCATCAGCATCAGGGGAGAGCATTAGATAGCTTAGCTAGCTACTACTGCCTGCTTGTGGGACGTTACTGAGCGTTGGGTTATTGCCCACAAAATATGCCTCTTCTGGTCGGTGAAGTGCACTTGCCGCTGCTGCTGAGCGGGAAGGTAAACCCCATTCGTTGATTAGCATACCTTACAAACGAAATGCGGGACAGCAGGTGGAGGACAGATGGGATCCAACGCCAAGGGGTTTGCATTGCTGGAAGGCTTTGGAAGGTGACAGGTCGCTAACACGCGCCGTACACTTTTTCGCGCATTAATAAATACATTTTCACCCCCAACCTTGGCCATGATGATGATGATGATGATGATGATGATGGGTGGCTTTGAATTTGCCACCCCTATATTGCTGTGTACTGCTGTGTGTGAGAAGCACACAAGCCCCCGGTAGACTCCAACGGTGGTGATGCTGTGCTTGTTTGCCCCGTTCTGGACGCGGGAAGTCACGTGGCGAATGAAGCAGTACTGCTCGGAACATGTGATGGAGGATCATGAAAGCTTTGGGTTGAATTGGGGTAAATTAAAACGTGCCCCAAACGGGCGGCCGCTGTACGGTTGTTTGAAAATTATTCTCCCATTTTTTAAATTATTTGACACCATATTCTAGACCATCTCCTCAGGCTGCTCAAAAATTCGCATTAAAATTTGTATGTACCTTCACCGATGATCCGAATCCGAGCACGCACGCAAGGGGCACGAATTAATTTGAGTAGCTAATTTTAGCCAACTTCAAGCCAACTGTCCCATTTTTGCTGACCGGCGGCGCAGCTCGTAAAACCGTCCACTT
Source organism: Anopheles stephensi (assembly GCF_013141755.1). Classification (NCBI taxonomy): domain Eukaryota; kingdom Metazoa; phylum Arthropoda; class Insecta; order Diptera; family Culicidae; genus Anopheles; species Anopheles stephensi. Next base: position 35,328,075 of record NC_050203.1, on the reverse strand, counting down.
GAGCATGCTCACGTCGGAAGAATTTTCGGTTTCTGCTAGCACAAGCTCCGTGGCTAGAAGCGAGCTGATCATCATCGGTGAGCGGCTTATGTTGTAATATTTTTAGCCAAAATCATACCACCGGTTGGCGGTTTGCAAAGTATGCGAGCGATTTCGGTGTGCTACATGATTCACGATTTCTTCGACCATAAAACCCCTTTCATTATCGTAGAGTACATTAAGTTTCTTATTTGATAAATAATTAATTAAAATTCTCCCCTACTTGATCCTTCCCTTCGTTCGCAGCTGCTACAAAATCTCGGCAAAGTCGACCGAACGGCAGACGAAATTTTCGACGAGCATTTGACAAACTTTAACCGACAGCACACCTGTGCCACCAGGCTGCAGAAAGAGTTCTCCAACTACATCAGATGTGTTCGTGGTATGTATCGACATCCTCTCACTCTCTTTGATGATCCCACGCGATAAGTAAACACGGTTCGATGTCTTTTGCTTTGCCAGCCGTACAAAATGCCTCGAAAAGCCTAATGGATGCCATAACCGAAGTATACGAAAGCCAGTGGACCGGCTCGGAAGTGCTGTACGGTCAGACCAAAACCATCGATACACAGTACCAGCAGTTCTCGTACAAGCTGGCCGACCAGGTGCTGAAGCAGCTGGACACGTACGCGTTACAGTTTCCGGAAATGAAGGTAGGTCACTGAAACAGGGCGATGGCGATCACAAAGTTCACCAAATGCATTGCGTTTTCATTCTACTTGCAGAAAAAGATTGACAAACGTGGCCGCAAGCTGGTGGACTACGATAGCCAGCGGCATTCTTTCCAGAGCCTGCAAGCGAACGCCGCCAAACGCAAGGATGATTTGAAGGTTGTAGCGTGGCAAACAGAACGAGTGTAGCGGTTACCACCACCAGAAGGGGGAATAATATGCCGGCTCGTTATTTCCACAACTATTTTAGGTTACAAGAGGCCGGGAACAGCTGGAGGAAGCAAAGAGCACATACGAGGTGTTGAATTCGGAGCTGCACGACGAACTGCCGGCCCTGTACGACTCGAGAATACTGTTCCTGGTGACGAACCTGCAGACGTTGTTCGCCTGCGAGCAGCAGTTTCACAGCGAAACGTCCAAGGTGTACGCCGAGCTGGAAGCGATCGTCGACAAACTGGCCACCGAATCGCAGCGCGGTTCCTACACCCTGAAGAAGATCAACGGTAGGTGGCGAGTGCCCGTGGGATGTGGGATCAACGAGTTACGCGCGAGTGTTGGGAGCAGGGTTGCCAGATGGTTTATTGTTTTGATCGTCTGATGTGGAAATCCTATATTTTACATGTATGTAACATTTGTAATGCAAAAAGGCTAGGGTAGGGAGTACATCAATTACAAATCAATTAGATTTATGAGATCAACCAAAGATCACTATCGTTTTGAAAGTCTGGACTAAGCACAAACAGATATCTTAACTGTTCGCGAAGATATAGAAGCATTCTAGATAGATTTATGTGAGCAATGATTGTCCCATGTACGTGTATAGAACCTATGCAGGGTATCCTTCTGGGGCCTACTACGGGCTCCACAGACGAAATGTATGCACGAAGAGTGCCATATATCGCACACTGATACGGTCGGTAGTCCTCTACGGGGACGAGTCCTGGAATGTGCTGGCGGAGGACATCAATACACTCGCCATTTTCGAGCGGCGAGTGCTTCAGACTATCTTTGACGGTGTGTGCGAGTAGGGCGTGTGGAGGAGGAGGATAAAACACGAGCTAGCTAAGCTGTTTGGTGATGCAAACAACCTGATTGACGGTTGCCAAAGCCGGAAGGATACACTGGTTAGGGCAGGTGATGAGGATGCCGGACTCATGTCGGACCAGGAAGGTGCTCGTCAGCGACCTGTTTGTTACGAGGTGTAGAGGTGCACAGCGAGCTTGTGGACTGGATCATGTAGAGTCAGACCTGAGGAAGCTCGGATGCAGCCGGGGGTGAAAGAGTGCAGCCATGTACCGAGTTTCCCGGAAACGGATTGAACACCAGATCATGTCTTTTAGACATGCTCCATAGGAGCAGGCCAAGAAAGAATAAGCAGACAGGGTGTCCTTTAGAGGGTGTTAGGGATAAGTTTGGCACACTATTCGCCAGTCAATTGTTTTGAAAGTATAAAATGTCTAGAAAGTATAGAAGGTATAGAATACAGTACGTAATATGGCAACCCTGGTCAGGAGTAAAGACGACAATTTTATTAACCAAACCCCTCAATCCCGTACACCACACTTTACCTTACTCTTCCAACAAATTCTCCTTCGACAGCGTTGGGTGGCAAATGTTGTAAACGTTTTTTTGTTGTTCTGGTTTCATTTTAGCTAACTCGAACCCATCTAGCCCCCAGCAGTCGCCAGTGAAAGCGAATCTATCGATTGTGAATAATGTCACTAACGGTTCGGCCAATGCTAACGGACGTGAGTAACGCGTGTTTTATTTCCCATTTCCCCACTCGATTATGTACGAAAAAAAAAAACACGCTCACACACACACAAGAGGAACAAATCGCTCATTCGCTTCTCTTCTCCGGAAGGGGCCACTACTTTCATTCCGTGCCTATACTATTATTGGTGGCATCATTAATTGCTCATCGAATCATAATCATGTCGTGTGTGTGTGTGTGTGTGGTGTAAAACCCATTTCTTCCCCATTCCATTGGTGGACAATAACGCATAGGGCTCCATAGCAAAACTAAAACTACACCACACATCATCGAACTCATCTCATGCCATGTTTAAATGTCGCTTTTGGCCGGGTTCTAAATTAAGGTTAGGTTAGAAATTTTGCAATCATCTTCGTCTCATATTTCACAACTATTTCCTTTCCCTCTTGTTGTCCCACTTCCATCTGAAATGCTAGTAAAATTAAAGCGTTTAAAGAGTTTCGCTTTTTGGTACTGTACGTTTGTGTATTTAAATTCCCGGGTTTTTTTTCCAAAATTGTAACGTATATGTATACAACTAAATGCCAAAGTTTGCTGTTGTGGTTTTGTTTTACTTTGTTTTAAGTTTTATTTATTTTTGTTTTGGTTTGTTTTACTTTTCTTCTGCACACACACACACTCATGTTTTTTTTCTTCTAATGGTTAAACAAATGGATGTTTCAAGTTTCTTTTATGTTACAGGGGTTTTCAGTTGATAAGGCAATAGCATCCATTTTTATTGTATGCTCCTCAGATGAAATGGCAAACAAATGTTGTTGATATGGAAACCGCTTCAAATGCAGGGGAAATCAAACATCTTTTTATCGTGATGTCCTCAGATGTCTTGGTCATAGTAGCCGTTGATATTGTACGCGTCCTCCAAGCACACAGGAAAGTGCGTACAATATCAACGGCTTCTATGATCATCTCCCCTGCATCTGCATCCCCTGCATATTTGATCTACCCTGCATCTGAACCCGTTTCCATATCAACAAGATTTGTTTGCCATTCCACCTTAGAAGTCTGCCATAAAAATGGATGCTATTGCCTTATCATCTGAAAAACACTGTATGTAAATATGCCCCGTTTTTGCTTAATATTGGCACCGTAGTAGGGTTATGGATCGGATGTGTTTTTCTTTGCTCACGTGTACAGTACAGTGTTTTCCCACTACTGAAATGAAGCATTGGCGCCTCGCTATATGTGGATGTGGTAGGAGTTTTTCGTCAGACATAACCGAATTCTACAATGCCAATAATGGTATCTGTACATTGATCTAGCTTAAATCTCGCTAAAAGCATGCGTGTGTGACAATTTTTTTCTTTTTTTTTTCTCTCTTTCTCTCTGTTTCTCTCTCTCTCTTCCGTGTTTTGTTTTTTTCTGTATCCTGGTACTTTTTGCTCACACTCTCATCATCGGTACCACCCGGGCGTTGTTGGTCGTCGCCGTTGATCACCAACCCTGCCTTCCATCTCGCGCCATTCCATCATACCATGCTCTGTGTGCGTGTACTGTACGTTTGTATGTATGTGTGCGTGTGTGTGTGTGTGATTGTATGTGTGTGTTTCATACTGCAAACCCCCCCCCCCTCCCATGCGTACCCCGTCCCCGTCCCCTCTCCATACACACTTTCTCCGCCACACGGATGGAATGATATAAAACGCGTGAATGCTTCCCGTCCGTCGGGCGTCCATGTCCATGTCACAACTGAAACCACCGAAATACCAACAGATACCTCCGCACAAAGTGTGCTCCCGTCGCCGAGAACGCCATCGCCCCATCAGCAGCCACCGGAACAGCAAACGCCGGAAGATGACGAACCGTCCTATCAGAACACGGAGATGGTAAAGGCTGCTGCCGCGGCGGCTAAAACGCCCACCACGAACGGTACCGGGCCAAAGCACGAGCCGGAAACGGTGAACGGCGGAACCGCGAGCACCTCGACCCCGAAAGAAAACGGTCAGGGACCGGCAGTGGCGCCGGCGACGACGGAGGAAAGCACTGCACCGGTCACCGGCGGTACAAATGGTACGCTTCATGCTCATCCACCGTCACCCACTAACCAGCTTTCCGGGCGCCAAACGCATCCGCCAACCACCACCACCGCCGCCGCCAATGGCATTAACGGCGCGCCCAGCAGTAACGCTCGGGGGGCACAAGAAAATGGGATGCCGGAACCAAAGCTACCCCCGCAGGCAACGGCAGCACCAACAACGGATGTAACCGCTGCTGCTGAAGCTACTGTTGTCACTACTACCGCTGACCACCCAGCTGCTGCTGCTGCTGCTGCTGCTACTGCTGCTAGTGCTAATGCAGATGTGCCAACGCCCGGTGCTACTACCACCACCGGCGCAGCTGTTTCACAAACAAGTAATACTAATGTGAATAAGTCATCCACACAGCCACACGTATACACACCCATACAACACACACACACACACACACACTGGCATATTTATCTCACGATCCTTTACTAACTGTTACTAACAACAATCCGGTTGTGGCCCCACCCCCACCCCATCCATCCGCGGCCCGTGCACCGTGGAATACGTTAGCCGTGGTACTCGGTTCCGGTGGCGGTTCCTCGCCGTGTCACGATCACCATCCACACCACACGCACCATCATCCCCATCATCTGCGGTCCCATCAGAACCTGCCGCCGGTATACCGGCGGCCAGGTACGATGACGGCCACACCACCCCAAACCGCTCCGCCGCACCCATCGGTGCGTGTGCCATCCTCCACCTCCACCATAACCGATCATCACGTCTACCGCTGTTCTTCTACCTCTGTTGTTCTTCCGCCGTACCAAGCTGCCCAAGCTGGACAAGGATTGGTGCGCATGGACAAGGTAACACAGACGCCGCCTCAGCTACTACCAACCCACCACCATCAACCGCACCTTCAGCAGCAACCGGGCTGGTCGTTGCGGGCACCGGTTGGACCCGACGATGGTGGCTGTGGTGGCCTGTATCCCAATCCACTACCAGCAACCATCACCACCACCACCCCGTTTCAGCATCCCTTTCCGTCCTATCACTACGCCACCACCACCACCAATCTAACGCTCAACAATCTTAACAATAACATTAACCCGCGATCGTCCCTGCTGATGATCGCACAACCGCAACCGCTCCACCACCTAATCCATGTGAACAATAACGCCATCGCGGCCGGTAAGTGGCGTGGAGCCGCACAACACATAGCCTGGTGTTTTGCTACGTTGCGATGATTTCAAATCGTATTTCCACAAACAGATGTTGCGTGTTTTTGCTATTATTCTACCGCTTATCTTAAGCTAACAAGGTGTTTTATTTTATTTTTTGTCGTTGTTGCTGTGTGTCTTTTCATGCACCCCTAATTATTGCTACCGCCGTAATAAGCGTTTTGCACCAGTACCAGTTTTTTTTTGTCCTCTTTTGGCTTGTTTTTGGTAGTTTGTTAATGTTTGTGGCCAAAAACCGTTTCCCTCTCCCCGAAAATTCAAACCCCCCCTTTATCCCCACCCCCCTGCAATTCGACCCAAGGCGATCATTGTCATCAACATTATCATCTCGCGTTAATTGTGGAAGTCTTGACAGTTTAAGTTAGGGTAGAAGCATGTTTGTCACGTTTTCGTTGCCAGCCGTCTCTTTCTCTCTCTCTCTCTCTTTTACTACAAAAAAAGGTGTTTTAACTTTGCTTCAACCAGTTTCATCTGCTAAGAGTCATGTCATGGGAGAGATTCTAAACCCTACAACAGCAGGTGTATCTTGAGAGAAGGCCTCTTCTTGCTCAGATACTTTGTGCTTGCCTGTCCCAGTCCAGCACTGGTTGGTCCTAGGATATCCCTGTGCCTGCCTGTTGCCAGTCCTACAGCTGGGACAGAACTGCAATTAATTACCTTTTTGGGAAATTATTAGGTCCGCAGCTGGGTGATCAGTTGGTGAAAGTCCGTTCGATCACCGATGCGCTCACGATCGAAATAATATTTCCCAAAAGCATCAACAACCGGCGAACTAAACCTTCAGTCACATCCCACGACAGCAAAGTTTTAAATGCGAGTGTCCATACTGTTCGCATTATTCCGTATCACCCGTTGGTGTGCAAGGTTACCCCTAGGATTTTTCCTTTCACCCGGCATGGCAATGAGGCCGTGAGAAACCCTTGAGAGTTCCTTGTCTAGTCTTATATAAAATGTGGTACAATAGCTCACCTCTGCTGTGTATCGATGTGTGTCCAGGAACATCCTTCCCTGCAGGGGTTTCTCAGGCCAGTTCAACATTGTAACACCATGAATTACACAGCATAAACCGTTTATCCGACATCGAATATGCAGTTCAACTTTGTAAACCAGATATTTATACTACCTGGTTTCGCGCTGTAATTCCTGTATCATTTAAAAAATTATTCTAATCAATTGCGGGGGGGGGGGGGGGGACAGTTGGCCGGGGTGATTACGGCGCCAGTCTTCACACGGCAAGACTATCCAGCTACGGGTTAAATCAAGTCAAGCAAAGCCAGAAATGGCAGACCGAACCAGTTCGAACCCGGTTGTGGTGCGAAAGAGAAAAACGAAAGCTTTTTGAAGAAGAAAAGCATTGAAATATCTCAAACAGGCGAATGTGGTCCGTGAGACCCAACATCGATCCAAGCAGCACAAAGAAGCTCCGTCGAAAACTAGGAATTGTCGTTTCCATCGTCGGGCTGGTGCCATAAGGTGCTACACACTGTTGAACGGGTCTGAGAAACCCTGTAAAATTACTAAAAGATTCCTTAAGATGTCGATCCACAGATGCTCGTGCTAGTTTTTCTTTTTTCTATATAATCTGAAAGAAAAATTAATGATCAAGACGGATTGGTGTACAGCAGCGCCGCCTTGATCCTCGAACATGTTCGACTAAGGATCAGTTCGAGGTTCATGTCGACCCGGCCCCCGAGGTAGCCTCCGGTTAGAGAGCAATCGCACTATTGATTTCAATCAACCATACCATTTCCAAGTCAGGTATTCGGTTGAAATCGGCATCGCAAATAGAAGGATCGTATATTTCGTAACGAATGCCTAAATCAAGAAAGCTCCATCGACTATTGTGAAATTGCAGAAGCAAAATTGAACACACCACCACAGTGCCTAGGATGTAAGATCTTATATTTGTGGCACCGAACCACGCACGCCCTTTTTTCCACACACACACACCGCGCTCAGCCTCAAACCATTAATCATTCGTGCAACAAACATCCATCCGTGCTTTCTTTCTTACGCGAAAAAAAAAGAAACCTTGGGCTCTCTAATTTACTGACTGATTGGGCGCTTCTCACCTAATAGGTGCAACGACAACCACGGACCTGCCGCCGGGCGTCCTGTATCGCGTGAAAGCCACGTACAAGTACGTCCGGGAGGATGTGGACGAGTTGAGCTTCGAGGTGGGCGATGTCATTAATGTGGTCGAGTACGAAGATCCGGAGGATCAGGTAAGTTCGAGAGCGCGGCGGCCCTCCCGTCCCCCTATTCACGTCCGACCTAATTTCCTTTTTGCGTTTACCACCACAGGAGGAAGGATGGCTGATGGGCACGAAGGACGGCACAAACGAGAAGGGCATGTTCCCGGCCAACTTTACCAGGCCACTGTAAAAAAAAAAAAACAAAAAAAACGGGGGTGGTTTTTCTTCCCCGTAAATATATGGAAAATACGCAGTGGCTTGTCCGCCAAAACCAGCAACAAATCATCTTCCGGAAGCCACCAAACCACCACCACCACCATAGAGAGGGAGTGATTTGTGTACTTCTCCTTCTGTACACCATTTTAGGCATTTGGAAAATTAGTAAACCACACACACACACACACGAAATATCATCAGCAGGACAGCGTGTCCCGTCGGTGTCTGTATGTCCGGTGCGTAGTAGATCAGCCGAACCGAGTTTAGTCATCCGTGTATAGAGCAGGATCTCGAGATCAGCTGAAATGAACGGCGTTCACACATGTTTTGTTTTGTTTTTTGGGAAGGTTTAAGTTTAACTTCACCGTACGTTTCACAGGAGTGTGTAGAATGTATTGTCTTCGTGTACTTTTAATTGGCCCCATTATCAAGCGAGAAACACCCGAACGAACGCGCCGGGATTGCTGCAACCAACCAACACGACCGAGCAGTAGAAGCGATAGTATAGTAGTAGCAGTAGCTGAGCAGTAGCGGTAGTAGTGTCCGCGCCCAATTTTGTTGTCGGGTGAACGCTGCGAACGGTAGCACCGGTGGTTGTTTTGTATTAGGCTTCGGGGTTTTTCGGTTTCGGTTCGGTTCTTCTCCCTAATTGTTTTGGGCGTGTCCCTGCCCTGCCACCATCATCATACCGTCTCCTCTAACAACGGATAACACAACCACACAACCATACACTCTAATCACATCTAACACAGCATCATGATGGCCAGATGAAGAACGCGACCGACCGATTGCACTGGACAAACTAACTGGTTGCGACACAACACTGTGCAACGTGTGCCTTCTGTTTTATTTTGTTTGTACTAAAAGCAAGCCCCCAACCCTAGGCCGGAAGAAGCAAAACGTGTCGAAACTGGGTCGAAATTAAGCACACACTTACACCTGGGCAACACACAAAGGAAGGTTTTGTTGCTGTTGTTGTGTAAGCAGTCTGTTATCATCTCGTTATTTTATCATTATTAAAAGTGCATTGTTAAAGCGCAGCGATGCTTCCTGTCTGTGTTTTTCTTTTTTTGTGTTGTCTCTTCTCTTTTAAAAAGCATCCCCCCACGTGTGGGAGGCACCGCCACCAAACCTAACCGATTTTCTTTTTTTTTCTTTCCTTTACATCTCATCCCCAATTATACCTTTACACACACACACAATACGCGTACTACAAAAAACGAATACAATCGAATATGTAATAGTGCCCAGTTTTCGGATGCGTGTATTTAGGAGGAGGGTCAGATAGAGGAGGGGACGAGAGTGAGAGCAAGCGAAACAAAAGGTGTTTTAATGATAGGAAAACGGGAATGGGGCAGTGGTAGTACGAGTACGCGTGTGTCATCTGTCATCTTTCTACTTGCTGAGACAACAACTACTACCCTCCTCCCCCCCCCCCCTCTTCCAACTACCTACCGGGGCAAGCGGTCTAGAGAAGTAAGAATGCGCATTGTGGAAAACAACCTTATCGTGCGAAAGAAATAAATCATTTTGTTTGTGAATATGTTTAGGTGTGCGTGTGTGTGTGAGTGTTTTCACCCCTTTTTCACCCCCCCAGCATCTTGATATGAGGATGAAGCTCTTCGTCGTCTGCCAAACTGGGATATTCCCAGCCTTTCGAGGCCATCCTTTTTCTCTACACGACCCCATCTCAATTTCTGACCCATGTGGACAGCCTAGAACGGCTTTACGGACTAGGTCGTCCGGTGCAATTCTCGTGACATGACCAGCCTCCCCCTCCGGAGATCACCCGTAGCGGCTCCTCGCCATTGTCCTTCCACACATCTTCCTCTTCCTTCTTGGCCTAACCACCTTCGCTTAGGCTATGCCTGCCATTTCTGGCTTACTAGACTTATTGATACTGCATAGTCAGATAGTCAGTCCACATTATGGAGGAACGGTCCAGATGAGATTTGAGCTCCGGTCCTGCCGTGTTAAGACCGGTGCCGTTGTCGCATGTAGCCCACACACACGGGACGCATAATCCTTCCGGATATCTTCCTCTCGAACTCTCGACTAGCAGGGACGGGCGTCAGTTTGGGACAGTCGTCCATGTCTCTGAGACGGTTTTGAAGAGGCGACTGAGGATAGTTTGGCTTGTTGGCAGCCAGTACCCTTGGTTGCGGCGTAACTCAACATCAATGTTGTTGTCGGTGTAGACTTTTGACCCCAGATAGATGGAATGTTGGACGACTTCAAAAGGTGCCGTCATCCATCGGTACATCACCCCTGCGTAGATCAATGTTTATTGGCAGGGCCGCTGGTGATGCCACCATCATTTTGGTTTTTCGATTCGTTAATCTCAGGTGCAGTCAGGTACAAAGGAGAGCCTCAAACCAATGATGTCTATGTCATCAGCGAGCCTGCCTCTATGAGCCTCTATGTCTATGTAATCGACGTATGCCAGAGAATTCCGATTGAGATACTTACTGAGTCTGTTATCATTGAATTCGGGTTTCGAAACATTATTGTCGCTTTCTGTGGTCAGATTTTTACTTCGAGCAGGGTGACTGGCCCTGCGCTCAAATACCTCTGGAGGGTCCCGTGGCAGTTCAGTTTATCGTCTGGCAATCCTCAATTATGGTAGACATCATTGGCTTGAGGCTTTCCCATGTAACAGAAGCTTACCATCGAGCGAGCGCGGCACTCATCCTCGGGGTTGGAGATTCTTCTTCCTTGGCACTTCAACCTCGAAAGGTCTCGGCCCACCATTTCTGGCTTTCTGTGACGTGATTTTATCCATAGCAAAGTAGTCAGCCCTGCGTACGGGGAGGCGGTTCGGATGGGATTTGAACCCCCCGGTCCTGCCGTGTGAAGACCGGCGCCGCTGTCGCCTCGCCTACCGGGTCACCCCAAATTAGTTGCAGATTAACGGTGCGAAAACCAAAATGATGGTGGCCGCTGCTAACAAACACTGACTTACGCAGGGGTGATGTACAGATAGACCACCGCATTTTCGAAGACGTCCTAAACTTCACCTATCTGGGGTCAAAAGGTACTGACATGCGTCTCTGAGACAAGGACGCCTATCCAAAACTGACGAAACCTTCTTAGCCGCGTTCGGGAGGAAGATGCTCAGAAGGATTTTTGGGTCCCGTAAGTGTGGGGAAGGACAATGGAGGAGCCGCTACAATGACGAGCTGTACGATGATCTCGCCATAGCCATCAGACTGGTCATGCCATAAGAATGACACCAGACGAGACAGCCCGTAAAGCTCCTTTTGACAGTCCACATAAACAGTAGCAATGCCCAAACGGCGTTGATGCGTCCACCAGACCGGTTGGGATAATGGAATGGTAAGTAAGTAAGGTAAGCTTGGCCGCGATCCCAAAATAGCTCATTGTGTCGAATGGTTTTACCCCGGCAATGCTGTCATGCTAGCAGTGGATCTGTTCATCAGTGGCTGATTTTCTGTCTCGGAATCCTCTCCGAGGTCAAGCTTCCGATGAAATGAAGTGTGGGTAAATTTGTTAAACTCACCCAACCCAAAGTATTGTTGGTTGGGATGACTCTTTCGACCCGTCAGTCTGGGCCTCCCTACTTGTCTCGTAACAAAGCACCCACCAGCCACCACACGTTGTAAAACATCGGACCCATCGTTTGTGCATTCCAGCCTTTCCAGAGGACACGTTGCAGATCTCTCTCTCTCTCGATCAGAGCTGAATGAATAGAGGCATCTCGATCTCAAATCTCAAAGCAGACAGATGACAGATCCAAGGTGCCCGATTCGTCACTGGCAGGGATGTGGTTCGACGGTTGTGACGGTCAAATCCTTTCGGCGGTTATGTCTTCCCGTTCTACTGTACGGTTGGACTACTACACTACCTTCCCGAGTTGGAGACGGTTATTCTTCCTGCAGATCAACACAAACAAACGCGCAACACACAGAAAGTCTTACCTGTTCGTTGGATGGTACACTAAGCGAAATAAGAAAAACTCCACCATGGCGCCTTTGTACTTGCTAAAAGCAAGCTTGTGATATTTTTGGGAAAGTTTAGTTAGCTGGCTCTTGCTGTTTGTAATTGTATTTTCAGTCGTCTTGTGGTGTGCACAGTTCCCAACAGTTGGCTTCCTGTCCTGATGCTGTCTGCTGCTGCTCGTAGTGATGTCAAGTGTACGGGTGTGTGCGCGACACCACACCTACAAACTATTCCTCTAACAAAACCCTCTCTCTCATGTTGGCCTAACGAAGACCTCTTAGGGCCTTATGCCTGCCATTTCCGGTTTACTACACTACATTGGCTACCCCGTAGTTGGATAGTGTCGGTCCTGAATCTCGGTCCGTTGCCGCCTCTACCTCCCGGCCACCGCGCCTTAACTAAACCCTACCCTATCACCATCATTTCTAGCTCTTTTCTAAATGTAACATTAGTCGTGATAAACGCGCCTTCATGTGTGCGCTACCTTAGCTTGCTTCTGTCAATTTGACGTTTTACAAAGAAGCTGTCTTCTTCAGTCGGTAGTACACGATTTTCATGGCGATCGGTCGAGAAGGATGTTGTTAGCTTTGAGCAGATATTAAAACAAGTAATAATTGCACCCTCAGAAGTGGGGTTTTCGAGAAGAGGAACTTGGCTGAGTCAATGTCGAGGGCAGGTGTTGTGAATGCAACCACTGTGCTATGTACACCATCCGGTCAGTCGTTGACTTTATGACGCGTTTGAAGTGGACGCGCAATAAATACTGCACCAGAATTAACAGAAGAGACACATCTTGTTCGCTTTTTAAAGTCGAACTGCCTCTTCCTCTTAACAGATTATGGGGGCCTGGCCGACCCAACCATGGAAAAGTTGAAGTACAATATACTGCTGTTTAACGGTGAATCCAATTTCTAGCATGGGGCATTGGGAATTGTTTGCGATATTGCGTGATCACGCATATACCCGTTGCAACGGTGGGCAGAACAAGACAAGAAGAAGACAATACCTGCTGGAAAGAAAGACGATACCCAACAGAAACCTCCTCGGGTGGGCCACCTCATTTAAGATGACCGAGGCCCAGATGCAGTTGTGTAGTAACAACGAGATATACACGACGGGCCCCTTAGGTCATCTATCATACTGATGGGGTAGAGAACCGCCATGGTGCTATCTCAGCTACCCTCAGTACCAGAAGGCAGGACCCATCTGCCGGGAAATCGAAAGCCTTGCTGTGGCTCCAAGGCTCAAATACTTTTCATACCAACGGAGCAAGCTTCGTCGACTGCTGTACGGGATAGAGTTAGAAGACCTGCAAACCGTCACAGCTGGCATGGCAGAGATGCGACGAGCATCCAACGAGGCAATGGCCGAGTCTTTACTAGTAGATCTGTGGATGGACTAGGATTTTAAAAGGAGCTGTGATAATTTAATTAGAGAAATGGAGCACTTAAGCAACCATTTTAACGCAGATTCACGTCAAAATAGGTTCTTCGACTAGTTGTCACGCAATCCATTATGCATCGTACAACTTTCAGTCAGTCCACGCATCATCAATTAATCTTCAACGACATGGGTCGTAACACTCACGCAACTGCTGAGCAGCTTCTTGATCGCTCGAAGATGATTGTCTTCAACGTGCTCCACTCTACAAACACGAAACCAATGATGTGTTACAACTGCGCTCATTACGGTCATATCAAATTAACTTGTAAAGCAGCACAAACCTGTTCGCTTGAACTGTCGGAGGCTTGAACTGTTGAGCTGCATTTATACAATGTTTAAGAGTGTAAGGAGACCGGCAAAGTCCGATCCCAACCTCCACCTGGTGCCGGCCTGAGTGTGACTAGGCGACAGACCTAGGAGGCTGTTTGCTTGCGCGCGCTTTTGCAGACATCATCAGGGATGACTCGGCGAACCGCCCATGGATTATGGATTGGATAAGGTGGCTACGTTGCTGGTGCATGACCCAACTAATCCCTTAGTAAGGTGGGATCCGCCAGTCATCGCCTCACCATAGTGGACCGACGAACGAGAAAACGCCTCGTGGAGATGATGTTATCAGAGATGAGTAGTCAATACCGGACAATATTACCATGCCGGTGTTTGGGAATTGAACGTTGTGGGCTGAACTAAAGCGCTTTCTAACATCCTCGAAAAAGTGAATCGAGACATCCGGATGCTTTACGTCTTCCTCGAACGAGACCACCTCCACGTTGCGCACGACTGCGTCCTACTCAAACAGGGCGTGCAGATGTTTCCGCGTTAAGACTCTTGGAAGAAGTAGTAAACGCAGGCAGTTCAGAGAGTTTTCGGAACAGGAGATTGATGCCATCGTCAACTATTACTTTGCGCGTCGGAAAAATCTGTCTCTACGCAAAGATACGGTTTTACCACGAATCCAACTATCATGATAGCGTGCTACATCACGCACATTACCGCTACATCGACGACACAGTGTAGCATACCTGCTAAACATCTTGTAGCGACTGAGCGTCCTAGGCTAGAAACGCGTAACAGAATAATTGCCAGGACACAAACACTTGCAGAACGCCATCTATGGGAAAACGCACGAAGTACGAGTACTGGAAGGATCGGGAACCCGCCACGCGAGGCGGGCCATACGAGCGCGAAAGAGTCGGGAATCCGATACGCGAAGGCGGACACAAAGCGCCAGAAGGTTACGGACACCAGAGTATAAAAACGATGTCATATCCAAACCAGGATCACTCGGTAGGATCGAGCTCCGATTCGGCCGAGTCCAAGCGCTCGAGAAGCGTGGTTTCTTCCTCTTCGGAGGAAAGTGACGATACCATGAGCGTGGACAGTACGGAGTCACGTTCATCCACCAGCGTGCAGGAGGAAAACCTGGCACAATTCGTCACCGTAAACCGGCAACAACGGAAGGCAATCCCGACTACGAAGCCTTCCACGACACGGGCTACGCCCGCTGTTCCTGCAGGGCGTACATCGGCTCCGGCTCCCGTATCGGCGGCAAAAATGTCTCCGATCACGGTGAAGTCGCTTCCAGTTGCTGTCCTGCGTCCGGAACTGCAGGCGCGAGGAATTAAACCAGAGTTCCGTATCTCCGGCGTAGGCACGTCGAATGCGGAATATTTTTCGCATGACGCTTAAAACATGCGTCCCTTCAAGGCGGTGCTTCGTGGGCTTCCGGAAACGGACCTCGCGGAGATCGTCAGCGAATTGAAGGAGACCCACTCCCAGCTCGACGTTTTGGAGGCGTTCGAGATCAAGCGCCGCGCAGAGGGCGTTCAAACCAGGTTGTATATGGTTCATTTCAAGCGAGGAACGTGCTTGCTTAAAAAGCTGGAGGCAGTACGGTCAATCCAGCGATGGGAGCCGTACCGCGGAGGGAAGAAAGGCCCGACGCAATGCCATCGATGACAGGCTTTGGGGCATGGTACTCGCCATTGCCAAGTTAAACCTCGGTGGCCATCTGCGCGGCGGAGCATCTCTCGGAGTGTAACCGGAAACGGTAGTTCCTCAACCGTTACCAGCCCCGATGCCGGATTCATCGCACCGCCGTTGATGATCAACGTACCCGGTGCACACGACACCGCAACCAGAGTGCAGGATCCAGAAGTGCAGACGATGAACGCCTTGCGACTCAAGCCACCGGAGTTAAGTACAGCCGACATCCATACCTTTTTCTTCGCCCTGGAGAATTGGTTCGAGGTGTTGAACATTCCCCCCCGCAGTGACGCCAAACGGTTCAACATACTAAAAACGCAAATCCCGACCAGCATCCTTCCCGAAATTCCCGATTTTCTTGAAAATGTCCCCAGTACCGACCGTTACGAAGCTGCCAAGCGGTCTTTAATTCAGCACTTCGAGGAATCGCAGCGAAGCCGCCTACATCGTTTCTAGATCGCTCGAAGATGATTGTCTTCAACGTGCTCCACTCTACAAACACGAAACCAATGATGTGTTACAACTGCACTCATTACGGTCATATCAATTTAACTTGTAAAGCAGCACAACCCTGTGTTCGCTTGCCCACAGACTGACTGCCTCGCCGTTCTCGGGGGCTTGAACTGTTGAGCTGCATTTATACAATGTTTAAGAGTGTAAGAACACTTAAATTATGTTTTCCTGACATAGCATAGGCATGTCAGGGAGTGGGATTTTCCTCTTCTCGATGGACCCTCTCGTAATGCGAGGTCCATCCCCTAGCGAAAGGATAAGACTGTTAGGACGATCATATTCGATCGAAACCAATGATGTGCTACAATTGCGCTCATTACGATCATATCATAATCAGTTGCAAAGCAGCACAACCATGTTCGTCTGCCCACGGATACTGCATCAAAGGAAACAACAACTCCCTTTATCTCACTCCTGTCGCGCAGGCTATAAAAGTCCGTCGCACAGTTGGATGTGGGGCATGTACGTTCCAGTGATTAAAAGAACTTTGTTAGCAGTTCAATGGGTTTGGAGAAGTCCAGCGGGCTATGAATCCGCACGTACAATCGTCATGTAGTTTAACATTTTTTGGTTTAACATGACAGAATACTACCGTAGATATATAAACTGAGTTTATAGAACAAAAGTAACGCTCAAGTAATTCGACAACGAAAGAATAAAATGGCGACAATAAACAAAACAAGCGATAGATAGAAAGGGTTCACGAAGAATATAAGAAACAATATGGGAAAATCGTAAAAAAGCAACGTGAGTACGTGAGATATACAACTGGGTTGCTGTTACAAGGTTTTCCGATTTAGTTTTGACTGGCCGCACGCAGTTTTTGGCGTGCCGCACTAATAACTTTTTTTGCGGCGTATATTCTTAGAAACAAGCAACGAACTTTTGAGCTAGAGCATTTGACTTAAGCCCGATGAGATTACGTGCTTCATCTTTCTCGGCACTACAACCTCGAAAGAGTTCTGTGGCCTGCTATTCTGTGACTTGATATTACCCGTAAGCAAAGTAGTTAGCCCTGCGTGATCGGCCTTGACTGGATTTGAACCCCGGTCACGTCGTGTGAAACCCCGTTGCCGCTATCGCCTTTACCACCGGACCGTCCAAAACAGATTAAATGCTCTTGAACAAGAATCCGTTGCTTGCATCCAAAGCAAACATCCGAAACCAACTGTGGCGACGCGTCCACAAATGTGTGGAGCCAGTCAAAACTAATACGTAAAATCCGGTAAAAGAACCCAATTCACGAAGAATTTTGCGATATTATCAAACATGTACCGAGTGAAGTGAAATCATAATGGCATTTTAACTATGACAGAGATGCTTCCATTCGCTCTTGGTTATAAAACCTTTCTGGTGAGATAAACGAGTAAGACGAAATAGTGTCCAATTCACAACAGTATCGTATCGTTGTCCGTCCCAAAAGATGACGGACGGACAGTCGAGAACGGCGTTTACGCCTCTGTCGTTGATCGTGTCGTGAACTATACACAGTTGAAGGAGTCGAATGGCGTTATGGTTTCCCACTAGCTGTGGAGATGATAGGTAGCATATCCAGCGTCCTATTCACCAAACGCGCGGGACCTGTTGTGCGTGAGCCGCCAAGCTTGCACGGCTCTAGGTGCCAAGTGCTTTACATCAAGCGCTGGGATTCCGAAATCCTACAGAATCCAACCTATATGGAAGGCAAATTGTCACCCAGTGTACGCATGCGCTAGTGTTCCCACATCATGTTCTGCCATGATATCGGGTTCTTCACTTTTCCAATATCGGGTTGATTTGGGTTTAAAGGACTACACAGATTGTCTGTGTTATACAGGTGGGCAGGTCATGTCCCTCAAGTGTCCTCATTGGAACTCCCGCGACGATTCGAACGATCCTCTTTTCCGAGCTTTATCGCCTTTCAATACCTGTTATCATATGTTCCTCTGTCTCGCTTTCATATCCGTCTTCGTGAAGCCTCTTTCCTTGCCACCTAATCCTGCTGTCGGACAATGAAAACTTGATAATAATAATAATAACTTCTGAGAAAACGAGATCTCGCCTCGCCGCTCGCGAGATGACAGCCAGTCAGTGACTAGGATAATCCAAATCATTAATTAGCATTCTCGCGCCATTCAAACTCTTCCATTGATCTGTTCGATATAGGACTCACCAACTGTTACATGTGCATGTTACAACTTTAAACTAGCGCAAGTTCGTTTTTCTACATTGACGTTGCTGCTTATATATGTATATAGCAAACCTTGCTTGTAGTGGCGCCAACAAGACGTAAGCTTCAATAAACATGACATCCAATGAATATTGTTGAGCATCACTGGGTCCACACTAATGCTGGAAGAAAACGCGAATGAGAGATGTTTGGTTAGAAATTTATCCAGATCAACAGGGCCGCAGATGAATAAGATAAATCAAATAAACAAAATTAAGGTTGCACGAAAAGTACTACCCTTTCTTGATGCTTAGTAATTTCGATTCGTTTTTTTTACGATAACTCTGCGTTCAAAATTCAATTCTACAAATAAACGAAGAATGTTTGCCATTCGGTACAAACTTACGATTAAGGCGTCCCGGGGGGTTGATCACAATTTGAATCTGTGCAGTGAAACTTCGGACTTGAACAGCCACAGGTAATTTTGGCTTTACTGCCAAAGCGCACAAACTCTTGCAGGTTACGGTTTGCCTCATAGCGTTCAGGTTCTGTGTACTCGTTGTTCCATGTACAATGTCGGGGTCATACTCTGTTTCGTCCCCTTAGTATTACCCGCATGCTTCAAACAGGACGTCCAAGGTGCGTTGTGCATAACATTTATACATGAGACCTTGCTTCCAAACGGCACATCCCAAGGCAGGGCCGCTAGACCTGAATGGAGAAAAGACAGGAAACATTATTAGCTTTGAGGACAACTGTTAAACGACTGTTAGAAAACGGCTGGCGGTATTTTATATTATCATCCCCTTTGGCGATCCTTCTTCCTGTGCTATTCCTTTCCTATTTTGTCCTATTTGGCCTCTCACCTGGCGACAGGTAAATATACTTAATGATTTTTTTTTCGCAAACACACTGTCGGCGGCATCGACAGGGAGCGGGGTATGCTGCTGCCATATTCGCTTCGCAGCAAACCGTACGGATCGCACGGATCCACCGCGGAAGCAAAGGTGGTAGCCGTCAGGTGGGTGGTGGAGCGACGGTGAATTGGAGACGCTCTCTGGTTCTTGCTCAATTCACTATCACCTACGGTGTGGACCAGCCACTCTCTGGCTCTCACTGAAAATATTCAGAGACTATCATCATCGCCTACTGGGACTGGGACTGTGGGTCGGTATGCGCGTTTTACATCATTGATTTATTTTATCGGGCGAGGCAGATTTTCATCTCATTCATGTTCTCCCCTGCCTGGCCGGACCCGCGCGCTCTCTCCCTTTCTATCTTTCTCTCTCCCTATATGTATATGTATCTTGCGCTGGCTTGTGCTGGTTTGCCTGACAAAGGCTCCCCCGTGACACACTATTTGCTAGCATTAAATACCGTTCTTGCTGGTTCGTCTGCAACCTATTCGGTACCGTTTATAATGCGATGCAGCAAGAAAAAAAATAACACTAGGTTCTCATATTCTACCATTTCACCAAGAGCAGTCCATGTTCCGGTGTTGTCATCTCATCTCACTACGCACACACGCACGACTCTTCACGTCCATTCACGACACGGCCAAACTCACGGTCGCTCTGCAGTGTGACTCATTTGGACACCGTTCGCGACGCTTTTGTACTGTCAATCATGCTGCAACGATCGATGCACAATGTGTGGTCGTCAGTATTCCCAATGATAAGCGATTGTTTCTACTAGCACCCCACAGGTAACCGTTGCAGCGGCGAGGATGAACCATTTTCGGTTTCCTACAAAACGCTACGTTTCTCACGCTCACCGCTCATCTCGTCTCACTACCAAAACCAAGATCTGAGGAAATGACAAGCTGATCCCATCGACCTCTGCTGCTACTACACTGCTGCTACTTCTACTACTACACTACCACTACTTCTTCTACCACTACCATATCACCACTACACTGACTGCATCATCCTCACGACTTTTGCACGGCAAAGGAACACAGATGCTGACAAATATGACACACCGCCCATTGTGGCCACCCCGTTGTATGGATAGAGAGAAATCTGCGTTTCTTACATTTTGCTTCCGCCAACTTGAATGCACTTGTTTCGGGAGTTTAATTCGACACCACCATCATCCGAGCAGCCGCAGCCTGTAAGACGATTCCTTCTCGCTACCCCTCACTCCCTCCGCGACAAATTCACGTTCACTTTTGCACACTTTTCATCTCACTTGCGTCGCGCAACTGAGAATCATCCTCGCCTCACGACGACACACTGGAGTCGGTCGAATACGGTGCGGATTTCGCCACCCCGCCCTTGTGTGTATTTTCGCGTACGTTTTCCTCGCACCACGGACAACGTACCGCCGTTGCACTTTTCCTTCTTCCTTCTCGGAGCGGGCGCAACCACCACACTGTCCTCCCCACACACTCCCGGATGGATCGGGGACGGGATGAGCAGCGGCAACAGCAGCAGCGGACTGGGTGGTGTACCGTTTGACCGTGGCCGTGCGTGCCTGCCGCACACACAGGGTCGTAAAGACGGATGGACAAAGATGGTACCGGAAGCACGCATTCACGTACACCACGGCAAAGGGCTCTGCTCTCGACACACACGGAAGAATACGCGCACGGTTTTGCTCAATCGGCCATTAAGATGACGCGGTCGTCGTCTCGCTGGGCCTCGACAGATCGGCGGATATGTTTTCTGCACAGCTTCGGGGCGTGAGGGCTCCGCTAGCAACACGCACTCGCGAACGCAACTGCTTCCCGGACAGCTCGACCGGATGCACTTTTCCGGCTCGATTTAGTTTGCGAAGGCAGGCCAAAATCGCCACCGTTTTCTTTTACCGTGAAAAGAAAAGACTTTTTCTTTGCTGCTTTTTCTGCGCTCTTCCCGCTAGTGATGTGCAGCGCTCGACAGAAACGATACAATCCTATCCACCTTCGAAAACGACCAGCACTGGCCATCCGCTCTCATCCGTTCCGGGAACGGTACAATCCGGCCTACCCAAACAACCCGAAACAAATTCGAACAAACAACCCAAAGACTATATGGGAAGGAGGACATCCTCTTTCGCTTATCTTTTCGAAGATTTCGCATATCCCCCCTTTAACCTTTTGGCTAAAGTCTGAATAGATGCCCCCCCCCCCCCCCTCACTCTCAGCATTCACTTTTCGCTACTGAGTTACCTTAAATTTAGGTAAAAGTTAAGCAAAAATGTGAGAAATCGTTGTATTAATTATTTATAATAATTAAGAGTAATAAAAAAATAAATGAATACTTTCAATAAAAAGTCTTAAAAATATACCCTTTTGGGTAACTCAGTTGCAAAAATGAGTGTACGTGAGTGGGGGACGGGGGGCATCTATTCAGACTTTAGCCAACCTTTTAAGAGAAATCTTTTTGGTTCATTCCTAGAACAAAACCTATCTGCATCATCTGCACTAATGAATGTAAAATTCGTCCTTATTGGTGGTTGCTTTCGTGACAGGCAATATTATTGTTGACCCAAGCGCCACAAATTGAGTTTAAACGACTGGAAAACAGAATGTCCATATAAAAAAATAAAAGTTTCAGAGTTTAAAAGGTTTGATCACTAGATGGCGTCCTCTCGTTATCTCCGAGTCAAAAAATCCAAATAAAAAATCAAGATTCCGAGCTTCAGAAGTTTCCTCTCTAGATGGCGTCCTTTCGACATCCTATAAACATAAACTCCATATAAAAAAAATGAAAGTTTCAGAGCTCCTGTGATTCGTTCATTAGATGGCGTTTTTTCGCTATCGAAAAGCTAAATGATAAAAGATTGATTGAAAGACGAAAAAAGTCTTTGTATGATAATAATTTCGGTTTATTAGAGAAGTATTTATTTTTTTAATTTGGACTAAATAATATTATTGACGAACTTTTGCGTTCATCGGTGCCAACTATCAATAAAGGCAAAGACTTTGTGCTAAAGGCCAGGGTACATGATGCGAGATGATAAAAAGATTTCTCTAAAAAGGTTAAAGGGGGGATATGCGAAATCTTCGAAAAGATAAGCGAAAGAGGATGTCCTCCTTCCCATATAGTCTTTGGGTTGTTTGTTCGAATTTGTTTCGGGTTGTTTGGGTAGGCCGGATTGTACCGTTCCCGGAACGGATGAGAGCGGATGGCCAGTGCTGGTCGTTTTCGAAGGTGGATAGGATTGTATCGTTTCTGTCGAGCGCTGCACATCACTAGCGGGAAGAGCGCAGAAAAAGCAGCAAAGAAAAAGTCTTTTCTTTTCACGGTAAAAGAAAACGGTGGCGATTTTGGCCTGCCTTCGCAAACTAAATCGAGCCGGAAAAGTGCATCCGGTCGAGCTGTCCGGGAAGCAGTTGCGTTCGCGAGTGCGTGTTGCTAGCGGAGCCCTCACGCCCCGAAGCTGTGCAGAAAACATATCCGCCGATCTGTCGAGGCCCAGCGAGACGACGACCGCGTCATCTTAATGGCCGATTGAGCAAAACCGTGCGCGTATTCTCCCGTGTGTGTCGAGAGCAGAGCCCTTTGCCGTGGTGTACGTGAATGCGTGCTTCCGGTACCATCTTTGTCCATCCGTCTTTACGACCCTGTGTGTGCGGCAGGCACGCACGGCCACGGTCAAACGGTACACCACCCAGTCCGCTGCTGCTGTTGCCGCTGCTCATCCCGTCCCCGATCCATCCGGGAGTGTGTGGGGAGGACAGTGTGGTGGTTGCGCCCGCTCCGAGAAGGAAGAAGGAAAAGTGCAACGGCGGTACGTTGTCCGTGGTGCGAGGAAAACGTACGCGAAAATACACACAAGGGCGGGGTGGCGAAATCCGCACCGTATTCGACCGACTCCAGTGTGTCGTCGTGAGGCGAGGATGATTCTCAGTTGCGCGACGCAAGTGAGATGAAAAGTGTGCAAAAGTGAACGTGAATTTGTCGCGGAGGGAGTGAGGGGTAGCGAGAAGGAATCGTCTTACAGGCTGCGGCTGCTCGGATGATGGTGGTGTCGAATTAAACTCCCGAAACAAGTGCATTCAAGTTGGCGGAAGCAAAATGTAAGAAACGCAGATTTCTCTCTATCCATACAACGGGGTGGCCACAATGGGCGGTGTGTCATATTTGTCAGCATCTGTGTTCCTTTGCCGTGCAAAAGTCGTGAGGATGATGCAGTCAGTGTAGTGGTGATATGGTAGTGGTAGAAGAAGTAGTGGTAGTGTAGTAGTAGAAGTAGCAGCAGTGTAGTAGCAGCAGAGGTCGATGGGATCAGCTTGTCATTTCCTCAGATCTTGGTTTTGGTAGTGAGACGAGATGAGCGGTGAGCGTGAGAAACGTAGCGTTTTGTAGGAAACCGAAAATGGTTCACCCTTGCCGCTGCAACGATTACCTTTGGGGTGCTAGTAGAAACAATCGCTTATCATTGGGAATACTGACGACCACACATTGTGCATCGATCGTTGCAGCATGATTGACAGTACAAAAGCGTCGCGAACGGTGTCCAAATGAGTCACACTGCAGAGCGACCGTGAGTTTGGCCGTGTCGTGAATGGACGTGAAGAGTCGTGCGTGTGTGCGTAGTGAGATGAGATGACAACACCGGAACATGGACTGCTCTTGGTGAAATGGTGGAATATGAGAACCAAGTGTTATTTTTTTCTTGCTGCATCGCATTATAAACGGTACCGAATAGGTTGCAGACGAACCAGCAAGAACGGTATTTAATGCTAGCAAATAGTGTGTCACGGGGAAGTCTTTATCAGGCAAACCAGCACAAGCCAGCGCAAGATATATATACATATAGATAGAGAGAGAGAGATAGAAAGGGAGAGAGCGCGCGGGTCCGGCCAGGCAGGGGAGAACATGAATGAGATGAAAATCTGCCTCGCCCGATAAAATAAATCAATGATGTAAAACGCGCATACCGACCCACAGTCCCAGTCCCAGTAGGCGATGATGATAGTCTCTGAATATTTTCAGTGAGAGCCAGAGAGTGGCTGGTCCACACCGTAGGTGATAGTGAATTGAGCAAGAACCAGAGAGCGTCTCCAATTCACCGTCGCTCCACCACCCACCTGACGGCTACCACCTTTGCTTCCGCGGTGGATCCGTGCGATCCGTACGGTTTGCTGCGAAGCGAATATGGCAGCAGCATAGCGCTCCCTGTCGATGCCGCCGACAGTGTGTTTGCGTTTTGCGGTGGAAAACTGTTTTTTCCCCCCCAGTTGCGTGTGAGCCTTGTGTGCATGGTGAAAGAGAACACCGCACGAACGGCCGTGTAACCGCTGGAGCCGTAGCATGTTTGAGTGTGTATGTTTGTGCGCTTGTATTTCGTCCCTATAGCTACGCGAGTCATTTTCCCGATCTCACTTCTGACGATCGAGAAAAGATGAAAAGTTTTCACGCTTGATATTCTCCCAGCAGAATGAAAATTATTTCCAGCAGCTTAAAGTTGTGTGATAATGCTCGAGTTTGTTATGCCACAGTCCTCGTATTCTTGGTAATCGCAGAAAGTGATGAAGAAATATACAACGGTTTACCATCAACCGGATGTCGGTTCCGATTCGCTGTTATCCAAAAGCAGTGAAAATCTAAATGACTTTTATGCAGCGTCCGTTCATACGGCGGGACTCGCGGAGACCATCTCGTATCCTTCTTGTCAATACAAGCTTAGAACTTGGTTGGTCTGCTATTTCTAGCTTCTTTGGCTTACCTATAGCGAACTGATCTATAACATTTTTGGTTATTGTTGTCTCATAAAAAAGCTCGTAAAATTCAACTAACAAGTAGCCGAAATGGACAAATATTTGAAGAACCATACACTCTAGTTTTGCTTCAAGATTTAAAGTCTAAATCATTTAGACACATATTTGTTGCAACCCAGTGACATTTGGAATTTTCTAGGTATAGTTCTTCTATACAAATGACTTACATATCTTCTCAATTTGAAGTTTGTTTATCCACACTGTTCCCGGGCAGTCAGAGGCAGCTAGTGCAATTGCAATGCTTGCAAAACAGGGACAATAAGATCGATTCGGAGATGGAGTCGATGGGGTATACATTGCTCGCTATGATGCTAGATATATTACATTGGATGTCTGTAAAACAGCGTATAGTATATCAAGCTATGCCTTTTAATTACTCAATGCTCTATTGAGCTACTCAATGCCAACAGATGAATAGAATGCTTGAACACTAGGAGAATTTGAACGCAAATGTGTACAGTGCGTCCTGCCACAGCGTAAACTGTGCGCCATTTGTTCAATGAATCAATCAATCTTTGATTATGATGATATGATACTGCTGTTAAAGAAAGAACGAGACGACATAGGTTTGAACCACGCGCGTGCTCAGCTGGCGATAAGCATGAGTTTTATGAGCCATCTTACATGATCACTACTGATCTACACATTAGGACTTGCGCATTCCAGAAATGTATGCATAGATTGCATCTTTTACCGCAGTGCAAGTGTAACGCTTTCATTCATTGATAGTTTATTATATTCATAAGAAAGATGCAGAAATTATGAATTTATTAACCAGCAACGTAGCACCTGGGGCCAGTCCTGGAAAGTGGTGGACAAAGATTCATGTTGGGGGAAAATTTGGCCCATTGTACATAATGGACAGCCCGGTAGTGGAGCAGGACCGGTGTTCACATCCCATCGAGACCGCCTCCCCGTACGCAGGGCTGACCGACTACCATGCTACGGGTAACATCAAGTCACGGAAAGCCAAAATTGACTGGCCAAGACCTTTTGAGGTTAAAGTGCCGACGAAGAAGATGAAGAAGAAACATATCCTAGCGTTAATTTCGTCCTTCTCCAACCTTTTTTCGGGGTAACGGGGACGTTCAGCGAGTGGTGTCTCTTGTGCAATGCTGTCCTAAAAGTAGCAATTATGAATAGGCTGTGTAACGGAGTAATATACATAAAAAAGGGAAAATAGCCATTCTCAAGGCATGCCCACCAGCCCACACCCTACGGAGCCTGGCGTGTCCTATTCGTTGTGTGTGTCTAATGAACAATGAACCTGTTTTATATTTGATCGTGTTAAACTCTAAGAAATAGGTACACCGGGGATCGCGTAGGTTCCTGTTAGGTAATAAATCGCATATGGGGGATTTATACCCCTGTTGTCGTCCCTTTATTATGTCAGATCAATTCAATCGATGCGCTCAGCTAGATTCTCCTTAAGGGATTTGCTGTGTGCTGCGGTGGTGTGTTTTCCCTTTGGGGGTCGCTATTATCGTTCGATCGGGGGAAGGTCATTGTCCATCTTGCCAGGCGCGGTCGGTTCTGACTTGCTGGCATAACAGCTATCCTGAGCAATCTCGAAGAAAAAAGCATCGTTACGCAAGATGATGGGGGATGGGGGAAGGGGGGGGGGGAGTTGGGGCACACATTTCAATCAATACCTTCTCGTAGGACTTTTTAAAGTACACACACACACAGAAACGACTCTCTGACGTCGAACCAGAAACCGATAATTGTCCAGCCGCGTGTAATGTCAAGCAGTTTCGGTGTCAAATTGTTCACTTTCCAGTCATACGGACACTGTCAGCCGCTTAATCCACTTTCGAAGGATTT
This sequence comes from Anopheles stephensi, assembly GCF_013141755.1. Classification (NCBI taxonomy): domain Eukaryota; kingdom Metazoa; phylum Arthropoda; class Insecta; order Diptera; family Culicidae; genus Anopheles; species Anopheles stephensi. The sequence continues at coordinate 35,301,391 of NC_050203.1, read as the reverse complement.
TGATAGCCAGGGCCAGGGCAGATTGTGGGGCTTTCGGTGGTGTCACGTGCAAGCGTGCCAGCAAGGTGCTTGAAGCTTGGAAGCAACCACCGCCGCCGGCCACAGGAAGTGTGTGCATAATTAAATTAAATCTTCTGTTGCGACCCAGCACGATCGGTGCGTTATGGGAAAGGCACAGAACGGGGCTGGGTGGTAGTGAAGCAAGATGAGTGGGTGGGGTACTTGCAGCTGCAGACTTCTTCTGTCACTTCCTGGCTCCTATCAACCAATCGTCGTGTTTGGAAGCACAAAAGTGAAAACCCCAGAACTCACGTTTATGGCACACACGAAAAGAAAATCAGCCTCATACCGTTGGTGTGTGTGTGTGTGTTTGTACCGGTGTAGTAAGTTGTAGTAAGTCTGCACTGGTAATAATTGTTGTGGTTGTTGTAATTCTCGTATTTTGTCCGCTAAAAGGAAGACCCACGAACGCTTTCTGCCAAGCGTATTCGCGCCATGTTGACCTTCCTTCGCAGCGATACGATTTGAGCTATGGCCACCACCTTGGGGAATACGGTTATGTGTGCATGGGTGTGTGCTTGTGCGTGTGTGTGTGTGCACATCAAGCAGAACTACAGTGTCCATGGTCCTGTTGGAAGACACCCCACAAGGGAAGGACAGGTTGATCTAACGCCAGGCCAGCAGCAGCGTGCGTCGTCCGTGCGGACACACAACCCAATAATCGATGCATTTTAATTTGTAGAAAGAGGGAGCCTATAAAAGAGCTTCGCGAATCGCGACCACTTCCAGTACGTACCTGCTTGGTGTCACCGCCGGACCGTGTTCTTCCGCAGCGCCAACAACTAGTGAATCTCCAGTGCATTCTGCCAAGGGTGTGTGTTGTCATTTCAAATCAATCGAACAACTTTCCTTCGTGTGTACAAGCCCTCAGCTATCTCGCTCGAGTGGTCGCTTTCGGGTGGACACTTAATTCCGCACTCCTCCAAAACCAAGATCGTACAGTTAAGCGTTCAGCGTCCTTAATTACATTTGGTGGACATTTTGACCATAGTTGTCTTTATCAAGTCCTTCGCCGTGTCGGCGGGTCCCTGATCAGACCTTCGAATGTCTGTGTGAGTGTGTTTGTGCTTCGTGCACTTCGGGAGTGAGTTTTGTCGTTCTATGCACCAGGCAGCAGCAAAGTGTGAAAACTTGATCGAAGAGCCACCGACAGTCGGTTTCAGTCGTCCTAGCAACAGTGTGGTGGATCAATCCAACAGCTAGCCTTGCAAAGTGATCTTTGTGGTAGGGTGTGGAACATCTCTGGTACAGTATCTGGACTCTGGATTCTTGACGCGTCCACTGGTTTGCTACTGACTGAAGGATCCGTGCTCCAAACGTGCTTCTTTTAGTCTTCTTCGATTGGGTTTTTTTTTCGTATGCTTTTCCGGTTTAATTAGATTGACAGAGTTTTGATGTAACCCCATACTCACTAGTTCACTCTAGTTGCTCTTCCTTGCAGAACTAGAAATCGTAAGAAAGGGTGGTGTAGTGTACTTGTGATCGATCGTGCGTCATGTTGTTGACCCCCAGGCCCTTTATCGCCTTGTCTGTCTGTGTGTGTTATCCTTTTTCACGATTATTTCCTTGAAGTTAACCTTTTTCTCTCTGTTTCTACTATTTTATTTTTTCCATCAATCTAGTTTTCGTTGGTTATCGTTTACGTTATCGCGTTCAGCCTGCGCATTTGATGAGCCTTCTCCATCGGAGCACTCCCGTTCACTGGGTACGGTAGCACTGAACCACACGTAAACGGCGGCCCGTAGACGACCGGAGGTGTATACAACATAGGCTGACGGAGCCGGATCGACACACACACACGTACACATACACACAGGATACGAATTTTCTCAATCCCCTCAGCCCCTAAGCAACGTCGCTTCGCTGGCCCGGAAGATTTGCACGCTGGCCGTGTTCTTCGACGTCGATCGGCGGAAGTGAAGTAGAACGAGCGCGTGTCGTGTCACCCTGTGCATGTGTATGTGTGTGCGCGCGTTTGAGTTTATCTGTGGTGCGGAGTGGTGCCTCCAAAACGTGTGATCCTCCGAGGTTTGCGAAGCTTCCCACTCGTCTCGTACACACATCACATCGTCACCCCACCAACTTGCACAACCCGGGGGGGCGCAAGAGAAGACACCGCGGAGATCAACCAGCAGCAGCGAGGGGCAGGGTGTGTGGTGGATAGCGGTGGTATTTTGTGATAATTGAATTAGTGCAATAATATACGGCGCAGTCAGGAAGAAAGGCCGACCGGCGCGGGCACTGTAAGGCATCATATGTCAGCATAGCACGTGCTCACGGAAACTCGCGGAACAGTGTGACGGTACAGAGTGTGTGTGTGTGGGTGTGCGTGTAGTAGCAACACGGTAAGGAGAAAATCAAAAGTGAATCCTCGCTAGTGCGAACACCCGCCTCCCCTGGCGGTAGGCAAATAGTGGTGTGTGTGTGTGTGATCATACATAGCTTAAGCGGGGCCCAGGTTTGTTGCGATCGGGGATAGCGGCTTGTTGCGACAGGATTCGAAACAGCTAGGAGCAGACCCCGACACTCACCGCCCACTGTTCGGCAACCATTCTGCAATAATAAATACAACAAGAAAACAAAACACGAGAGGATAACGGAAGCCACCGGAAGCGCCTGCATCCAATCCCGCCAGCATGGAGTGCTGCCTGTCCGAGGAAGCCAAAGAGCAAAAGCGCATCAATCAGGAGATTGAGCGGCAGCTGCGACGAGACAAACGAGATGCGAGGCGAGAGCTGAAACTGTTACTGCTGGGTGAGTTTTAATTGATGCCATGAAGCCAAAACCGTTGTTGGTAACCCATTTTTTTGCCTTTTTTGTGCAACGATGGGAACGTGCGTGGCACAACGACCAGGCGTCTCCATCACAGTTCTTTCAGTTAATTTGGTCCCTGAAAATGTATCCAACCGATACTTAGCTAAAATTTAAAAAAATTCCCCACTTTTTCGTACGGGTTACAACAAGCATTTAAAACAACCCGTAATTTGACACTACAAATACGCAATGTAATGTGTGTGTGTGTGTATCAGGTTCTTAATTTTCCTGGGCTAAGTGTTGTGGGCATTAACATGTTGTACTACAAGTAGCCGTACGGAAGCAAGAAAACCCGTTTTGCCTTCTCTTCACTAACCGCGTTTTGTTGTAATCGAGGTGAGAGAGAGCACCCGGTGAGTTGAAAGTCGCATTTTTTCACCGAATTCTCACGCCCGATGAAAGAAGGTAATTCCAGTTCACCCCATATAGCTCGTGCAAATAAAAATGGAAAACAGCTTTTCACCGTATTTGTCTGTGTTCGAGAAGTACTCACAATGCTTTACTATTTTAGTTGGGTGCCTGTGTGTGTGTCGAGCGAGAAGGATAAAGATCAGACAACGAAAAGGCGAATAAAAACATGGTGTTTTTATGTTTATTTGTAATTGTGTTGTTCCCTGGAAGCTTCTAATGTGTTACACTTTTACTGCTACTGGTTAAACTTTTTGTGTATCCCAGTTGTCGTATTTCCTGCTAGCTTTTGGGCCGCGAAATTTCCACTATGAGCTCGGTATGGGCTGTGTGAGAAGAAAGTGAGCATTTATGAGACGCGAGAGCGCTCAGCTCACCACCGTTCATTCATTTGTGTGTGGTGGCAAAATGATGATGATATCGATGGAGGCGCATGATGCATGGAAAAAGCGTGAACGAAAAAGATGGGGAAACGAAAATAGGCAAATCCCCCAGCCAGTAAGCAGGAAAAGGGAGATGACGCCGGGGGTGAGAGAAAAGCGAATCGCTCGAACCCGGTACGTAACGCGCATGCCTGCGCACCAACGGACAGCCTGCTAGGCACTGTGTATATACCAGTGGTGTGCAGTGCAATTTCGGTTCGTTCTTGTGGGAAATATCGTACTGTCATTGATTCAAACAGTTCTTCCAAAATCTTGCTCTCACTCTCTCTCTCGCTCTCACTCTCTCTGTCGGTTTAATTGTTTCTCTTCTCGCATTCGTTCGATTGCTCAGTCCGGTTGGTGTGATTTCAACAAATTTCCCTGCCCCCAACGACTGTTCTCGCCCTTTAGCCAACCGCCATCACCCCCCCCCCCCAAGATAGGTGGGAAAGTTAGGAAAGATGCGCCCTCTTTTTTAATTCTGGTCCACAAAACGTACGTTTTCCGGTTTCTATGAAGCAAAGATGAAACTGCTTGCAAGCCATCTTTAGTAGTAATGTAAAGCCAGATCAAAAATAATTATTAAACAAATATGTATAAACACCTTTGACGAAGGCGACCCGGGACTAGCCAGAGCAGATTCCATTGAAAGGATTCTGCATTAGGTCGAGAGTAACACACCTTCACATAATACCTTAAACAAGTACCTACAGCCTAGCTAATTCATTCAGCCTCGCTTCATCATTCTAACAGAAGTGTGTGTGTGTGTGTCTGTATGCGTGAATGAGGTCGGATTTCATGAATGATTCTTCGATGGGCCAATTTCCTCTCGGTCATGATGCGGTGTACCAGAGTGGCTAGTTGACTCGTTGATTGTGGAGCCTGCGTTGATGTGTGTAGATGGAAAGGCTGCAGAAGCTTTCATCCACAATTCCAAATAGAGCGTAATGAGCTTTTTTTTTTTGAGAGCAATTGCGAGTAGAGTAGACAAATTTGTCCCTATTCACATCTCCATATTTATTTTTTGTTTTGCTTCTATTTCGATTGATTTTACACCCAACCGACCCAAAACCCCGTATAAAACTCAGTCGATGAGAAGAAAAAAGTTGTCAAGTGTGTTGTTTGCTGTTGTTGACCAGCAGAAAGGAACCAGCAGAGGTAGAAACGGTGTCAAGCAAAACTGAACCGAAGGCTGGAGCGCCCACCACCTTAAGGTGGTCGCCAACAATGGGAGAGTAAACAAATCATTAGCGTATAACTAGTTAAATGGGCATTACGCTAATCGGTCGCCGTGCGCGGTTTTGCGATGGTAACATCGTTGACCGTCTGCTATTACACATATATCCGTCCAAGGCAAAGGTGACACTTCAGCTGCTGGGTATGTCCTGTGTCTGTGTGTGTGTGGAGTGGCCAATGTCAGCGATACCATCCAGGTGAAAATTTTAGCATCGTACTAGAACTGCTTTCCGCGTCTCGGTGGGCTGAAAAGAAACATAAGCTAATATATCAAGGCTAATATGTTTTACACACCTTACAGTGATCGTAGTATAACAGCAACCGAAAAGCAAATGCTCAAGACAACGAACATCCCTCTGCCTGTCCACTACGTAGAGAAACTAATCAGGAGAAATATCTCATTTCTGGCATTCTTTGACTTAATTTTACCCGTAGTAAAGTAGTCAACCCTACGTACGGGGAGAGGCGGTCTGGGTGGGATTTGAAACCCAGCCCTGCCGTGTAAAGGCCGCCTGTCGCTGTTGCCTCGGCCACCGGACCGCCCCAAATGATTATATTGACGCATTTGACAAAGCAGCGAAGGTGGTATGGCTGAAATGAAAACAAAACCACCACATCAAAGAATTAGAATGTCCCACTAGATCTACGGACAGTAGTAAGAATCCCTGATGCTGGCGTGACCTCATACATAGGAAAGGTTCTTTCATGCTTTTAAAAGATTCCATACTTGGACTTGGTCCTAACACAAAAAGATCCGGAATGAGCTGTCCCATTCGGTCAGTTTCTCTGAGGAATGGAAGTGGCATGCCAAAAGACCCTTCGAGATTGTAGCTATTACCAACGATGAAATGAAGGCTATGTTTTTCCCTTAAAGCTTTTATGAGCTTAGGTTTTATGAAGAAAGAGTTTGCAATTGGTCTGAAGGCTGATTTGGCCTAATGGGAATCGGAATTTGAATTATCCAATGCGGACATTCATCTCCATAAGAGAACAGGATCCACCTTGAAAGCGACTGATCGTTTGCAAGCTGTCCGAGCATCTCCTCAATCTTGGAATACTTGCTCCTAGAATTACAATAGTACTAACCACTACTTCTCCAAATCTCCTTAATAATATAAAAATGTGTCGTAATGAGAGATGATCTTGGCATGTAACCCCCGGAGATGTGTATAGTAGCCCAGTAACCGGAACAAAAAAGCTAGCAGCTTATTATAAAGCAGCAGTAACTTCCTCCCCAAACGCCATATCGATTGGGACCATACAAAATGATCGATCTTGTGGAATCATCTCTAAGTTCTGCTTCAAGTAGCTGCTTTTGCTATGTGTATTTGACGCTATGTGTCGGAATAGGAAGTGTAAAGGAAGAGACAGAGAGACTGAGAGACAGAGCATCATCGGTAGGACATCACCCGAAAAGGCCCGGAGGTTTATGGCACTCGGTGTTTATGTTTGCCGTTTTGCACAGATCGGGCTCCCTTTTTAGCATTTGAAGTTGATAAGACACAGTACAGTGAGATGATGATGAGTGTAGTTGTTTTATGTTATGGTTCGTGTTTGCGATAGCTTCGCAGTGACACGTGCTTCAGGGGTCCGTTCCTCCACCTTCGCATGCATATAGTGTCTATCTATTCCGAAGGTACCATCCTATCGTTTGCTCAACCGTTCTTTTTTTCGTGTTTCTTCCCCAGGTACTGGTGAATCGGGTAAATCAACATTCATCAAGCAGATGCGTATTATTCACGGCAGCGGCTACTCGGACGAGGACAAGCGGGGCTTCATCAAACTAGTATACCAAAACATTTTCATGGCGATGCAGTCAATGATACGAGCGATGGATCTGCTGAAGATACTGTACAGTGATCCGGCAAATATCGTAAGTGCACACGGTCGGCCACGGTCACGGACGATGAGCGCGCAGCGCACAAACTTGATCATCCGCAACACCCATCCATCCATCCATCCATCCCGCCCAAGTGCCCGCGGTTGGTGGTGGTTGTGGAGGTGGTGGAGGATCCGGTTTCTCGCTCGCTCCGGTCGCCTGTCCGGCATTATGCAATGGTTGTAATCGGTTCCATTTCACTCCACCGTCTTTCGTTGTAGGAGCATGCCGAGCTAATACGAAGCGTAGACTTCGAGACAGTGACCACATTCGAACCGCCATACGTTCAAGCAATCAAAGACTTATGGGCCGATGCGGGCATCCAGGAATGCTACGACCGAAGGAGAGAGTATCAGCTAACAGATTCCGCCAAATAGTATGTGCCGTTTCCGATCATTCCCCTGCTCCGCTCTGCCCCGCTGAGAGAGCGTTCGAAAGAATTTAAGTTCTGTTATCCTCTTTTTCTACTCCGACCGCTACCATTATAACAATCGATTATATTGGTGTTGTATTTGTTTGTTCCGTATAATTTACGTTTGATTGATTTAATTGGAAACCCGGTCGGTGTTTATTTGCAGAGTTTTTGGTTTTAGATTTGCGAATAGAAAACGCTTTAATTAATGTTCTTTTTTGTTCGTTTGCATTTCATACTCTGTCGCTGTTTAAGCGAACGGATTGTGAGCGCAATAGCAAAATTCGCATTATTACCTTTTCAAATGTCGTTTACCCCAAAACCCTTACTGATCCTCGTCTGTCATCTCCTTTCGTCGTTCAGTTACCTTATGGAGATCGATCGTGTTGCGGCAACAAACTATCTTCCAACGGAGCAGGACATTCTGAGAGTGCGTGTGCCCACGACCGGCATTATCGAGTATCCCTTCGATCTGGAAGAGATCCGGTTTAGGTAGAGTTTTGCTGGATGAGAAAAACTTTTTACGAACCGGCAGCAAAAAGTTTTCATCACTCCCTCCCCTCTCTGTTACACACTTCTCTGTCTATCTGTCGTCGTTACATGTGTATTTTGTTTTTTCTTTTGAATGCCTTCTCTTAAGTTTGCATGCGCAGTGAACGGTTTTCGTCCATTGCTGTCGGTTGGGTTTTGCGATGCTGTTTGTTTGTTTGTTTCTTTGTCCACTTGAATAATCCACACATTCCACACGTTTCTTTGCTAACACTTTTAATTTTTAAATGACCGGTTAACGGGGTTCCGTTTGCTTCATCGTTCATGCTCTGTAATGTGGAGGAAATCCGCATTGGCAACTGTAACCACTGCTGTCGTCTGCGTGTGTTTTGGTGAAGTTAGATTACACGAGAAAGTCACGCTTTTTATACATAATCCGCTTGCATGATTTAGCCAACGGTTTAGCTTTGCAGTGAAACAATTAATTGTCAGATTGAGTGAGGTACGAAAGGGGAAGACATTGGTTGTATCATCGTCGGTTCTTATCAAATTAAATCATTACTAGAGTCTGTGCGTCTTGTTGCGGAAGGTTTGAGGCAAAAACGAAAAATTCCAATCCCAAAAATGACAGAACTAAGGTTTTTTTGGCGCCCAACTGTAACATCTTACACCATCATCGGTCCAATTCTAATTCCGTCGCCCATTATCTCACTATCCAGCTACTTAAGCGATTTGGCACGTATCGAACAGGAAGATTTTCTCCCAACTGAACAAGACATTCTCAGGGCTAGGGCACCGACAACGGGCATTTTAGAGTATCCGTTCGATTTGGATAGCATCATCTTTAGGTATGCCAATATTTTAACTATTCTTCGCCCCTTTTCTTCCTATGCGCGCGCCTCCACCTCTTGCTTGCTGTCGCCCGTGTCTATTACACGGTCGCACAGTACAGTGTGCGCGCGCGTGTCTATAGTGTAAAATTGCTAGATGTACTGTTGTTGTACTGTTGTTGCGGGAAAGTGTTGGGAGGAAAACCCGGCGAAAAATTGTAAGCTAAGCAAGTCGTACGTGTTTCATTCTGGTGGTGCTACTATTGTTCTTCTGCTTTATTGTTTTGCTAAAAGAAACACATGTTTGGTTTTGCTTGGGCTATTCCATTACTGAAGTGCGGCAGGTTTTACTATCATAATACACTGATTGTATGAGAAATGTTTCACTGGGGTGTGATATATATGTATGTATATACGTTGGATGCCATGGATCAGATCACTTCGGACCATTTAGCGACTATTGATCATCTAAATACATCTCACTCTATGGTGCTAACCACGGGCGCCTGCTTTCATTACATTCATTTCCGTCTCTAAGCTCCAATCATCGGATGAAGGGAAGTTAAAAGTATATCGTAGCCGCTCACAAGGTTGTGAAGCAAGAAAAAATGCGAACAAATATGGTTAAGAAATTTCATTATTTACCAATCACTTAAAGGAGTGGGCCTTCATACGGCAGAACCGAAGTTCAGATCCCATCCGGACCGTTCCCCCGTAGTGAGGACTGATTATTCAGCTAGAATAGGCAGGTGATGATCTAAGAGATCGTTAGGCCATAAACGAAAGCGAGTGATCAATGGTGATCGTAGACAAGTGACAAGAAGATAGACTTCTTGTTACCTATTGATGCTTGAACCACTACCCAAAGTTAAACATATTCGCATTTTTTCCTGCTGCACCAGATACACCTCTAGACGTTGATCATCTCTCATTGTACATTGTGACCAATCATCTTAACAATCATATTTTACATACGTGTTAAGTGTTTAGATTGCTTTTGATAAACGAAAGCTAGCATGCTTGTAATTGTAACAGCCCCTGCCTGCCGTCTGCATTAACACCCTTCCTTAATGATAGTTGTCGTTTAAGCGTTGGATGCGCCCCGGACGCGTAGAAAGCAAGTGTAATAATATTTCCCTTTCTCCCGGTTTGTATGTGCCGCACGGTGACCGTGCGCTCGGCTTCCATCGGCTGCTCGCAACCCCCGCAGGATGGTAGACGTCGGCGGACAAAGATCTGAGAGAAGGAAATGGATCCACTGTTTCGAGAATGTGACATCAATCATCTTCTTGGTTGCACTGTCGGAGTACGATCAGATTCTGTTCGAATCGGAAAACGAGGTAAGCAGGTTGAGAATGAAATCCCGAAGGCTCCCATGCTTTCTTTTACAAAACACGTTTCGTTGCTCTTTCTCTCTGTTTCTTTGCCGGGACGACCGATACCAACGGCAGAATCGAATGGAAGAATCGAAAGCTTTATTTAAGACCATTATTACGTACCCATGGTTCCAACATTCGTCGGTGATTCTGTTCTTGAACAAAAAGGATTTGCTGGAGGAAAAGATCATGTATTCACACTTGGTAGATTACTTTCCCGAGTACGATGGTAAGTTTTCGCAGCCAAGGGATTTGATGCCCTAGAGGAGAGGGGGATGGGGGGATTGAGGTTGCGGGTCGGGTCATATAATGTTAATTACAATGTTCTCAACTTTCCACCGAACAACCACGATCCACACATCAACAAAAAAAAAAAATTACAAAAACACAGGACCGAAGCTGGATGACGTGAAGGCGCGCGAGTTCATTTTGAAAGTTTACCTGCGCGAAAATCCCGATCCAGACCGAATGTGTTACTCCCATTTCACGTGCGCCACAGGTCAAGAAATTTACTTTTTACGTTGATTTTGTTTTATTGCGTAGCGTAAAACCTATTGCTAGTTCAAACTGTGTATCGCTCGGTGGGATCCGTTCCGCTAGGCGGGCCGCGGATGTCCTTACAACTATTATATCGTATCACGTGTGGATGTGGCTCTCATAATCGTTCATCTGTCTATCCTCGTTTTGTTGAGTACTTAATCTTAAATGATTGTAGCCAGCTCTCTGGTGCGTTCTTACGCTATCGACCGGAAGCTATCGATCGCCGCTACCCTATCGCTGTTGAAACTTGCACACCACTCATTCATGCATTCCGCCCCTATCTTTCACGTATGTACCACAACACAGGACCACAGCGAGATGCAATAGCTGCCAGAGAATTTATACTTCGCATGTTTGTAGACTTAAATCCCGATTCGGAGAAAATAATTTATTCACATTTCACTTGTGCGACAGGTAAGTGTCCAACCGGTCGTGTGCACACACCGGCCACGGCCGGCCCCCTGACTCATCTCCTACTCCCAACCCGCCCCATCATGCTCTTAGCTCTGTCAATTTTGGTTGTCAATTTGGTTTTCTGTACTAGCTGCTTCTGTGGGTTAGATTTGGTTTGACTTGTTTGTTTTGTTTTGTTTCGCGTACAGCCGGTTCATAAGTAAGTTTAAATTGTTCCAATTAGCATTGGATTAGTGAAATCGTTTGGTTGGTTTTTTGATTTGTTTAAGTTGTTTGAATGATTTACTGAATTGTGTTTCTCTACTTTCTTTCTCTACCTTTTGTTTAATGCTTACCCAAATTTATTAACCAATTTATAACTGGATTTGCAACGCGTACCCTCTGCTGTTCTACTGCTGGTGGGATACAACAAACGAACGGCAACATCGCTGCTTTTGCACACCGACAATAGATACGGAAAATATTAAGCTCGTGTTTTGCGCCGTAAAGGATACGATCATGCAAACTGCGCTGAAGGAATTTAATTTGGCTTAATCTAATCGTCGTTTGGCACATCTCGAATGCCAATGAGTTGCTAGTAAATTTCGCGTTTTCTCTTGCGTTTTCCTCCGGCCAGCCGGAAAGGAAATGAAGCTTTGCTGAAGGTAGTAAAATTAGCGTGTCGAACATGATGGCAAAACCAAAATTCCCTACACGACGCTCTCTTTGCTGTGCTGTACACGGTTTTTCTTTAAATGCATTACGAATAAAGGGTTCGATTGTTAGCTAAAACACACAAAAGGTTACCGGTTACCGTTTGAGTTTGAGTTTCTTCTCTCCACTGCCTTTACCTTCCTGCTCATTCCCATTCATACACACCACCCTACATTCCTGCTAACCCTTTTTGGGGTGGCACACGCTGTAGTTTATCGCTAATTGTACTGTTTGTTTCTTTGTTTCCTCCGCGGACACCATACCTCGCAGATACGGAAAATATCCGGTTTGTGTTCGCCGCCGTCAAGGACACGATACTTCAGTCTAACCTAAAGGAGTACAATCTGGTCTGAACTCGGCGTGGCAACACAGTGCTTGCTTGCCATTGGCACCGGCGTTTCGGTACCGGCTACAAACAGCAGCATGCGTAATGGTGAACGATCGCTGGCGATGATCTCGTTAACGTCAAAGGTGTGGTATCCCTGTCATCATTATTATTCGCCTTTGGTGCCATCCCTACCGGAACTCTAGCATCATTGTTACCAACCAAACCAACAAACAAACAATTACTACATCTGTGCGCGGATCAGTGTCCCATAACCCCAAGCGGAAGCAGCGGAAGCAGCAGCAGCGGCATCATCATCATGGACGGCCGCCATCCGCTGGCAGCAGGGTTGGATTAAAGTGTAACCCCGGGGGGACAGCAATTTCCTTTTGCGACAACATCGTCGTCACTCACATCACAACACGATCGCGCAATCATCGATCATTCATCGTTCAAGTACACGTGTAGCGTAGTAGCGCGTAGCCAGCAGTAATTTAAAACCCGCCAAAAAGGGGAAACCAACCATCCAACATTCTTCGGAACACTCTTTCCACGGCAGCAGTGAGCGCGGTGAAAAATGCGGCGCCCACAACAGTGGTCCAGCTATTTGCTTTTTTGTTTTTACTGACTTTGACCCATTATTAGCTAAATGTCCGATCTGTCAGACCTTACGCGGGGGGGGGGGGGGGGGGGGGGGGTGCGAGTGCAGGGGGAGGCGGCGACCAGACCAGACCAGAGTTTCATGCTGCACAGTCGCTCTTTCTCTCGCATGGGGTACGGAACGTATTATGTGTTCGGCTGGCTGGCCATTATGTTGTGCAGAAGGAAGGAAAGCGCACTCAAATTGAATCGATATCGTTGGCTTCGATGTTTGCTTCTTACCTTCCCGCCCGTTTTTTTTCGAGTACAGCTGGACAGCAACACCCCCCCTTTCCCACGCATCATCCACACCGGCATATTGAACATTAAACAAAACCGAACATACCTTTTTATTATTCTTCGTAGCGCGCGAGCAAGAAAACAAGCGACACAAAATGCGAACCATTGACTGTTGAGTGTATAAATAGTAATATAACGTGATCTGCAAAACCACACAAACCACACACACACACCAGACCAAATTGTGTTACCATCCCACAATAATGTTTTGCCCGCTCTGTCTGTCGTGGCCACCACTCCATTAGCAGCGCAGCAGGCGAACGGCCGAACCGTTTGCCCCGCACCGTGCTGCTTCATTCGAGACGCATCGCTTGATGAGAGTGGGTGTTAGTGTAACAATTGGTGATTATCCATTATCCTGTTAAAGTAGTGTACTATCTGTATAGATTTGCTGTATATTATTAATTATCTGGACCCCCTCCTGCCCTTCTTTGCTTATTTAATAATACCGCCAAACGTTAAGAAAAAAACGATCACGGACTGCATTCAGTTGATGAAGCCAGCTTCTTGCCACCACCACCACCAACACTCACCAATAATAGGACAATTGTGTTTCGATGTGCATTTTGCTGTTGTTGTTGTTGCTGGTTGGTTGTCTTAGCTTCCCAATTTCTAAGTCACTCGCAGGATCATGGGAAAAAAGGGCTTTCTTTTTTATTATTTGTTTAATCGATTCATTGGAAGTGCATGCTCGCCGTACGTGCTCCGTTTGTGCTGTGTTATGCTGTGTTGCCCTCGACAATGAAACCGCATTCGAAGGCCCAAAAGCAAAGGCCTTTTGTTTGCGTCCGTTGTGGAAGGTGCCCAGATTCATTATGATATTTATTGTCCGTTAAACGTTAAAATGTAGCCGCACGATTCGTTTCGCTTATCACGCTCATCTCGCACTTGCGCACTTCTTCCAGTGAGAGGCCAAGGAAGCAAGGTATGGTTTTTTTCGTTACGATTTTGGCCGAATTGCAATTGAAACGCGAAATATTATTCCAACCCTAAAGCTAATAAATCGACACACACACACGCACACACACATACAGACACAAAGTCGAATGCCCCCCCCCCCTCCACAAAGAGGATTACTATAAACTAACAATACGCGGTGTGTGTGTGTGTGTGTGCGATTCGGACAAACAAATAACTCGAAAATTAAGTGGTGTAGTAATCCCTCTTCGCTTAAGTTATTTGCATTTAGGTGTCGTTGAGTGAGAAAGAGAGAGAGAGAGAGAGAGAGAGAGAGAGAGAGAGAGAGAGAGAGAGAGAGAGCGAGCGAGAAGAGGAGCGCGAGTATTTTAACGCGCGCTTGATTGAATATTAAGGTAATACAATCTGCATTGGACTGTGAATTACAAAACAAAAACGGGAAATAGAAGAAAAAAGCATAAAATAAAACAGTAAGCAATCATTTAAAACTCAAACACCCCCGCCCCCCCCCCCCCCCCCCCCCCCAGGGACAGCCAGTCAGCCAGCCAGCCAGCCAGCCAGCCAGCCATACTAGTGAATAAGGAGCAAGGGGGGCCGGCACTATGTTGATGGCCGTTTGGTGGATGAACGAATTACCGATACCAGTTCGCTTTTCATATCATGATTTTGTGATGATTTTGTGCAGGATATCCTCCACCGTCTCCCCAACAAACACAAACACACACACGCACAAACTATTTGAATGTGATTATTGCTTTCCGAGGCGCGAGTTGGAACTCTCACTTAAGCTTGGCCAGCAGAAGCAGGTTGAACATAGTTTGCTTTCTGAAAGCATTATCCGCTCTTAGGTTGAGATTCTAATTTGAACAAAGAAACAGGCGTCTGTCCAGCCAAGGGTGTAGGCTGTTTTTGTTTTGTATTGTTTTGTTTTTTCGTTTAGTCGTCGTTATTACGTTATTCGCGCCGCTTGGTTCGAGCTTTAGCTTAAGTGTTTGTCCTCAGTTTCGATACAGCCAACCTCCCCGTTCGCTTAGGTACAGTAAGGGTCTGCAATAGAAAGTAGCGGGGAACAACAACCGAACAAAACGATCGGCCAATCATTATCGGCCCACCCTGATGCTAGTACGTACTCTAGGGCACACTATTCGAATGGTTACCTTATCTGTATCAGTTGTTGTTGTTGTCCACCAGCCTCATTACACACACACATATACAGCTCGCGGCAATGTGAATGTGACAACCAACAGCTAATCTAACCCTTAAGTTAACTTAACGCGCGTTGTTTCCGGCTCGAACTTAACCGATGCCGTCGCCGACTCCTAATCTTTCTTCTAGCAAGTAGGGCTTCGAGCACACAAAAATCCCCTTATTACTGGTGTCCAATAAATAAGCTAAAGTAGAACCCGCCCTTTTTCCCGGAGTGTGCGGTTTTCTAAAGAAACAATTGGTGGTGATAAGTTTTTTATTTTGCATCCTACCGCTCACGCGCTCTTCGCCAGATCAAACGAGACAAGTTAGTCATACCACAGCACGGGTTCATGGTTGGGTCTCATACTCCATTAAATTATGCCTCAGGTTGTACTGGCCCAACTCAACACACATAATAGCAGCGGTGGTAGGGCAAGGTTGTATTAGCCTTTTCGGTTTTCGGTTCGGTGTCTACAGCATCCAGGGGGGGTAGAGTTGCAGAAACAAAAAGAAAAAAAAAACTCCTCTTCCAGACAAACATCATGAACGCCGTTTCGGAATTGATGTAACCAAAAACCAACAGAGACGGCATGCAACACACACACTGCAAATTGTGATCACACCTGGTCTGTATTACGGAATTCAACTGCAGGCCACCACAACAGCAACAACAAACACTTTGGAACAACTTTTATCCCAAAAATGGAGAACCAAAGTCGTCATGTTTAGATAGTTAGAAAAATGGATTCTTTCGCAACTGTGGGTGTGTGTGTGTGTGTGTGTTTGCGTGATCGCGCGCGCGGTATTTTAAGTTAATTGTCTGCTGTCTTATAGGTTCGGTTCGAAGGATACGATTGATAAGCAGTGAGTCCGAATTTAATGTCCAATTTTTACACACACACACACACAAGCGTACATACAACACTAACAAAAAGCAGGCGGCAGCAAACAGGAGAAGGAATGTGCCAACAAAGTAAAAGTCCCAAAACAAAAGCTTCACTTAATAAGTTGCCTGCACTCCCCCCCCCCCCCCCCCCCCCTCTGGCCTGTCTCTGATCGGACGCTCGATCGAGTAACAAATTCCGGCATGCGGGGCTTAATCTGTTCCCGCTCCGGTATCGATCGTGCTCGCCCGCGTGTTCGATCGTTTTGAGTTGTCCCGCAATACGCATGGGATGCTGCCCATTTTGTGGCATTTTGTGGCCGCCGAGGAATGCTTTTTTTCCGCAAATCTTACATGCGTCTCAATCTTTCCACTTTCTTCCCTCTTGCTCATCCGCTGTACGATCGCTCACGCCCTTTTAAAAACATTCATCCACATACTGTTGTGCCATTTTCAAACTATTTTTTGATTTTCTCAACAAAAAAAAAGAAAATAAAAATCAACATCGCATCACCAACCCACTTCATGCAGCAGCAGCAGCAGTGTAGCTGAAACAAATGCAAAAGAGAAAAGAAAAAACCATTTAAAATTTAAAAGAAGAAAAAATGTGATTCAAAATTAATGCGTGTGTGTATGCTCCAATTGTCACGCCAAAACAGAAACAAAAAAAAAAAGCTACGAAAAGCTACGAGAGCGGACAGTAATAATATTCCTCCCCCCCCCCCCCCCCCCCAACCCCCTTTCGGAGCTAAAAGAGAGAACACACACGCACACGTGGTAGAAAGAACCGGGGGGGGAAGGCAGGCAAGCATCACGAATCACTAAAAGCGGGTAAAATAAAGCAAGTGAGATCGTGCGAGAGATCACGCGGAAAACATAAGCGCAGCAGAAAAGCACGGGCGGACGGCAAGTGAATACTAAGTAAAACTATTATGATTATCCCGCTTAAGGACAGCACTAGCACCACCAGCCGCCACACACACCACACAAAATGCGCCAGCGACGAGGACAAAATTGCGCCATTGAGGAGATCTTCGATCGGTCGGATTAGGAAAAAAGGTTATGCGCATATGAGCATCATTCGGATCTCTATCTCTCTCTCTCTCTCTGTCTGTCTCTCTACCCGTGGTTAGAGAACGTTACATGTAATAATGAATAGATAAGAGGCAGTAGCCGGCAGCAGCACAGATAACCACATCCATCGCCAGGAGATGATGTGTTGCATGCCACACCGGCGGATGCACTGTGTACATATATACATATATGTGTGCATGAGCGTGCGAGGAAGAGGTGCATTAACCCAAAAAAAAAACAAAACAAAAAAATGGTGATGATACGATGCATCATCATCCCGAGCGCACGGCATTCGAAATCGTATCTTCTAAAGAAACTTACATATATCTCGAACAAAAACAAAAGCAAACCAAAAGTAATATGGTAATGGGTAGGGAGGGCGGCAAGTGTTGTGGCACGAACTCAAGCAGAGTTGCACAATTAAAGCGGAGATAATATTACGCATTACGAGAGGAAGAAGGATGATGATGATGATGATGATGGTAAACGAAGCATTAAATAATGTTTATCATACTAATAATACGAATTGAGACGAAGAAGAAACACCCCTCTATATATATATATATAGATATATACATGCAGAGATTGTGAACCGATCCTCTTTAGCAAAAGTGCAATAAAGGGCGGAAGATGATAACAAGTAAGCAAAAAGTAACAAAACAAAAAAAAAACTACCACATAACAGCAGCAAACCAGTTGGCTCGCGGCAGCAGCAGCAGCTCTTAGAGGTGTGACCAAAGTTTTTAGACCGTGCACAGGTGGGGGCAAAGGCAAATCCCCAACCGTGAGGAAGCGTAGAAGCGTATGTGTACACAAAAGCAAAAGCAAACCAATATATTAGTAGCGAAACCACTAGAAAACCCACATTCTCTAAGCTAAAACGAAACTCGGCCCCGCAAAACTGCAACTTGTACCGTAACGTGCTGCTCCCGCCTAAGTAAGCCGCCTGTTGTTTGCACGATTGTCATCCTCGTTTGGAAGTACGATGACAATCGGACAAGCGAGCGGGCGAAGCGTGGTGCCCGAGGTGACCGAAAGCCGCCTGGCTGCGCTGCCTTCTTTGATCGCTGGCAGGGCAGGCATACAGATGCTGCTCTGTGGCTACTACTGTTCGCTTCGCTAGCTTAAACATGGGCGGCGGAAACATTGTTGCTGGGCGGTAATCAATTCGCCCAATTGATTACCGTCCGGTGGTTCAGCGGCGCCCGGTGAGCAAGCAGCAGCACTAGCCACCAAACACCGCTGTAGATCCCAACCCATCCCAGTGCCGGTGTGACGAGAAGAAGCGCAACCAACACAAAAACAAAAGGGCCAGGCGAACGCTGCTTTCTACCAGCCTTTCGCACGTACGCGCATGTGAAAGGGAACCATCTTTACGTCCCTTGTATCCTTTTGAACCTTCTTCTATCGAACGATTTAACCGATGTGCGATCGCGCTCATGCTCTCTGCTCGTGGCGCGATCGCGGCCCCAGAGATGGAGAGAACCTAATCGTACGCACTCGCAACAGTACTGTATAAATTTCGTCTCGTTTACATTTCTAGCAGTAATCTCTCCCCAGGAAGGGTTCAAAAATGTTGTAAAATGGTTCACTTTCACGGATAACTACGGAAGAGATAGAGGGAGAGAGAGAGAGAGAGAGAGAGAGTAGGAGAGAGTAGGAGAGAGTGGAGAACATTCCCAAAAACTCCTGCCTTGATGCAACAACAGAAAGAAACACGATCGAGCATAAGCACCACCACCACCGCACATCAACAACGATATCACCACCACGTGTCACACACCACACCCACCTGGTTCCATCCAAGGTTCCAGAGGTTGAAGGGACGTGCGCCAATTCTCATCATGATCACAGCAGTGTTGTTTTGTTAGTGGTTAGCTTGCCGAGAACCACAAAACCCTTATTGTGCCACTTCTCGATCTCATTCCAATCGGTTGAACGCGCGGGCAGCTAGGCGTGAAGAAACTAAATGAATTCTTCCGAAGACCGAATACGACTAATAGCGGAGATGAACGCGCCCGCACACACACACACACGCGCCCCATTTATAATGATCTGTAGTATAAAATGTAATACAAAAAATGAAATTATACATATACACATATTTATGTTTTTAACCATACTTCAAACGGCACCAACAATTTTTCGAACCAAAGTGGATGCGTGCGTGCGTGTGTTTGTGTGGTTCGCCGAAGCATAGGGGAGGACCTCCTTGTGGTAGCATGTAAGAGCCCTCACGGAGTGTAGAAGAAGAGGTAGCAAGAGCCGAGTGTGATCGATGATAACGAATCCAGCAATTAGTAGCTGGTTGTGCACAATGGAAAGGAGACCCCACCTTCAATTCCTAAAGCAATGTGGGAAAACACGAAGAGAACCGCACACCGCGCGCCAAGCAGTGGAATGGAATGAAAAAAGAAAAACCACCCCCAAATGAAGCTTAAGAAGGCACCTTCCCATCATCAGCAGTAGCAACAAACAGAAGGAGCAGTTGTGTGGAGTAGGAGATAATATCCACATCCAATACAGTTTCAAGGGTGACCCCCCCAAGTGGCCTCGAATAACAACCGGCAAATGCATCATCATCATCATCATCTGCTGGAGCGATGAAAAACTGCTACTACTATTTACTACTAACTACTACTACCACTACTACTACTACTATTTACTACCACTATACTACGTTGGCTCCACCCTTCCTCAATGTGCGTGTGTGGCCGTGTGCGCGTGGGTATGTGTGTGTGTGTGTGTGTGCGTCGATAGTGGGTTAAAAGAAAAATTGAAGAAGCAGAAGGTGATGTTGTGCTGTGTGGCGAAACGAAAGAGATTGTTTGCGTGTGCTAAAGCTGCTAGCGCAACAACAACAGAGAGAGAGAGAGAGGGAGAAGAAAAAAAAACGGAAGAAGAAACAGTAAATAAAAAGTAATTATAAATAATATGATAATATAATTGTGTAAACTAATGGCTGGAATTTATAAGAAACTAAATATATAATAAAATAATAGAAAAAATAATAAAAAAAACGATTTGTTTACGGCTTTTTTTTTTGGTGATTGGGACATGCGAAGGTTTCGATGGTCGTAGTAATCATCACTACAGAGCCGATCGTCACCTTTGACGTCAACCGACAGTAACACCCAAGTAGGTAGTGATGGGCAGCTCATCCCGAACCTACTGGATCGGAGCCATCCCTAAGCGACCCGGAATCGTTCGGGTGGTATTCCTAGTTCCAACGAGTATGGGTCGACCCGTGGGTGCAACGAGTTCGGGTCTAGCCGTGAGTTCGACGAGTTCGGTCTAATCCATGGATCGTCCCAAAATCGCAATTGGTCGACTCGTAGCACCTACGGATCAATTCGAACTCGTTGCGTCCACGGGACGACTCGAACCCATTGCACCCACAAGTCGAACTCGATTCCTATGGGGTAGAACCAGACTCCGGACCGGTCAGTGAAAGGATTCGTATGACCACATATCACATCACCTCACTAAGACGTGAACTCTGTCCAAAACTGACGAAGCCACGTCGATCGAGTGAAAGATGTTTGGCCGTAAGTGTGGAAGGACAATAGAGTAACCGTAACGAGTGGACGAGCTCATCGTCTCGGACTATGGCACTGCAGACGGCCGAATAAGATGGTGTGATGGCGTTAATAGTTTCGTCAGAAAGGCCGGAACGATTTCGGGAACGGAACACAGTATCAAGGACTTCTGCTGTAGGACACAAAGTAAGAATGATCAGCTAGCTACCTGGGTAAGTTTTGTACTTTTATTCCTTAATATCTTTTGAGACGCTCAAACGAATATTTGAACACCTTTAATGCTGGATTGTGAGGACAATTTTCGTTGTCCAAGGATGTACAATCAACATTGTTTTTTCACCCATCTTGCTATGCTAACTTATACCTACTTATCCGGGGTCTTGGCCTGCTGCAACAATCCTCGATACCGCTCACGGTTTAGCGCCGTCATCTGCCAATCCATTATCGCGGCCGTTCTGGCGGACGCATCAACGCCATCACTCCAACTCAGTTTGGGCCTACCACGTCTCCTCTGTCCGTGTGGACGGCCTAAAAGGACTTTACGGGCTGGGTCGTCCGGTGTCATTCTCATGACATGACCAGCCCACCGGAGCCTGGCGAGACTAATTCGCTGCACGATGGTGAGAGATCTCCGTACTGCCCCCTTAGGGATCGCCATTACAGTGGCTCATCTATTATCCTTCCACACATACGGGGCCAAAAATCCTTCAAGAGCATCTTCCTCTCGCAAGCGGCTAAGAGGGTTTCAGTTTTGGACAGCCGTCCTTGTCTCAGAGACGTATATGAGTGCTGGGACTATAAATGTTCTGATCAGCCCCATCTTCGTCCGTTGCGGCTGGTTTTCTGAGTGGAGAAGTTTCCTCAGGCTGTAGTATGAACTCATTATCAATGTTGTTGTATTTTAACCGCAGGAAGGTAAAGTTTTGAATCTTCTTTCCATTGAATGCATTGAATGCATCTTTCCATTAATCACCGCTAAAAAAAAAACTTATTGAAAAACGGAACGGAAATAGACAAAACAGTGCAGAAAGTCCGCATTTCGCAATCGAAAGTCAAGAAAACCTTGATCGATCCAACATGATCGGGGCTAAATTACAAAGGTCTAGGATAACAGCTCAACGGAGGAGCTTTAATTCAAATCTGGGCAACCTTTGGGTAGTACGTGCCACGATAATACGGACCTTAGCCATGGCTGTCGTGAAAGTCGGATCGGATCGGTTAGTTTGGGAGAGTCTTTTCCGCGATCGACGATGTACACGGCGATAGTGTTTTTGTCCTTGCTGGTTTCAGGTTGCACTTGCGAGGAGTCCAACAATGCCATAGGGGGGCCGAACACTGTCCCACAGTTAGACGTATTCGTATGTCTCCAGATTTAAGGAGATGGTTTTTCCTGTCCTGTAACATTTTTTTGTAAGCATTTTTCCTTACCTGCGCTTTTCTCAAATTGTGGGAAATGGGAATTAAACAGCAAAGTAGTGTGTACGAACCCCGCTTTTGCTTATATTTTCCCTTTCCTTTCAAGACTGTGCACCACTGCTGATAGCACTCTGCACTGACTTTCTCAGATCTCGTATGACGGCCGCCTGATCGTCGGCCCGAATGATCGCAGTACCAGCAACGATCATGTTAGCACCCGCCTTCGAACACTGCTCGATCGTGCCGAGCCCAACACCTCCGTCTACCTCGATGTCTAGCGCAGGGTAATGCTCTCTTAACCACTGAACCTTCGGCATCATATCGGCCATAAACTTTTGTCCTCCGAATCCGGGCTCGACCGTCATCACCAGCACCATGTCCGCGGCGTCGATGTACTGCTGCACCATTTCCACTGCCGTGCCCGGTTTGATGGCTAGCCCAACCTTCATGCCAGCCTCGCGCACCGCCCTACAGACGTCCGGCACCGTGTCGAGGACCGGTTCGATGTGGAACGTGTACTGCTGCACGCCGGCATCGGCCATCGGTTCGATCCACTGCTGCGGGTTCTGCACCATCATGTGGGTTTCGAAAAATGCATCCTAAAACGACCGGTGAGCGTCAACTGGGTTTGCTTCATTTACTGTGTTAGCCAGACCGATCTCCCTACAATCATCGGTAGCTCGTACGTTACCTTGATTTTGTTCCGCAAACACTTGACTACGGGATGGCCAAAGGTGAGGTTCGGCACAAACGTACCGTCCATTACGTCCAGATGCAGATAGTCCGCCCCATTCGCGAGCAGCTTTTGCGATTCCTCGTGCAGTTGCGAAAGGTCGGCGTTCAGAATCGAAGGACCGATGCGGGCACTGAGTGGAGCCATTTTCAGACGAAAGTTTCTCTTTCGATGCGCCTCAAAAGTGGTTCAAGCCTCGTGTTGATCTTGTTGTAGTAAGTAACTTGCTCTGCCGTTCCGTTATCGCTGCAAGGTCAAACAGCGTGCCATTAACGGCTGGAACAGCCGCTAATTTGTGGAAAAGTATTGGCATTTTCCCTGCTATTACTCGACCGTGATTCACCGGAGACGATCATTAGACAACTAAATGAACGTATCAAACACGTAAGATGCTTTATCTTTTAGAAGAAACCCCTGGCAGCACTTAGCTCCACTTTTATTGGCTATTTACGGAGCGAGCACTTGTTTTAGTGGAAACAGAATCAATCTTCCGGCCAGCTACAACCCTGGGCCGGTTGACAGCTCTTGTAACGGATCAACACAAACAAATAAATCAAGGTGCAGGTGGTCTCGTAAGCCAGTTTTGAAAACTAGTGCGGTAAAAATGTCCACTATGTGCTCGCTCCATTGCAGTTACGAACATATTTGTATAGGGAATGTGTAATATAATATCACAATAATAATATGCTACAAAAAAGGGCAATTTACCATGAATACAGCCGCACGGATGGTGTTCCAACATCCGTCGACTCTACTGTTCATCAAATGTCACGTTGGATACGTCACCTCATCGTCATAGCATCCCAAGGTGTTTACATACGCAGCATTTCATTGCAATCAATGGCATCAAATTACATTCCGACAAACAAACCGCTGTATTCGGCAGTGTTATCGCAACAAAAATGAAGAAACTACTCGTGCTTGTAGTACTGTGCGTTCTGGTAAGCAATTTAGCCAACGCAAAGAAGTTCAAAGAAGAGGAAAAACCATCATGGGCCAAGAAAGACATCCGCGATTTCAATGACGCGGACATGGAACGCCTGTTGGAGCAGTGGGAGGTGATAGCATGCTGATACGGCACAGGAATGGGTGTAGAAACCAGCTGAACTGTGCTCTCACCTTTACAGGAAGATGATGATCCACTGGAACCGGACGAGCTGCCGGAACATTTGCGGCCACCACCATCCATCGATATGGCCAGCGTAGATTCGACCAATCCCGAAAGCATTCTAAAGCTGTCGAAGAAAGGCCGCACGCTCATGACGTTCGTATCCGTGAACGGCAATCCGACGCGCGAGGAAACGGAGGACATTACCAAGCTGTGGCAGACGAGCCTGTGGAACAATCACATACAGGCCGAACGGTACCTGATCGATGACAATCGTGCGATTTTCATGTTCAAGGATGGTGCCCAAGCCTGGGAGGCAAAGGACTTCCTGGTGGAACAGGAACGATGCCTGCACGTTTCGATCGAAAACAAAGAGTACAAGGGCAAACACAACCGGGATGAGCTGTGAAGCAATAGAGTGAGTGTGTTCCCGTGTGTTGGGAGACCCGTTCTGAATTATTAAGCAAAACGTTGAGTTACAACGGTACGAAGTTACAATTCTGAATTCATTTGGTGCGGAACAGAGACTGAAAACAGACGTTTCATGAATTAAAAAGTTTGTAATAGAAAGCATTCGTGTTGCATTGTATTAAGAAAAAAACCAAGGCCGGTGGGGCTTTTCAAGATGCAGAACAAGAATCTGAATCTTTCTGCGCTACTTCGTGACTTTGCGAACACAAAACCTCTATTTGTGTGGACTTGCAAGCATGGGCATTCGGCCATGCCATATTTTCCATATTTTTTTCTGATAAAATGTTTGAGTAGTTTTGTTGTTTTGTAGGGGTTTGATCTGACATTTTGCCTCCCCGAATTTTGTCTATACTTGCTGCTTTTATTCTTTGCAGATAATATTTGTGTTTTCCTCCCATAGTATAACATCCGGAAGCTTTCCGTGTCTGGGCGATTACGAGTTCTACTAAAGCCTTTATCCATTATCTTTAATCTTTTCCGCCAGAAGTTGCCGTAACCGTGATCAAGGTGTATGTATTTAGAAGGTGAATTTTTATCGATTTGACAGGGCGACATTTTAGTCGAGTTATGTCAGAGTTTGTTTACAAAAACATATGGTATGGGGCAACAAACGTGAACAAACAGCCTCGATTCTCAATCCCTTGAGCAATTTCGCTAATTTATGGGTCATCTTCGCATATCAAATGTTGTTCCACAGAAGATTGACGATATTTGGTTGCATTTTTCGTCAAAAAATCGCAAGCGATACCACCATCGGCGCCTCCTCCGACGCTGCCATCACTCTTCTCAATACCCTTCCCCTCGATCACCTCGGAACTGTTATGTCAGGTCGAGAAATGTCAATTTGCTCTAAACAACTCTACCTTCTATATCCATATACCTTGGTCACGGGGCGGCCATCGTTTGTTTACTGATTTTGCATCACGGTCAAGGTATGTAGATATAGAAGGTAGAGTTGTTTAGAGCAAATTGACATTTCTTGACCTGACATAACAGTTCCGTGGTGATCGAGGGGAAGGGTATTGAGAAGAGTGATGGCAGCGTCGGAGGAGGCGCCGATGGTGGTATCGCTTGCGATTTTTTGACGAAAAATGCAACCAAATATCGTCAATCTTCTGTGGAACAACATTTGATATGCGAAGATGACCCATAAATTATCGAAATTGCTCAAGGGATTGAGAATCGAGGCTGTTTGTTCATGTTTGTTGCCCCATACCATATGTTTTTGTAAACAAACTCTGACATAACTCGACTAAAATGTCGCCCTGTCAAATCGATAAAAATCCACCTTCTAAATACATACACCTTGCCCGTGACAAAAGGTGCAGCTGTCAAACGAGAAACGTCACACGCTGCACGTGCGAAAAAAAACCAACAAAAAGCACATGCTTTCGGCCAGTTTGTTTACCAAAATGCCGCCAGCTGATTGGCCGGGACGATATCAACAAATGCGGTCGTCCGCCGTTCGGCATTGTTCGGGTTTTTCCGAACTTGTACCTGTGTGCATTTGACAGTAGGGCCGCCTCTGTCACTGCGAGCGACAGCAGAACAGTCAGTGCATGCACAGAGCGTGGAGGTGCGCTCCCGCGTGAATGTGTTTTTCAGTGAAAAATCCGGAACAGTAGTGGAGTGGACACTTTTTTTTTTTTGCTTGTTACATCCCTCGTCACCGTTTGCTTGTGGTTGGAGATTCTTCTTGTGTGACTCATCGGGGAAGGAAAAGCAAAACGAATGCGCGAGTGAGTGATAAAGCAAGCGCTGGGTCAAGAGGGCACTGCTCGTCGCCTTAATCTCCGCCGTCCTTGACGGACAAAGGAAAACCATCACACGGTCGGGAAGGAAAAGTCCGGACCCATCGTGGTAGGCGAGCGGATGCACCTCTTGGAAAAGTTAGCAGCGAACGGCAGAACGGTGAAAACGCCTGGTAGTGGTGTTGGTACTAGTTTGGTAGTGATGCCATCCCTGCTCGGTGTGTGATGTGAATTCATACACCCAAGCAGCGTGTTAGCGAGTGCAGTGGCAATAGTTAGGTGACAAACACTTGTTTGTGCGTTCAACCAATACACAGCCCGTGCCTCGGCCGGTTCCTTCCGCCCGCGCGGAGATAGCGCGGTGACACCGTGTTCCGTCGTCTTATTCGGCGCCCACCACCGGCTGTGGATGATGATAACAGTGTAGTAAAGCGTGAAATACGACCCGATCGGGGAGAGCGGAAAAAAGCGCAACCGTGTACGTCGCATTTTAATGGCTGTACGTTTCCGATGCGTAAAATACGGCGGAGAAAATTGAACAACATGTAGCAGTGCGGGTGGTGTAAATTCGAAAATAGAAACTACACTACGCTCCAAGCACGTGTGCTAGACGGAATCTATACAACTATTGTAACCCGATCGACCTACGCGTGGAGTACTACTACGGTACAAAAAGAGGAAAAAAATGGTGTTCGAAAGCATCGTCGCCGACGTGCTGAACCGATTCGTCGGTGAATACGTCGAAAACTTGGACAAGAAGCAGCTGAAAATTGGCATCTGGGGAGGTGAGTACGGGCGGGAATGGAAGGAGGGGAAAGCGGGAACGGGGGAAATGCAACCATCAGCGGGGAGGAAAACGGATGCAGATGGGCATTCGGTGCGCGCACCAAAAACCGAGCCGCGTAAACTCTGCAATGTCGTCGAATGACACTGACATCTTTACCTTGTGCTTCGCACATTTGTCGTCTACTACGGTTGCTACAAACATCTGATCACACAACCACAGAGCCTACTGAGCAGTAGCAGCCGAGTGTACGTACGTGATTAGAATGCCCTGGCTGGTGGTGGTTGCGTGGTGCGTATCTCGCAGCTGATTACGCTAATGTTGCTTGCGGCTTCGATGGTTTGTTTATTGTTGTTCTTTTTTAATTGAAAAAATATGGAAAAATCGATTATGTAGTATGGGGCGCGTTCCGCATTTTGCAGTGAAACGAAAACGGACCAATATGCTAGCGGCTGCCGACTGGAAATTTAATCTGTACGGCTTCGGCGTAAACGAAAGTGATAGTTATTTGAGGTCGTTGATACGTAGGTACTCCGAGACGAGATGATGAATCCTTATATGGTTATACACTGTGAGCCGGAGTGCCGTACGGGTGGGGCCAAAATGTTATTTAAAGAAATTTTATTTTTCTATTAATTTAGTAATTTGTATAAAATTTTAGTGCATTTTTTTGAATGCACTAAGTGCATTTTTTTGAATGAATACTATGAAATCTATTATTGGTTATTTAAAATTTCGATTCTTTTTTCTGATGAACTTCATGAGACGCAACACGATGAGGTACGAGGATTGTGGAAAATGTTTTAAATTCCCAACAAAACAAAGTCACTGTGCAGTACAGGTCAAGACCGATACCAAATCTCATGCAAACCTTTCCCCAATACGCATGGCGATGAGTAATCTATTCAGCTTTTCGGGTTAAAAAAGGTCAAGAAAAACCCTAAAATGCTAGCCAACCTTCACCGTAAGGTCGTTGGATCCGTTAAATTTCGTATTTAATAAATATTATTTTTGAATTGATTTTCCCCCAATTTGTAAAGCTTAGCAATTTGACCAGGCCGTCCCTTACAAATTTAAGGGACAAACATTTTTTAAATATTTTTCATGGAAATTATTTAAAAAATAGACTGTAATCACTTTACATACCAAGCCAATCGTCATAAGAGTTTAAATACATCAGGATTATTTAGTTTAAAGTCTTCTTACAAATGAACCAAACAATTAACGTCTCGTTAGGTTGAAATGGAGCATGATAAGACTGTCAAGAGGTGCTCGAGCAGCGACCACGCCAAGTGTTCGATAATCCATTTCTCACCATATGGAGAAGAGTGAATTGTCACTCTTCATTTTCCAACCGGCGAGTCACATTTCCTTCAGTTGGGTGTGCGATAAGGACCATTTCTTCCGTTATCTAAATATGCATTTATTTGGCTTTTTATTATTGCTGACGTATTAGATGGCGTATTGTGTGCGGTGAAGAGGAGGAGCAAAAAAAAAATCACGCTTTAAAGTTTGATGTTTGATAAAGCTGGATAAATGGATTTTTACGCACACTGGCAGCCCAGAAGCTGACGTCATGCTATCGGACCAAACGAACAACACGGTAACATACCAGACGGTGTGTAATAAATGGTCACTGTGGTCTGTGATTCAATATTATAAAAATAGACTCCGGGTGGATTATAATCCCCCTCCCCAATTCCTGCACCCAACTTAAATGGAGTTGCCTAATATTTACTTTTAAACGTTTAAATATCTAACGACCAACAAAGCACAGGCAGGAGAAACCGGAATGTCTTCGGTCTGACGTGATCCGTCATGTTGCAATGCGGGGCTAACCAATCAAAACGTTTGTTTATGGTTCTCTGATGTATTCATCTCGTTTTTCCCTTCTATCGTTGCAGGTGATGTCGTGCTCAACAATCTCATACTGAAGCAGAGTGCTCTGAAAGAGCTCGACCTGCCCGTGACAACCCTTTACGGCCATCTGGGGAAGCTGGTGCTAAAAATCCCGTGGAAAAATCTGTACAGCGCACCGGTGGAAGCGATCGTAGATAAGCTGTACGTGCTGGCCGTGCCCAACACCGACGTGCGGTACAGCGAGGAAAAGGAGCAGCGCAATGCGTTCGAGGCGAAGCTGGCCGAGCTGGCACGCATCGAGCAGGCGAAGAAGAATGAGGAGGACAAGGACAAGGTGACGGCGGTGGCGGATAAATCGTTCGCGGAAAAGCTGACCACCCAGATCGTGAACAATGTGCAGATCCGGATATCGGACATACACATCCGGTACGAGGATACGACCACCACCGGGCAACCGTTCGCGTTCGGCGTGACGCTGAGCAATCTGTCCGTGCACACCACGGACGAGAACTGGGTGCAGACGCTGGTATCGGAATCGGTGACGAAAATCTTCAAAGTGGCCCAGCTGGAGATGCTTTCGGTGTACATGAACTGCAACACGCAGCTGTTCCAGTACTCCGATCCCTCCGAGTATCGGACACTGTTTGAAGAATCGATCGCGTCGAAAACGCGTCAACCCGTCGACTATCACTACATCTTCGGGCCGATCACGTCCGGCGCGTGCCTTGAGATGACGCCCAACCCGGAGCTGGGCGAAACGCCGTTCTCCTCGCCCAAGATCAAGCTGCGGCTGTGCATGGAAACGCTGGCTATCGGCATAACTCGTGTACAGTTCCAAAATACCATGCAGCTGGTCGAGGCGTTCGGACGGATGATGCGTGCCATGCCGTACCGGAAGTATCGACCGTACGGGTTCGGGTACAAGGGCAACTACAAGGAATGGTGGCACTTTGCGTACACCTGCATCCTGGAGACGGAGGTGCGCCGCCGTAGGCAGAACTGGTCGTGGGATCACATGAGGCGCCACCGGCAAAATCTGCACAAATACGAGGAAGCGTATCGGCAGCTGCTGACGGCGAAAAAGGTTACGCCGGAGATCACGAGCCGCTGCGAGGAGTACGAGAAAATACTAGACCTTCCCAATATCGTCGTCATCCGGCAGAAGGTGGCGCTGGAAGTGGAAAAGGAAGGCAAACGGCAGGCGGAGGAGAAGAAGGCGGCCGGATGGTTTAGTTCGTGGTGGGGCGGAGGGGCCAAAAAGGAAGAAGATTCGACCGGGGGCGATATCAGTAAGTATTGGGATGATGGAGAAGATCTACCCGATCGTAACATGTTCGTTTTGTTGCTTTGCAGAGAAACAGTTTGAAGCAGCTATGACACCTGCCGAAAAGGCGAAACTGTTCCAGGCCATCGGGTATCAGGAAAATGACGCACCGACCGAGCTGCCGGAGCATTACATTGCGCAGATATTAGAGTTCGAGCTAAACTCGCTAGAAGTTTCGATCAAATCGGAACTGTCGGACAAGGAAACCGTGCTGGATCGTGTAATGCTGCTGGAATTAAAGAACGTTGTCTGTGGCGTTCAGCAGCGCCCGTCGGCGGCCGCTATGAAGTAAGCCTGTGGCGGCATCCAACACCTGCGAGGAATAATAGGACACAATCTAATGCGCGATTTTTTTTTTTTTATTCGCTTTCAGAGCATCGCTCGGTATGCAGGAGCTTACCATTTCCGGGCTCCGGCAGGGCGACATACTGCCCATCATGGTGAAATCCCAACTCGAAGGATCCAAGACGCTGCTGGACGTAACGTTCGAAACGAACCCGGAGGACAAGCTGTGCGACCAGCGGGTCATCGTCACGTCCAGACCGTTGCATATCGTGTATGACGCGGAGACTATAATTCGGCTAGCGAAAGTTTTCCAAACGCCCCGGACGGCAACCATATCTCAGTGAGTTTTAATTTCCATACAATCAGAAGCTGCATTCCATTGGGACCATTTGCTACATATGTTTCTCCCACGTTCGGCAGGCTAACTGACGCGGCGGCAGAAAAGTTGGTCAACATCAAGGAACGGTCGGCCACCGGGTTACAGTACGCGATTGCCAAACATCCGCGCCTGGAGCTGAACATCGACATTATGCCCAGCTACATCATCGTCCCGCACGGAGGCATATTTGCCTGCCGTGAGTCGGTGCTGGTGCTCAGCTTGGGTAAGCTGCTCGTCCACACCGAACCAAGGCCCATCCACCAAAGAGACGTGCAAACGATGCACGGGGAAGGCATTGGGCAGGAAGAGATACTGTCGGAAATCATTCGCCAAAGCTACGACAAGTTTGTGCTGGAAGTGCGGGACGTGCAGGCGATCGTGGCCACCATCGACGAGGATTGGCAGGGTACGCTGCGGGTGAATACGGTCACCGAAATGCATCTGCTCGAGCCGACCTCGTTCCGCATATCGGCCCATCTGTGCGTGATCGACGACGATCCGCGGCTGCCAAAGTGCAAAATATTTGGCGTGCTGCCGTCGGTGAACGTTTGCGTGACGGAGCAGCGCGTGCTGGAGGTGCTGTCGATCGTGAGCAGCATCCCACTGCCGGAGGCCGACGAGCAGCTGCAGCCAGCACCGATTGCCAAGGATTCGAACGTGTTTAGTTCCAGCTTATCGTTGCTCAAGTATCTGGATGAAAAGCAGGTGAAGCTGCCAAAAATTCACCGTTCGCCCGAGGCACTAAATCCGGCCGATGCGGTCGATGGGGATGTGGTGCAGTTTACCGATATGGAGATAAAATTCGAGCTGCACGGTAGGTGACGCACGTAACGGACGGGCATCATAAGAGAGCATAATTCTGTCACTTCACTCTTCCACAGAATGTTCGCTAACCATTTACAAAATGAACGGCGGTGGAACGGGCAGCAGCTCGTCGGACGTGTTTGCTACACCGACGGAAGAATTTTCCCAATCTCCCGTGGAGCACGATTTTCAGCCGCAGAAAAGTGTGGCCTTCAGCATGCCGTACCCGTCCGTCGGTACGAATCAGCGTAAAATTATTGCCTTCAAGGTGAAGCAGCTCGAGATGACGATGGTGCAAAGAACGTACGATCTGAAGGTGGCCCTGAAGCTGGGCGCCGTCACGCTGGACCAGTTCCGCTGGCGCAACGAGCAGGAGCGTGTGCTGAACGTCATTCAAACGCCCAAGTACGACAACAACGATGACTATCTGTTTACCGTCAACTACAACAATGTAAGCGCGATTCGGTGCGCGAATGGTCATTTCTCCTTAATCCCAACTTAATTTACTCGCTTCCGTAGTGCAAGAAAAACAGTCCCGAGTTTGCGACGAAGTACGAATCGGTAGAGCAGGAGGTGGCGATCGATTTCTCCACCCTGCTGTTGCTGCTGCACGAGGACGCACTCAACGAGTTGATCCAGCTGGCGAACGATTTTCAGGTCCGGATGGAAGCGGTGGCGAAGAAGCAGGAATCGGATTCAACCGTTGGCCAACAGCCTAAAGATCACTTTGCTACGATACACGAGGAGGAAAGTGCTGCCACGGCTTTGCTGAATGCGGCCCGCGAACGGTTGCCAACGATACTGGAGGATGACGGTATTGTTGCTAGCAGTTCCAACAAAGGTAAAACTGCGTTTCTAAATGCGTGTTTGTACTGGCATTTTAAAGTTATTTTGATTGCAAAAGAGGAATTGGAAGGACAAACTTAAACGGTTTCAAATTCGTTGCTTAAGAGCGTGGTAGAAGAACATTTGGTTTTGATTGATTTGCAACCAATTTGTCTGTTATGATTTCGAATTTCCTTTTTGTTTAACAAATAATTTCCCACAAACGGAAGTATCATGCATTTGTGATAGTAAGTTTAATCGTAGTGTAAAGCTAAACCGCGGTTCTCAAAGCATGGATCCTCCCTCCTCCTCCCATGAGTAGTGATTTCAATCGCTTTTACTTACTTTATTAACAAAATAACTCCTGAATTTGTTGTTGTAGTGTTGTAGTGATAGTTTGATTTTATGTGTTTTCTTTTTATTCTTTTCTTTTTTCTATATTTGCGCCACTGTTTCGGTTTCTGTTGATGTGAATATCTCGCTCGTACATACTGATGCAAACACAAAAACATTCAATCCTGTCGCCGTTCCGTTCCGTTCGACGGCCAACGCATGCATGCCACAATATTAACGGTGTTCCTTGTATGTGCGTGTGTGTGTGTGTGTGTTTGTGTGACGGTTAACATGATGCGACACAACAATCATACTTGTCGCCGGACTACAACACAACGTCGTCCTGCCTGAATCTTCCCCGGACAATGTCACCTTGCTACCCCATTGATACGTATACAAATGAACACCAATCGGCGCAATTTACACTCTTCTTTCCAAAACATATTCAATACTACTAATAATAGTTTCTCGTAAACGTCAATCGATTGTAGACAGCATCAAGGTGAGAGTGGTGGCCAAGCTGGAGGATGTTACGGTGGAGTTGCAAAACGACAAGCGGTCCCTGGCGGTGCTGGAAGTGAGTAGGAGCGATATTTTGTTCCGATCTGAGACGAGGCTGATGAGAGTTTCGTTTTTGTTTTCCTTTACAGGTAAAAAATCTCACCAGCAGCGTGATTATGAAAACCTCGTACACGGAAATCAAGTTACGGCTCGAGGATATAGTGCTGACCGACACCAATCCAGCCACCATACACAGCAAAATACTGTCCATCGTGGGCGATGATGCGCTGCAGGTGCAGGTGCTGCTGTTCGATCTGGACGCCACCTCGGACTACAACTCCGACAACATGCGCATCGAGGTGGTGATGGGCTGTGCGCGTATCGTGTTCCTGAACTGGTTCGTCACGTCCGTGCTGGCGTTCCTGGACAACTTTCAGGCGGCCCAGCAACGCATTAAGGACGCGAGTGCGGCGGCGGCCGAAGCTGCCAAGAACAATGTTGTCGAAGCGTACACGCAGGCAACGCGCATGAAGCTCAACATAAAGGTGAAAGCGCCCATCATCATCATACCGGTCGATTCGCGGAGCTTGAAAGCGGTCGCGATGGATTTCGGCCATCTGAGCATTACGAACAACTTCCGCGACATACCGACGGAGAACCAGCACGGGCCGGCCGTTATCGACGAGATGAGGATCGAGCTGAAGGACATGAAGCTGGCGAAGGTGGAAGTTTCCCAGGTGGAAGCCGGTGCGGAATCTTTCTCGCGGTACGGCGCGGAAGATGTGAGCTATGGGCTCGTGCCGGACCAGGGCGCGGTCCTTAGCCCGACCAGCTTCACGCTGATCATGAAGCGAAACCTTTCGTCCGGGTGGTACCGCGATCATCCGGATATGGACATTTCGGGACGGCTGAAGGCCGTTGAGGTAATGGAGTGTGGCGTTGGTGGAGGCCTTTCGTGGTACATTTGTTTGATAACAAATATTATTCTACCTTTGGACACAGCTAAACTTCATAGCCACCGATTACAGTGTGATAATGCAGATCCTGTCGAAGAACATGACCGAGGGCCAGGACGAGTTTAAAAAGCCAGTCAAAATGGAAAAATCACCCACCAGTCCACAAGGTACGTTAGTCATGGGTGATATTGTATTGAAAACGTTGTTTACTGCTTGCCCGAAAGTAACATGCGTAGAATACTGCAAAAAAACGAAAAATCGAGTACTTCTCGCCTTTATTGTTTCTGTAGTTTGTGTAAAGCTCTTATTCGTTGTCTGCATTTTGTCTAACGTTTATCGCATGTCATGCGTTTTACGCCAAGCTAAGACTTGTTTACTTATTCATCCTTTTTATCATTTCTTTCTCGTTGCTTTCTTTCTCTCTTTTTCTCCATGTTTGCCCTTCAATTGCTTATGCTTGTGCGCGTTTGCATTGTGCCAATGATCGATGCCATTAACGTGTTGCATATTGCATCTGTGCTTTCTTCTGTTTGTTGCTGTCTCGTGTATGTGAAACATGTAAATGAATATCTATCGCGATACGTACGATCCCCGACCGCTCGAAACGGTACAAGTAGTGTGCTACAATAACGCTGTTACTACAACCGCTGAAGTAAATCTGTCGCCTGATGGTAAGCGCTACGTGAATACTAGTTTGAATGCATTTCGTTTTGTTCAGGACGATTGGCATTGTAGCAATGTGAGGAAACACAAAAACACACTCGAACATATCCTCGTGCGCATGTTTTAGTTTAGTCCCCGTTCAAAATTCTCTTGTACAAATTTGCTTTGGTCGCATATTGCGTTGCACTGCGTCAGTACTGATATATCATAATGTATTAACTCACTGCAGCAAAATCAAACTGGTCGGTGGTGGCGAAGAAGGCAACGGCGAAACCGTTCGGCGTGGATGTGACCCAATTGAAAGCGTCCGAAAACAAACCATCAAACGGCAAGCAACCGGAAACGGCCAAAGTTGACACGTTTCTTAAATTCAGCTTCCAAGTGGACAGCATCAACATAAAACTTTTCACCGGTAAATCGAACGAGCGAGCTGGTGGAAGTGTGTGTTACGTTACGCTAATTGTTACAATCCATTTGCACAGCTCCCGGCGAAGGGCTGGCCGGGTTCGAGGTGTTTTACCTGTCGCTCCAAGGAAGGAAGCTCACGGACGGTAGCTTAAACACGGCAATAGTGCTGTGCGACATCAGGCTTGACGATATTCGGCCCAATCGCGAGAATATGCTCACCCGGCTAATGGAGCGTCGAGCACAGGAATCGTCTTCGTTGGACCTATCCAGCGTGAGAGAGTGCGAAGAGGAATCCGAATCGTCGCTCGTCTCTCCGCTGCGGTCGATGATCAACATCACCTTCAACATGAAGGAGAGTGATATGTTTGCGGACGTGAAGGTGTCCAGCTTTAATTTGATTCTGTCGGTCGATTTTCTGCTAAAGCTGCAACAATTCCTGCAGCCGGAAGAGCTGACCGAGCAGAAGGCACTGCAGGCGGCGGAAGTTGAGCAAACGGAGCGTATGCGGCGTGCGAGTACTTCGGCCGGAGCTGCTAGCCAGCAGCAGGAAGCCGGACAAATGACGGTTATTCTGAAGATTGAGCAACCGGACATTATTTTGGTGGAAAAGATGGATGACATCAATTGCTATGCGCTGATACTGAACAACGAGATTGCACTGAACGTACGGTTGATAGGCGAGCGGCAAATCATCAAGGGCGAGCTGAAGGACCTCTGTCTGTACTATGCCGAATTTAACCCGGCACGCCGGAACTCTACCAAACATTACGTGGTCCGTCCGTGTTCCATCAGCCTGAACGGGTCGACGCCCGAAGGGCTCGGGTTGCATCTGAGCATCAACTCGACGGAAATTGAGCTTTCCGTATCGCCGGCGGTGATTGAGCTGATGAACAATGCGCTGCAAACGCTAACTGCCAAGGAGCTGTCGAAATTGGACGAATCGGCCACGGCTGACGACTATTGCGATTTGTGGCACGTGAAAGAGTTCGATCCGGACCAGTATTGGTTCATCCAGCCGGAGATGGCCGAAGACGCGCTCAGCCTGGAGTCGATGCGAACGGTCGAGATCAAGGAAGAGAAGTGTATGATCGACATCCCCTGTATCTCGCTGATTGTGGAAACCGGGCTCGGCACCAACACGATTCCGATGCTGTACATCAAGACCAGCCTGGAAGGATCGGTGGCGAACTGGAGCTCGGACATGAAAATCAGCAGCTCGCTGCGGTTAAGCATGTCGTACTACAACCAGGCGCTCGCCCTGTGGGAGTATGTCATCGAGCCGAACGTGATCGAACAACCGAACGGACAGATCACGCATATGCCGTGGGAGTTGACGTTCGATTTGGAGGTGGACCATCACGAGGATCGATCGCGCGAGCCGACCACGCGAATGCATATCGCTTCGCGGGACAGCTTGGAAATGACGGTCACCAAAACCTGTCTGGATGTGGTGCAAAACCTTGGCAAAGCGTTTTCCGAGGCGATCAAACGGGACGGAATCATCAAGTCGGAAATACAAGCACCGTACGTGGTGCGCAACGATACCGGTCAGGATGTGAAGGTGAACTTGGCGGCCAGTGATTTCCACATTCATCGATCCCATCTCAGCTCGTCGCACGTGGACGAGCTGATCGCGTACGAGCACTCGGCAGACGAAGAGCAGTCGGTAAGCAGCTGCATCATAATGCCCAACGGGCGGTTACAGTTGCAACCGAGGCAGCACAGCTTCGAACGAAGCACCATCCTGACCGTGCTGGACGACAAGGACACTAGCAAGCGTATGTTCGTGAAGGTGATCGTGGGCGATACGGACAAGGAGCTGACGCTTCCGGTGTACAAATCCGACAAGCGGTACTTCCCGCTGTTCCGCAGCACGGGCCAGGAAGCGTGGGGAATCATTTCGGAGGTGAAGATCGAGCACGGTTGTACGGTGCTGGTGCTTCGCAGCATCGTGCAGGTGTACAACCACTTTACCGTCCCGATAGACGTGTTTCAGTTTATCGATCATGAAAAGTATCTTATCGGGGAGGTGCGTGCGGGCGGATATCTGAACGTGCCACTCTACTACCTGTACAACGATTCTAAGGAGTTGCACTTCTCGATGAAAGGCTACCACTCGTCGGCGCAAGGCATCAGTTGGAAGGAGTCGCCCAACAGCTTCGAGCTAATGAAGGCACTCCAGTGCGATCCTATCAAAACGTTCGAACCGTTCTATATCAATGTAAGTGACACTTAATTGAAAGATATATTTGTTTATACTTATTGTTTTCCATTGCCATTCTGTTCCACAGGCTGTTCGGCAACGGCAAGACGTATTTTACATGATATCATCTAACCATACGATGTTGAGTGCTTGCTACGAAATTCATTTGCGACCACCGTTCATGCTACGCAATGCGTTGCCTATCGGGCTTACCATTTCCGTTGCTGGATGTTCCGTGCGGCGCGAACTGGACACTGGGCTGGTAACCAGTAACGAAAGTCTGTCCAATGCTTCGACGGTGGCCGGTGAAGATTATTTGGATTATGGAGAAAAGTTGCTTCGTCCGGGGGAGTTACTTCATCTGCCGACGGTGAAAACTTCTGCCCGCTCAACAACGGAAACCTCGTACATTGTGGCGCGGGTAAGTAATGATGCTGGTTACGGTGGTAGCATGAACGCTAAGGCTCCAATGCTACTAATGAAGGCTCCATACTAAGTATAGTGATGGGGCGCTCCGGAGCCGGACCCTTTCGCTCCGGAGCTGGCACCGCTCCGACGGCTTTTTCTTGGTGGTTCGTTGTTAACCGATAAGGGCAACGAAGGAAGATAGCTTTTCCTTTGTTCAGTGGCCGTAAAGCCGTGTTTTCAAAACCGTTGGTACGAAGCCGGCTCCGGAGCCGTTCGAGCGGTCTCAGCTCTGGAGTCGTCAGAGTTGGAGTGGAGCCGGATCGGAAGTCGTCGGAGTGGAGCCAGTTCCACTTTTAATGGAGACAGTTGGAGTCGGCTCCGGTGCTGATTTTCCCATCACTAGCTCCGACTCCGGAGCCGATTTTCTCCATCCCTAGTACTGTGGCCTTTATATAAGATATAGAACGGAGTGTCTGCCTGGACCGATCAAAAATTGTTATTTTATCTGTAAAAATTGCAGCTTGTCGGCTATCTGGACAAAGATTGGTCCTGCACAACGGATATACCTGCTCAGCCGCCCGAATTTGGCGTGTGGACCTTCAATGCGTATGACTCGGTGGAGGTGATGTCGTTGCAACTAGGAGTCAAGTAAGCTTTCGTCGCACCGGAATGGGAAGAACAGGATCCAACCTTTTGATTTCACCTTCCTAAATTGTAGGTATGAGAACCGTGCCGATGGTTTAACGCTGATCGTGTACTGCCCATTCTGGATGTTGAATAAAACCGGACTGATGCTGAGCTATCGGGTAAGACACATTGACGGGAGGTTTACGCCTTCTCGGAAATCTTTAACTGTACGATTTTACAATTTCTATGCACCGAAACAACTACTCTTATGCGTCAGTTTTGTATTTGCTAGGGTACGTTGTTGTAAACGCTTCCACACAATAATTCTCTACATTGAAGAGCATTCCTGTTCTGGGTTCTTTACGCACTCGTTTATGCAAAATCGTTATCAAGTTACTCGTTTTGTTTCCTCTTTTCGGACTACTTTTATACTTTAGACGTAGTACCTTACAAGACTATTTCGATACCAAACATCATCAACTCATTCACGAGAGGAGCTACTATACGTGAAAGCATTTAAATTTATTTTCCCTCTCTCTCTTGGGGGCTTCTATCTCTATTTCCTGTAAACATTCTCACGGTAAATGGTCAAACATTTTCACGTTCATTTCTGTTTCGTTTCATCTCTCTCAACTTGACTGTGTTACTGTGTCCGTTTCGGTTGCAATTCCGTTTCCATGTGCCTCCGTTGCCCGTTCGAAACGATACGATCCTTTGCCTGTGTTCTGTGTCTTCTTCGATCTGTGTTACGAAACCATTCCGGCTTCCGGTGGTTGCTGGTTGCTGGTCCGAATATGTCCGAATCTGTGTGTCTGTCTGTGTGTGTGTACGTGTCTCCAGAAATCCAGCAAAACGGAGAAGAAAGAATTAGCCGGTAAAACCACGTACAAGGTATCAGCTTTCTTCAGCCTTTACATCATTACTCAATCGTTCCGTTTCCTTCACCATCTTTTACTGCTCCGTGGTATAGGATAGCTTTTTATCGATTTTCGTTATCGTTTGTTTGTTTGTTTGTTTGTTTATCAGCAATATTTGAATGTTTTACATTATCCTCCTGTGTTGTGTTCATGGGTCGTGCTCGTTCTAAACAAACGGAAAAAAGCTTGCTTTCCTTGTAACACCGGGTTGCTGGCGAAAGGAATGCGGAAATTATTACCTGTTGTCCTGTGGGAAACTAACTATCGAGCCACGGAATCGAACGCGACCGGGGACCGTCAAGTTTAGCTTGATTGTCGTGTGTAAAAATGCGGCTAAGGAGTAGCATAGGCACACAAGTTGCATGGAACACACTCGCACGCAAGATTTCGTGGAAATGTACAGTGGAATGGGAACATGACAAGATAGGACAAAATAATTTAATTTAAACTCACACTACTACAAAGTACGTAAAGCATTTTGCAATTGGCGTGGTAAAATTAAGTAATAGTTATCATATAATTTTCTACAAATTTTTAGATTAAATTATGAATAATTAACTTTTGTTTTGTTAAGTCATGTATATCATTTATGGTTATTAATGCTAAAAATTACTATTATATCTACTTTTTGTACCTTTTAGCAAGTTTATAAACTATTTAGGTTGAATATATTTTTTATATTTTTAGTATTACAGCTTGACGCCGTATTGACAGGTTAAAATATACTTAAATACAAATTTTATTATTTTTTTTTTGCTATCATCAACGCCCCGTACAACTTGTGTGCCTATTCTACTCCTTAGCCAAACATTCTTTTCTATAGCTTGGTTTAAGCTGTAAGCAATGTAGAACTAGCTTTGCTATAGTTACATTTTCTCCCCCTCTTCTATGCTTTAACGTTACCAGAGCGTTACCCTACGCTTGTCGACTAGCGATTATTAGCTTTCTGGTGTCTATTAGTATTTTATACTATTTTCATTTTTCAGGTACCGTCTTCAATATAAAATATAAATGAATTTAGCAAAAAAAAAAAAAAACCCCGAAAGGCTTTAACACGTTAACACGATACTGTACCGTGGAAAGTAATTTAACCACTTACGATTGCTTGCAGCTTCCCTCGAAGTATATGTGTCCGCTGCTTCGGAAATTATTAAACAGTTGTGTGTCCAAGGATGAAGTAGGTTTTTATTGTGTTTTGTTTTACTTTCCTCTACATTAGAAAGCACAGTCATTTTTACACATCATTTCGTTATAACCAGAGGAACATAAGCGTGGGAGCTCTGTGCAATAGGAAGTCAATGTAGCTATTTGTTTGTCGTTGTTGCCCATGCCCATAATCGGAAAGCGTCTCTCCATACGGCTCATTGGAATTGGCCCGGTTGTAAGGCACGAAATTATTATTGGTGGTGGTGGTGGTGGTTGTTTATGTGCGTGTTGTATATTTAAAATTAATATTACCCAAATTTGGTCATAAGATACCACATATTCATTGCCCTATTCACCCAAATCCGTGGAAACCGTGGTTTTGTTTTGGAAGGCCCTTTCAATTGTGTGTTTTCTGTTCTGTAATATCATTTGTTTACTGAAATTCCGGGGGAAAAACGCATTTGTTGACAGCATGCATCATCGCCTAGCACACTTCGGTTATTAACTTATTCTCTGTTCGCGTGTTTCACCCGTTGTTTACTGCTGTTGATGTGTTTTCGTTGTCACCTCAATGCCGAACGCGGTATGCTAATTGGGTGTTTGTTTTGTTCATGTTTAAGCATAAGCTACGTACGAGAGCGGTCGTAAGGAGCTTCATTCATCAATGAAACCTTGTATCGTCCTGCGCAGGCAAACGACGAGAATACCAACATTCTGTACCATCCGCCGGAGTACGAGGGACCGATACTGTTCTCCTTCCGCGAGAAGGTATTCTTCGGCAAAAAGAAGGCAGCGATCCGCGTCGACACGGGCGAATGGAGCGATAAGTTCTCGCTGGATGTGGCCGGCTCGAGCGGCGTGGTACTGTGCCAGGCCAACAACATGACGTACCAGATCGGGGTGAACAACACGCTGACGCACAACTCGCTCACGAAGCAGATCGTCTTCATGCCGTACTTTGTGCTGATCAACCGGGCCAACTTTGACGTGGAGGTGCAGGAGCATCTGCGCCCGGGCGATCCGTGGACGAAGGTGGGCGTGAACGAGTGCGTACCGCTGTGGCCCAAAACCGAGGACAACCGTATGCTGAAGGTGAAGAGCTGCGAGCTGCCGGAAGTGACGGCACCGTTCAAGTACACGGAGGTGCAGTGTACGCTGCTGCAGCTGCGCAACCGGTTCGGAGGCATCAACGTGGATGTGCACGTTACCGAGGGTGCAATTTACATCACCTTCACCGGGTACTATCCGGGCGACGCACCGGCCTTGCTGATGAACCATACGTGCGAACCGTTCGCGTTCAAGGAGAAAGGTGACGTGAACGGGAAAGTGCTGATGCCCTCGCAAAGGGTGCTCCACACGTGGATCGATCCGGCCGGCGAACGGAAGATCGTGTGGGAGAGTGGCTCGAAACCGCAGCCGATCGAAAACGATCTGCGGCGCGATGGCATCAGCGAGTTTAAGTCACCGACGGACAGCGTCATCTACTGGGTATCGTTTTTGAACGGCACCCAGCGCGTGCTACTGATCACGGACAACTGTAACATCGCGTACGGCGTTCACAGCGCTAGCCGGCTCGATCAGGTGACGCAGGAAGTGAGGCTGGAGGTACACGGCATCGGGCTGTCGCTGGTGAACAATGCGAAACCGACCGACCTGATGTACATCGGCATTGCCAGCTCGGGCGTCATATGGGAGGAATGCAAACGGTCCGGCCGGTTCCGGCAGATGAAGATCCAGGAAACGCTGCACATGGAAGCCCAGTACCAGCAGTATCTGCGCGACCTGGAGGTGGGCACGGTGGCAAGCAAGCGCTATTTCTTAGACAGCGATATGCGCCAGCAGATCGACTTCGCGAGCATGATGGTACGCAAGTCGACCGAACGTGCGATCAAGCGCACGTTCTATCCCGGGCTGTGGGTGGAGATCAAATCGTCCAGCCATCAGCTACAGTTCCACGCCAAGGTGAACCGCATCCAGATCGACAATCAGCTGGTGGATTGCATATTCCCCGTCGTGCTGGCGCCGGTGCCACCGCCGAAGAGTGTGGCGGCGACGACCGAATTTAAGCCGTTCGTCGAGATGAGCATGGTGCAGCGCATTATTCCCCACTCGAACATTAAGCAGTTCAAGTACCTCTGCGTGCTGATACAAGAGTTTCACGTGAAGGTGGATCTGCTGTTTATCAACGAAATCAGTGAGATGATCAGCACCGAGATCACGGAAACGGAAGCGGTAAGATCTTTGGCCACGCCTTTGGTGAGGGAATTTCAAAAAAATGAACGGTTTTACCTTTTCTTCTCAACCCGCAGAAACGCCTGTTTGCCGAGGATCTGAAGCTTCAAACGCAACCACTGCACGCCCACGTCGCCATCCAGTCGCAGCAGGAGGTGAAGAACTTCTACGACAATCTGCACCTGGGGCCGCTGAAAATTCACGTCAGCTTCTCGATGGCGGGCTCCGAGTCGAAGGCACTGCCAGGCATCCTGTCGACGATTCTGCAGGGCGTCGGTGTAACGCTGACCGACATCAACGATGTCGTGTTCCGGCTAGCGTTCTTCGAGCGTGAATATCAGTTCCTGACGCAGCGCCAGCTCGTGTCCGAGTGCGTTGCGCATTACAGTGGGCAGGCGGTCAAGCAGCTGTACGTGCTGGTGCTCGGGCTGGACGTGATCGGCAATCCGTACGGGTTGGTGGTCGGGTTTACGAAGGGCGTCGAAGATCTGTTCTACGAACCGTTCCAGGGCGCGATACAGGGCCCGGGCGAGTTTGCCGAGGGTCTGGTGCTCGGTGTCAAGTCCCTGTTCGGGCACACGGTTGGCGGAGCGGCTGGAGCCGTTTCAAAGTATGTGCACCTTTGTCGTGCTACCGATCGATGGATTTGTAGTGTGTGTGTGTGTTCCTAATGGTTCTGATTCGCTTTTGCAGAATAACCGGTGCGATGGGCAAGGGTTTGGCCGCCCTGACGTTCGATGACGATTTCCAGAAGAAACGGCGCGACGCGATGAACAAAAAGCCGGCCAGTCTGCAGGAAGGCATCGCACGCAGCGGCAAGGGGCTGGTGATGGGTGTGTTTGACGGTGTGACGGGCGTGTTTACCAAACCGATCAGTGGCGCCAAGGAGGAGGGCGTGGAAGGATTCTTCAAGGGTCTGGGCAAAGGGGCGGTCGGGCTGGTGGCCCGTCCGATTGCCGGAGTGACCGATTTCGCTAGCGGTAGCTTCGATGCCGTCAAGCGTGCGACCGAGCTGTCCGACGAGGCTATCCGGCTGCGTCCTCCCCGTTACCTCCACAAGGATGGTATCGTGCGGCCGTACAATCGCAAGGAAGCGGAAGGATCGAAACTGTTGAGGTAAGGTGCGCCCCGATACCATTGGCGCGCTTGGCTTTGTTGGCAGAGTATATGTGTGATGTACGCGTGTGTTTGCTTAACAGGGAAATTGATAAGGGCAAGTTTGGCGCCACGGACGCATACGCTTATTACGAAGTGATCATTGACAATAAGGACGTCGTCGTGTTGACGGACAGTCGCATTATCTACGCTACTAAGAGTGAAATGTTTGGTGGTTGGCAGGTAGGCTTGTCTCCTTGTGCACACGGTGGCTTCCCGATGTCCGGCCAAGAGGCGATTTAAATTCTGTTCTTCCCCCCCCTCTTTCTCGGCAGTCCGAGTGGACCCACAAATGGACCGAAATCTTGAGCATCTCCACGCTGAACGATGGTGTTGAGCTGCTGCTGCACAACCGGGACGGTAAGAAGACGCTGAAGAAAATGTTCGGCTCATCGGGGCCAAGCAAAAAGATTCTCCTCATATCGGTGGCCGGCAAACGGGCTCGGCTCGTGGAAGAAATGCAGCAACTGTTGGCAAAGGTCCAGCAGCAGCATAATTAGACGACAGAAACAGAATCGTTTCTTTGCTTTATTACGAACGCAAAACAGCCTTAACCCATGGACCTGCTGCCAGTGCGTAACTTAATTCCGTTAGAGGTATGTCGTTGCAACTGTGTTTGTTAAGTGGTTTTTTCTTTCCCACTGCATCGATCATTCTACAAAAACCAACTAGCGTTAACATTTGTGTAATCGAAACCGAAAGCAAGCAAAATCAATCGAAAGTACAAACATATTTACTTCTTTCTACGTGTACGCTTTTTAAAAGTCTATTAGTATAGTATTGTGTTGCCGCCAAGCGCCTGCATGTGCTGCGGTGCTGCAGTACAATCGATCAATTATTGTTACGTGTCTTTGTACGTACTTTCAAAGCTATATTTCGTTACTCTATTTTCTATTCGGCCTTTTTCATGCATAACGAGGAAACAATATATCGGGAACCAAGAATTATAATATACAAAAACCACTCTTTGTGAATAAATAGATGAGCTGTGGAAGCGAGGGAGGGAGTGAGAGAGTGATATATACATCATACATTTATGAATGTGAATAGAATGTGATCGTCGACAGAGCCTTTGATTTCAGCGAGTAGTGAAAGAAACTTTGATTTTGATTTTGACGTACACGAATTTATATTGAAATTATTTCTAA
Source organism: Anopheles stephensi (assembly GCF_013141755.1). Lineage (NCBI taxonomy): Eukaryota > Metazoa > Arthropoda > Insecta > Diptera > Culicidae > Anopheles > Anopheles stephensi. Next base: position 35,256,515 of record NC_050203.1, on the reverse strand, counting down.
TGAAATAGATTAAGCGAAGTTTTCACAAATAATTTTAAGGGACTCTTTTGAGGCTCGAATCGCAGACAGTATTAACAACTCTTTAGAGATTCGAGCCGGAAAGAGCTTATAACAACTTTTTGTAGGAGTCATTATAATGAAACTCACTCTAAGTGAGTTGCCAGCCGCCATAGATCGTTTCGAATTGCAGAGAACCCAAACAAAACGATTGCGTTTCGACTTTCGAAAAGAGCTGTTATAACTCGCTGCAATTCGAATCTTCGTGACGACTAGCCAACCAACTCACTCAGATTGATTATCATTATAACGACTGTCAAAAGAGTAGTTCAACGATTCGAATCCCGATGGTGAAAGAGTGAGAAAGAGATACGTTGAAAAGAGTAGTTCTCATCTCTAAACTGGGATTGACGTTTCCAAGGATACACCCCGCGCAAAAATATCTTGGAATGCTTGGATGCTTTTTCGTAGCTTTAATACGTTACACCTGTTTCCAGTTCACTGAATCAGAGTCGCTCAACGGTTGCTTCGACTCACGAGCTGCTGCCTACTTCGATTTGCGGGCCATCACCATCGGAATGAAAAGAACAACGTAAGTTTCACCGGTATTTTATTGCTTTTAGTAGTTTATATTATCCGTGAGTTTAAGCGACAAGAAAAAACGAATTGGTTTGAGAGAAATAGCGAATTTAAAATGTTCATAAATGTGGTAACATACGCAAATCCATGGACATCGGCACGTGATTCCATGGTAACGGCATGCGATTCGACCATAGTGTCACGCATACAATGGTACTTGAATGGCAGCAGGCAGGCAGCTCGTCAGTCGTAGTGATCGGTAGCTGGAAACAGGTGTATCGTCAAATGTGTTAGACGTTTTGTTAAAAAGAAGTCCAGTTACAGTTATCGAGCATTGCCCGTATTCGCCGGTAATGAATTTGAAAACGTCCCTAGAAGGTTAGAGTGGCTCGATCAGCGTTCAGCTAGTGCGTGTTTGTCGAAGTACATTCCCGGCTTAGAAAGAGCAGAAAGTGTGGCTCAACTTAATAGTATTTCGCTCATGGCAACTCCCGGTTTTCTTCAAACGTTGGATTGCAGTTCCAACAGTAAACAACTCTGTACCCCTGTTCAGTTACAGGCAAATCAGAAGCGCGTGTGTGAGATGGGTGCACCGATTCCTGGAACGTTTCTGCTGTTGAAATCGCAAAACATGGATGGAACACAGAATAAGGCCGTTGCGAAAGCTGAAAGTGTGTTTCTGTTTAGAAATGTAGCAGCGAACTTCATTCGTGTGATCTAAGCGATGGCGGCTAGTGTTTAGCTAAACAAAATGTGTGAAGTGTGTAACTAGTATAACTGGAAGCGCGGCTATGAAGCTAGCCGCATGTGAGATAGACGCTGGGTAGCCAAGCAAAAAGCATCGAGAAGTGAAATTAACCAAACGGGTTGCTACGATCATCTAAAAAGCTGTAAGTAGCTGCGCATGTGCGTTTTTATTAAACTTACTACCATTTGCCAGTATCGCGAATGAAATTGTTTCCAAGTATCCAAAGCCTGCTCTGTTGAGTTAGGCATCGCTAACACATTCCTTAAATTTGGAGCAGACAGGTAGCTATCGACTGAAAAGGGTGCATCAGAAGGGTCCTTTTTCCTTAGGTTATTCCTACCTCTCACGAGCTCATGTATACCCCAAAGTACTCAGAGAGAGAGAGAGAGCTCGGGGGTGGTAGAAAATGTGGGACACCCCAATGGACTCAGGAGGTTCTTATATTCGATCACTCCTGAAGTGCCTAGATGCTATGACATCTCAGGAGGCAGTGCGTTCCTTCGAATGATGTCAAGGGTTAGGCATCTTCAGTGTGCATGACAAATTGACTCCAAAGTCTGTGGCTGCTACTTCGAATAGCACGACAATGTTCATTTTGTAGGCCTTTTATGGAATACAAGCTACTTGACTAGAATTTCTGCAATTGAAGGCATTAGAAAGTTGCCCAACGTTCCGCTGTGTGGCATCTACTGTTAGACAAAAACTAGATTTCCCTCAGTTTTATTTTTTATTTTTGTTGAGATTCTTAATTTTCCGGGTCCCACAAGACCAACCACCGGCATAAAGAAGAACAATCCCTACCAATATTTACGGGGTCCTGTGAAAGCTCTGGGTCACGAGCATCTGCTTAATCATCTTAGACTTTGAATGGAGTAAAATAATAAGTGTTTAAATTAGGGACTTTACTATCGAAACTATTGTTGAAAGCAGTGTGTGGCTTATGCGTTTGACATTTTTAATGGCTAGTCGTAGTCGCTGCTTTAAAGGCCGTTAATTTTAACAGAAATGACCACCGGATGAATTTGATTTAACAAAAATTATCTTGCAAGTTGACTGTTAAAATCTGTTAATTGTTTCGGGATGCCGGCTATTGTTGCTATAGCCACTAGGAAGATACTTGTTTAGGATATGTGAAGATATGTTTCTGATTGGGCTGGTTTTATGCATGTAGGATTGATCTTTAATACTTGAGTTCTGAATGATATCTGGCTAATCAGGGTCCGGGATCCCGTGTTATACCCTTTCGATGCGTTGCATTGGCTAGGAAGAGACCGTAAGTTGGGAGAAGATCCGCATGGATTGTTGCGCATCCTGTATAAGGCTCAAACAGCATAAATATCTGGAATTGTTTACGCTTTGCTTTGCAGGGGGTGTCCTTTGGTGGTCCTTGCATCCGGTGTTTCGCAGTGTGTAGGGTCGTTATTATGTGTTGTGGGATGATTTTGCGTAATGAGAATTGTTTATGGTTAGGAACAGGAGAGGGCATGAAATCTATGCTTGTTCTGTGTGTTTGTTCAGGATTTGGCGCTAACAATCCTATTAACTCGCGTTTTGTTAACATTTTCATGCCTTACAAAAGCAACACAGGACGTTGATGAGTTCACCTAGGTTGATGAGCAATGCTAGTTTCAAGTCGGTGAAGTGTACGTTTGCAGTCATAAAATAATCTTGTAGTTATTATGATTCTTCATACAAATACTAGATTTTATTAGGAAAAATCACGTTTTACGAATGTTACTCTATAGCATAATTTAGGGCAAAAGTAACTGAACCAGTTTAAGAAGCCTTCTTGCACCTCGCCTTCGTGGCGCAATCGGTTAGCGCGTTCGGCTGTTAACCGAAAGGTTGGTGGTTCGAGTCCACCCGGGGGCGGAATTACTTTTTTGTCTTGTCCGTCGGTTTGGTCGGTTTTTGTAGAGATTATGATAAATAAGATTGATGTTATCTTTTCTCTCTCTTCGTCTACAGGAGCAAGATTTGTTGCGATTTTTGGTTCACTTTGTGTAAAAACAAAAATCTTGTGACAAGGTAATTTGTACTACAGCTGTTTGTAATGATTTTTTTATCTAACGTAAAACATGAACGCAGTTTTCCATTTTCTAAGTCCTTTCTGTCCTAATGTTAAAGACCAAAGTTTAGCTTGTAGAAACAAACATTTCACAGACATTTTATTATATTTTATAATAGCAGCTATTGACTAATCGGTAACTAGAAGGAATATTTTATGCATTTATTATCAAAGAACACTAAAAAACTGCTTTAAACTGTTTATTATTATTAGATCAATGTTAATCTAGCTAATTAATACTGTATTGCTGAAACAATTTTATCCGTGCCTTTGATTATGTGAAAAAAACGATGATTGATGAATTTCGGTAAAAAGAATCGTCGCCCCCGGGTGGACTCGAACCACCAACCTTTCGGTTAACAGCCGAACGCGCTAACCGATTGCGCCACGAAGGCAATCTTGTGGTAGTCGTGGTTATGTATGAACATTTACTAACGCAGTGCTTTTGAAGATGCAATGATATTACAAAGCGCTGTAAACAGCGTTTTCAATGAGTAAATGTCTACGACATGTAACGTACATATTACAATTATTATTGTTAAGTACGTACAAAATATTAAAAATACTTCCAATATTTTTATCATTTCCTTATTTTGATTGCTAAGCAAAATAACTCTGCTAAATGATGTTTTCTTCCTAAGATTGATGGTCATGTCGCACTTATGCTGATGCAATGTTTCAGTGATGCAAAATCTTTCCTTCGTCCTGCTTATTTAATATGATCTGCTGCTGACAATTTCTAGTACCGTTGAACGATACGAAATCGCTAGTTGAACATGATTTTCGAAGATATTCTAAAGTTCTAAAAAAAAACTAACGAAGAATGAAGGCTGAGTCACGTTCACGATTATCTGTTGTATATTAATTTACACTGGTTTCTGTTCGGAAGGATGATCACAACTGTCTAGTTGGATCCTTCGTCCCCTTTTTGTATAAGCAAATTGGGTACATCGAGCAGGAAAGAGAACGCAATGGGAGGAAGTGTGACGCAATGCATAGTTGCGTATCCCGAGTGATGCGTAAACTGCCTAATGCTAATGAATTGTTGATGATTAGCAAAAGGGTGTCCTCTTGTGTTGCTGGCATCCGGTCTTTTGCAGTGCGTGGAGTCGGAATTATGTTACTGTGTATGGTTTTGCGTTACACTGCTTCCGGACTGTACGCGATATCCTTGTTGTCATAATCTTTGGTGCGATTTTCCCGCTGTTAAATTTGAAATTATATAAAATCGTATCTGGATGTGGTTTATGGGTGTAAAAAAGGAGAGGAACTGGTAGTTGAATCCATATGCTATTAAATGTGTTAGCTATGTATAGGATCTGGCATTACGAATCTTTAACGATGGTTTAGACCTTCTGAGCTGGCTATCTCCTCTTTTAGAGAAATACTCCTTTAGAACACGAATGAGCCTGTTTAGCTTAGCTATTCAGCCTATTTGGTTCATCATGTATTTTGTATGTTAAACATATGAAAGTTATCGGAAGGAAAGGAAACAATCGATATTAATGGCTCGGGGCATGGTTATTTGCTTCGAAAATCCTACTACTTTTTTTTTTATTCATAAAGAACGGCCTGGCCGTATTGCTTAATCTACTACTTGTTTAGCGAAAAAGATATGCAAATATTAATATTATTTTGTGTGTGTGTTGGAAATCAAATCGTAATATTTAAATTTGTTTCTGCTTGCTTGCATATGCTACAAAAATAAAAGAGCAACTGAGACTCATAAGTGAAAATGCACCCAAATAATCCTACTAAGAAATGAACTAAGTTCAATTAATTCAAACTAAGCAGCTTAAAATCAAATATGAGTGAAAAAATGCAACACATATCAAAGTTTAAAGTGCAGTTCTGTTAATGTCGTTTTCATTAATAAAATTGAGAGAAATTTGTGTTCTTAATAATGATTATGGTTAAATTTATGGAACACATTTAGGTAGTAAAGTTTCAGAAAGTGAGGTACAACACAAAAAACGTCAAAAAAAAAGAATTCGGATAGCAGAACGTAGTTTCGATCTACGGACCTCTGGGTTATGGGCCCAGCACGCTTCCACTGCGCCACTCTGCTTGTCGGAGGAAGGGTTCTCATAGCACAACAAGAAACTAGACAGCTGGGTAGCAAGCATAGACAGCATAGGACAATCATGGTCAAACATGAATTGCGTGCAATCTTTTCATGCTTCCAATAATTGCACACAAAATCGTGTCTTGGGAAAGTTGTGTGCTACAGTGCGTAATGCGTATAACAGCATATAATAGCGCATGAAATATGATTTAGAAACAAATGAGCAAGTGAATACGGTTGTAGTTTTTAATTTAATTTCGTATATTACTTACAAAGGCCAGTTTAATAGGGGATCTTTTTTTTTAAGCAACTCTGTTTCATGTATAAGTATAAACATGTAGCAAAGCATGTAGGTGCTGATCGCTTATTATGTTAAATATTCGCTATAGAATCTAATTTCAGTCATACAGCCATCTTTTTTAGAATAAATGACAAAAAAGCAATAGCTCTTATATTTGTATATTTGTATTTGTAAAATACATGACAAAAAAGCAATAGCTCTTATATTTGTATAGAAATATTTAAATGTCATATACTTTTGGACTGTATGTTACAAAAATATCTCTTATGTAATTAATAGAAACAAATCATGTATCATTGGCAGTCTAAGCTATAATTTATATACGTTACACTTTTTTGGAAAAAAATTAGCTAGGGATAGTCTCTGTAGGTACAAAGGTACCCATAATTGATCCGTTTATTATATAGTGAGTGTTGTAACAACTAGTAAGCAATACATTTAGGATAAAATTTACAAAAAAAATGTAGACCATTACAATTATATCCAAAAAAGGGTTGAGCTGTTAAATATAATTTAAGTACAAATAATATGTAAGAGATATTGTTGTTTAAATCCAATAAAAAGAACTTTCGGTTAGCAGAACGTAGTTTCGATCTACGGACCTCTGGGTTATGGGCCCAGCACGCTTCCACTGCGCCACTCTGCTCGATGTTGCCGTGGGTGAATAATGCGCAATATAAAGCCTCACGCACTGTACGCAAACAACATTTTACCAAAGCATAAACCCTTATTCCTTTTACTCTGTATTGTTATGTTGGATATATATTGAATAATATATCCCCGTCAAATGCTCTGAAATTCCAAATTTCAAAATCAAACTTTTAATCCCATGGGACGTCTAGGTATGGATTGCGCAAAACGATGATGTGCCTTTTTTCGATTATTGACGTCATTAATGTTAAATGCTGGATGAAGCACATGACGCTGCTTCCAACTTATAATCGGAAGCAAAATATGCACACCGCAGGCCGCAAGGTTTTAGTGAAGGGCAGAGATTTTATCAACCCCGACGACAGTGAATGTCGTCGTCCCTACTGAAGAAGAACACCCATTCGATCTCGCTGTGCATGATCCTTTCTCGGCAGGCGGCATCAATCCACCACCATTAATTAGTGAAATTATCGTACAACGTGTAAAAAATTTTTTTTTTTAAATGCTCAATGAAACCGGCAGCAATGAAACCGACAGAGAGCTGCCGGCACAACAGAGGACGCGCTTGGTTTTCATCGATCGGATCACCGATCATTTAACGATCGTTGATGTTTCGACGTTGCTGTTACTTTATCGCGGTCTGGCGCAACTGCTGGTGGTTTGGGTTCAAATGCACCGGAGTTCTCTCCAGTTGGGCGAATGGGGTCCCTCAGATTGGCACATTTCGTGTTGTACCGTTAATTATGTCGCTGTGCTTAATGTAGTGTTTAGTGCGTGATGAATATTTACTGTTGCTGTTATACTTAAATATATGCTGTTTACGCACTTAAAGTTGAGTAAATTAATGATCATCATTTTATACCCTTTTCGATCGTTTGTGAACTGTAATTTGTCCAGTTTTTAATTTAATTTGTGTATTTGTGTATAATTTAGTATTTAAAGCGAAAAAATGGCAATCAACAACAGAGTCGAACATGCTTCATCTTGTGTTCAATGTCAAAGTGAGCAAGGCTCCGGGACAAGCACTTGAAACGTGGCTGGCCCACGTTCCTGTTGTTGGCTTAACGGTTAATATTACAGCACTCGCCCCCTCACACTGTTACTGCACGGTCCAATCGAACGTTCGCTGAGGTAATAATGGTTGCAACTGCAATGCACAAATGCCACAATCATATCTATCCTGCCAACCATCAAAGTCTCGTGTGGCCCCACCTGTGTACGCCATTTTCCCGGTGCGGGTCGGTTTTTTTGCAGTTGGTCCGAAACTGGCCACATTCCCGTTCTTGCACCGCGTCTTACTGACGTAGGTCAACCGGTATTGTGTTGTGGAAGTAAACTGCATGGCTTGGCCGAGGCGAGGCGAGGTGGGAGGTTGGGGTTGGGCGGATCCGCGATGGAAATAAGGTATCAATTAAGGTGAGTGATTTTGTTCTTGTGATTTAATAGCCCCCAATCGGTGCGAGGACATGCAGGTTCCATAAAGGGAAGGGAAGTGTGGATGCGGGGTGGGAGGGAGGGTGGAGGGTGTGTCGGGGGGAAACCAGTTCGCTTTTGGTCGGGCACTGGCGGAAGGTTAGAGAGTGGAGGTCCGATTTAGCAAAAGGAGTTTACGCGGAGGCGTACTCGACATGGTGGACCAGCTTGCATATTACAGCATAGATGGATGTGGACCTGAAGCTCTGACATCGGGCCTTTGCAAGCGTTCACTTTCGCTTTCAGCCCGGTTGAGTCTGTGTGGTTTTAGAGCACCAGTCACGGGACACTCTACTGAGCGTAGGATCAGAACGGAAGCAACGATTCCGGTAGCCGGTAAAAAACCGCCCAAATGATGATAAACAGGACAGGATGATGCTAGCTGCACCATCGCCTAATGATCATTCAATTAGCCGATTTTATCCTTCCGTTCCTGTCCAGTCCAAAAGGTCCGTCCAAGGTCCGTGTGTGAGGTGGTTTTAATATCAACGATCATCAGCAGTGTCGGCGGCCCGATTGGTAAATGTTAAAGCTGTGCTAAAATGTAAACCGCATCAAGTGTATGAGCAGGCCCGGCAACGATTTATTAGCACCATCGGGCTTAGCATTTGTTTAGCATGTCCGACATTAAACGACCGGCCTGCTCCACTCCGGTGTTCTCTCCGGTCGGTAGTGTGGTAAAAGGGTAGCAGCTCATGTTCTGGCTAACCTGCAGGCAAGCTTGTGCCACCCCCACCCCACCCGGCTGTCCAGCGGTCTATTTGTCAGCGTTGTTGAACGCATTAATTTCTCCCCATGGCTGACCTTTGCTGGGGCGGGCTGGAATGTTGCGTTCTTTGCTCCGTACAGGCATTGTTTAAAGGCATAAAACACGTTACAACATCTGAATCTGGTTGTGTTGACATAGGAACATTGGATAGGGGAGCTTGGACAATCTTGGGTGTGAAAGTTGGATACATTTTTACTTAGCGATGGTTTGGCTTTATAAACTGTTTTAGATGATGATATTGGTTGTTATTAGAAATAAGCAGTTAGAAATGGTTTTAATATTCAAATACGTTATGAACCGTTGAAGTATAAAACGGAAATTGATCAGTCTGGTTCAAGTAAATCTGGTTCCAGTAACCATATACAAATGTAATCGTCTAATAAATAGTTAGACTCTGGCGAATTGCTGTAGCGTATTATGAGATTTATCCTTGGACACAAAAGGTTCGGCAGATCTTGATCGTCGATTATAAACGCTTTGAATTTTACAACATCTTTTTGTTATGAAAGTTGACAAGGTGTAACAGGGGTTGGATTTTATTGACTTTATCGTTGTGAAACTGAGATCCTAGGGTGAAAGAATCCATCTTCACTTTGAAGTATATTATGGATAAGATGGACATTATCATCCGAAACTTGCCGTCCGTGAGATATTAACTCAGAATTGACGGTGGTTTAAAAAATATATTTTCCTTACGGTTTTCTAAATTATTCTACATTTATTCCACTAGCGACAGATAGATGTTATGGAGCAAACATCGATGGTAGTATCTTAGCCTTTCATCTGTCCGCCAATACCTTGAAAGAGTTAAACACAACTCCCAAGGCCTCAATAAACTATGCGACGGATCACCCGGGAAGGTGTGGCAACATTTTTGTTGTTTGCTTCTTGCATGTAAGAACGTGTGCATGTGCATTGGTTAAATTTCTAGTACAAAAATGGTGAGTTTATAATTTTTTTTTGCTGCGATTTTAGTCCATCCACATTGGCAAATTTAAATTTAATATATAATACTATAAAAAAGTAAATGTCAAAGTTTTAAATGGCTTGGATTGTGGCTAGGAGCCGAGGACTCTACTGTTTGCTGTTCAATGCTGTTGCTCTGGAAAGTGTCATACGAAATGCTGGCTTCGACATCCGGGGGCACGATTTTAACTTGGCTTCGTGGATGACATCGACATCATCGAAAGAATAACTGAGGCGTTGTACGAGACCAACACCCGACTGAAACGCGAGGCCAAAAGAATTGAATTGGAGATCAATGCAACGAAGAGGATCCCGACAATGGCCAATGCCGGAAGGATTCGATGGCTTGAGCATGTGATGAGGATGCCGGATTCCAGGAAGGTGATCATCAGCGACCCGTTCCGCAGGAGGCATAGACGAGCACAGTGAGCTCTTTAGCAGGATCAGAAGAATTCGAACCTGTCGGAGATCGAATGTGTAGACAGAAGTAATGGTCCTAGACGATGGTGCCAAGGTCCTAGAAGATGGTGTACGATTTTGATAATAATACGATGCTTGACACACATATCAGGTGTCTTACAGACAGTTTCAAAGTGATCATAGATGGCCCAGGACGAAATACCAACATATCGAAGACTTCAGCAACCCACTTTGCATCAAGCCGCTCTATTTCAGTCTGCTGATCACTATTTGGTGTAGTGATCTGTACTCCATAGATCGAATGTTGGATGAAACTTTTAGAATCGACGTAGAATGAGTCGTTCCGCATTGGCTCGACTTCACTGGCCTAATTAGCCGGGAATAAAAACCTTGGAACTAGCAGACTTAGACTTTAACTTAACGGATTAAAGGGCAGACAGAGAAAAGAAGTGACCGTCTGGCAGTTTTCGTCAGGCATAGGATGAACGGTTGATGCAAATAACTTCTAATAATCTGACTATGAACTTGTCATACATAGTCCTGTGTTATTCACCGAGGGTAAATTCAAAATATCGTACTCACAACCTTCCTAAGCCGATAACAAACAGCTGACAGAATTATGACGTGGCATTACACACAACTATTTGGTGACAAGTTAAACCTTTTACCACGCTAGGCTTAACGCTCATTTCGTTCTCCGGGAAAAAGTATTGTAATTCACTCTTTCAACACCATTCTAATACGGACCGGAATATATTGCATCAGGATTCGATGGCGAGACAATGCTTGTGAAGCTCGCCAATTCCGCAACCATCCATCGCTTGACACATGATGAACAATTCGATGGGCACCTCGATCGATCGATTGTGGAATTCGTAAATCGGATTCGTTGCACTTTGGTCATTGATCGATCGATTGACTGCAGCAGACAAGATGCACGGTTCGCGGACACCAAACCAAACCACACGCACGCGGAGGTGCAAGAAAAGTTGGAAAAGAAAAGCACACACACACACGCACACGCACTCTTCGCGTCGCTACTTTCCCAACAGGTATGCAAGCGCGACTTGACCTACAGCGCGCGATCTTGGCTTGGCGCGTACGTTACGAAGTCCGCGGATTCGTAAAAATGTATCAATTTCTAATTAATCACGGTGGGGGCTGTCTTGATGGCCGTGTTGTGTTTTTGTGCTTCTGCTGCATCTTGCGTACCACCACCCCGTTCGGCTCCATCCCACTTTCGCCCCCCCATTTTCCAAGTGGCGCCGTTGTTTGCTACCGTTTCTGTGGCTGAGGCTTGTTGTTGTTTCGTTCCTTTTGCTTACCAGGTCCTCTGATGCGGTTGGCAATTTCATTCCGCTCCACACACTAATGGGCTGTGGCCCCGTCCATCCGTTATACTTCTTTCAACATTTTGCGGCTTTTTTTTCCCTCTTTGGCTACGCGTGCCTCTGTTTTTCTCGAAGCGATTGTTTTTCCTCGTGCAATTGTTGTGTGGGGCATCCGACACCGACACTTGCACTTGCACGGGAAGCGCAAGCAAGCGTACTCGCGCACATTAGATCTGCGTACGGTGAGTAATTGGGGGTGAACCGTGAAACCGTAGCCATTTATCTGGTTTAAGGAAAATTTCGTTAGATTTCACTTTTATTTGAAACAGCACCTGACCCGAGTGGAGAGTGAAAGAGAGACAGTGATCGTGATTTGGAGGACGATTTCATGGGGATGATATCAGATTTGTTGGCACGATTGATGG